>NC_080745.1:11930035-12235035 GCF_020826845.1 Diceros bicornis minor | reverse complement strand
GAATGATCTCTAAAACGTGATTTATCAACAAAGGAAGTGTGCACAGTATACAACCATTTGTGATTAAAACAGGGTGGCAGAGGACAAGGGGGAGACACCAAATACACGTTTGTCTATCTGTAGACTATGGAAAAACATAAAAATTCCAGAAAGCACTAAATGTGTCTGTGTCTGGGGTGGAGAACATGAGAGATTAGGATCAAGTCAGGGAGGGAAGGAGACAATTTCTACTCTTGTAAAAATATTAATAATCATATTATCAAATATCAGTTATGAATAATAGAAAACATCTTTAATTTCCCTAAGATGACGAATAAATCAATATAAAAAGCCAGAAGCTCTTTCAGCTTCACCTCTAAGAATGTGGTGAACCTTACCTTTCCACTCTTCAATTGTGTGTTCCCTTTCATCTAACTGCTTGTCAGGTATCTTTGGTGGTGGCTGAAAAACATAAGGCAACAATAATTAAGTCAGTTTACTGGGAGTATATAAATTCTTTATAATTATTTGAAATGTTAGCCAGACAGAAGGCTTGTAAAAATACATTGTAGACCAAGATTGATTAATCATCAACAATCTTCTTATGTAGAGACACTAGTTTTGGAAGACTCCTTCACGACAGGAAAAAAGACTTAAGTTTAACTGTCTTTTTTTTCTTCCAGTTTTTGAAATTGTCACATTTTGTTTATATCACAGAATTGTGCTATGCTTTGGACACACTAATTTGTTTTATAACTATATTAGGATGTTTCTCCAAAGCACTCAACATTGTAGCTCATCAGACCAGGTATCAAGGAAAGAAGGCAAGAAACAGTGGGAGGTAATATTATTTTGTATAGAAGGTGCTTCGATATGCTCATTAACTTTTCATACAAAAACAGCAAAACATCATCATCATTTAGCTATATTTTTATTTAAAATTAAAAAGTCTCCTCCAAACCCTAACTTTAATTCTAACTCTGAGAAAACAGTATATTCTTCAAACAGTAAGAAAAGAACTTACAGCTTCTGCTTCCGAAGGGTCATACCAGACATTGATATACGGGTGCTGGAGAGCTTCATCAACAGAGATCCTTTTAGATGCATCAATTACCAGCATTTTGGATAACAAATCCCTTGCCTGACTGGCTGTAAAAATAATGACATTAATGTACATGTATCTCATAAAGATTTTTAAATTATCAACAAATTTTAGAAACTTGAAATTATCATTTATTAAAAAATATAAAAAGTAAAAGTATGTTTTAAGAAGAATGGATTTTACTATAAAATCAGGTCATACATATGATTAAAAACAAAATTACAGAAAAAAAAATAACTAAAACCTCACTTTGTTCCACCACGCAGAGATAACTTTGGGTTATGTTCCATAAGCACACACACAAAATGGGATTAAATATATATATTTATAAAAAGTACCTTTAAGTTTGTTGTGTTCCGAGTCAGCTGGGAAAAGCACATCGGGGAAGAGTTTCTCAAAGCTATAGCCAGCGTATTTAGGTCTGTTTTCGACATAAGTCCTTACTGTTGGTTGTAGTTTCTTCATGAATTCAGGACATGGTGTTCCAAGCTGCTCAATAACTTTATTCCACTGATCAATATCTAATATCAAGTAGCTAAGAAAAATACTCTGTATCTAATGTTCAACATATTAGTCATATCCATATTAAAATAAGAAAATGGCAATTGAAAAAATCCTAAGAAAGAATGTGGCAGTTATAAATCTTATATCTTATAGCCACCTTGCAAAAGGTAATGACTGTAGGTGGACAGAAAGGGTCAATAAACAAGCTTTGTTAACCTTATTTATTGTGTGTGTGTCTACTAATACTGATTTTACCAGAAAAAATGGAAGCTTAAAGTCACAAATTCTAAACACAAATGATAAGTGACTCAAAGAATAATAATGATTACTACCAACAGGGACTCTAAATGTAAACTGTACACAATTCTAGAATACAAAATTTGCCCTTTTTTCAGCTTATCAGAAAATGTGAATGTATATCCTGGAGGATAAGAAATATTTCTTATAATCTGTCTTGCTTTTCTGAGTTTTCTACACTAAGAGAAAATAACTAGTAGCAATAAAAATGATGGCTTTGATAAAAGCAGCATTTTCTTTTGCCATCCTTTGTTTAGCTTAAGTTAATAAATTTTTTTTAAAGCTCTGAAACTTAAGAAAATGACTTCAGTATTTCAGTAAGTTGTAAGGTAAGGATTCCCTGGTCTCTTTCCTCCTAGTCTTTACACTCCAAGTCTTCCCTGCAGACTGAGACCTAAAACTTTCTTACTGTAATCCAGTGAATATGGCTTTTCCCATTCCTTCTCCTAAAACAATTCTACATGTTACTAACTGATCAACACATAACAGATCACTGTTAATATAAATATTAAAAGCAGTCAGATGAACAAAAAGCATGAACCCAAATCTATTCATCACCATATAAAACTATTAACTGCTGAAATTCTCAGATGAAAAGATCAGTATGTTATGTTGAGTAATGAGACAGCAACCAAAAGACAGAAAATGCACAGAACATTAACAAAAAAGCAAGTGGGGGGGACAAAACAAAAGGATGACCAGAAGCAACAAACAATTCCAAAATTCATATTATGTCCTAAGTACTTCTAGACTTACTCAAGTGTATAATTATTAGAAATTTTTAATGCAAGACATTTTTGATTTAAGTTAAATAAATCAACTCAAAGGCAGAAAGTAATTGCGGATAATTAACTTGAGCAGTTTTCAGAATTAACATATGAAACAATCACTAAATGAGGGAAAGGAAAGTCTATGTCAAATAGCAGGTGGTATTTTGAAAGAGTAATTTAACAATAATACGTATTATTAGGGAGAGACGAAATACATTATACCTGACCAAGCTGAAGTGCTGTCATACATTTTGACCTTTAGAAATTACATTTTAGGCCAAAGATAAGGATACGATCTGTACCTGGGAACAAAACACCACCTTTGATCATTTCTCCCATGATGCACCCAACTGACCAAATGTCAACTGAAAACAAAATGCAATGACATTAACATAAAGATTTTGGTTAAAATAAAAAAATATATAAACATTAAAAAAAAAAAAACACACACACCATGTATACTTTAAAATTATAGAAAGCAGTATAAAATAAAAATGAGTGAGAGTGAATGTGCTCTAACTACCAGCAGAGACTGTATGTCCTACTGCCAGATGCAGCCTACAAATAGTTCAGCTTCTTATCTCAGCAATTTTTGAACTATAACAGCCACAAACTTTACGTCTGTTTAAGAAAACCCATATGTATGAATGTACCATATTCATTTTCATTAGAGAACATAACGAAGTCCATCACCTAACTAATTACACTGCTGCAGCAGCACAAGGATACAGTCCCTTCCTGGAAAGAGGATTTTGTGGCAAACCATTTCTCCCATAATGCACCCCACAGACCATAAATCCACTATATGTTTGCAGCACAAAAGAAGGAAAAGCAAAGCAAAAGGTTGTTAAAATCAAAGAAGCATAATATGACTGCATTATATAAAAACTGCAAAACATCACAAAAAGAAAAAAGTGATTTTAATTTTAGCTAATGGAATAATTTAAAACACAAAATATTTTTCAAAAGGCTTGATTCACAAAAGCAAATGTGAAGTGTGGCTTTTTAACTACATATCTAATTTTAAAGTGAGAGCTATGCACAGAAATCACATAATTAAAAAACCTATACATTTTGTTTCTGAAAATTTGTTTATAAAATATGAAATAGAATCAAACACAAACTTTGTAAATAAGAGTGAAAATGTACATGAGGTAGCACAATTTAAAGAAAGAAAATCTTGATAGTATTTTGGGGTTCAACTGTGCATTATACTCTCTCTTTAAGTCAAATAAAAGAAAAAAGCATGAGCAGAAATAATCTAGTATATTAAAATATTTAACAGAAAGAATGTGTTTCTATGAATAATTACAGTTAAAAAGTTAATCTAAAGCTCTTCAGAAACTTTCAAACTGGATTTTATAAATGTATTTGAGAAGTGCTATGATTATTCTGAATTGAAAGTCATTTATTTTCTTGCCAAAGTCACGCTACGTTTACCCCACTATCCCAAAAGGAACAAGTGCATAGAGAACGAACCACCAATCAATTAAGAAAACTCAGTAAAAGAAGTATATTCTATATGTTTTCCACCTCAAGTTTTTTAAACCCATAAAACCAACCTGATTTTGGTTTCAAGTTAGTTTTGGCTGGATACAGGATGAAAATTCCCACAGATTTATTATCTACAAAGAGTCTCGTAGTCAACTTACTGACTTCATCAACTTGAAGTGGGAGCTCTAATCAATGCTGAAAAGAATCTGCTAGACACAGAAACAGGCAATTTGGGGATCTCCACCTGTTTCATTAAAACTAACAACACACTCTGATTTTTATATCTTTGGGTTTGAAAATCAGATAAAAAGATGCTAGCAGTTTCACAGAAGAGGGGAAGAATGAGCAATTTAAAAGGAAAGCCTTAGAAACTTACATTTGCTTTTGAAGTTTGAAGGCCCAAATTCTTTTTTTTTTTTTTTTTTGGTGAGGAAGATTAGCCCTGAGCTAACATCTGTTGCCAATCCCCCTCTTTTTGCTGAGGAAGATTGGCCCTGTGAAGGCCCAAATTCTTTAAGAACAAAAGAGGAAAAGGGCAGGAATGGATGTTAGAGAGAGATGCACCCTTTATCCATGCTGGAGGACTCGGTAAATTAAAGTCTGTACGTTCTAATTTTTTTAATCCCCCCTCCCCAAAGCCCCAGTAGGTAGTTGTAGTCATAGTTGCACATCCTTCTAGTTGCTGTACGTGGGACGCGGCCTCAGCATGGCCGGAGAAGCCGTGCGTCGGTGCGCGCCCGGGATCCAAACCCGGGCTGCCAGTAGTGGAGCGTGAGCACTTAACCGCTAAGCCACGGGGCCGGCCCAAGTCTGTACTTTCTAATACACTCATAAGGAGACTGCCAGTTCATCAGAGAATCTTAGGAGCTAAATTGGGAAATAAATTTTGGTAATCCTTTCAAACTGAAGTTTCTCTAAAATTTCATATTAAAATACATACAAATCTTTTTATATTATGGTATGACAAATTTCAAGGACAAAATTTTAGAGGAAAAGTTAATATTCATAAATCAGTTCAGAGAAAAATTTTTTCCAGGGTTTTCATTTTTGGCAAAAATCTATTACAATAAATTTCCCTATAGATATTATAGACAACTTCAGTTAAATTTCCAGGACACAACGTATGTAGGTACCCTTAAGAAAAACATATATATTTTTTAATTTTTTCCCCCCCCCAAAGCCCCAGTAGATAGTTGTATGTCATAGTTGCACATCCTTCTAGTTGCTGTATGTGGGACGCGGCCTCAGACAAGCCGTGCGTTGGTGCGCGCCCGGGATCCGAACCCGGGCCGCCAGTAGCGGAGCGCGAGCACTTAACTGCTAAGACACGGGGCCGGCCCAGAAAAACATCTTTTTAAACAGATTTTGAAAGCTGCAAGCATGAGAGAAGATATTGTCTGGGTCAGCGAAGCCTTTCTAAGAACATGATAAGCCTGATTCCATACCCAAAACTAGCTTTAAAGGGTCTAACTGCTTAGTCTATTAGGCAGTTTAAATATATTCCATTATGTCACACTTTCCAAAAAGCTCTGAGGTAGCTTGCAATAAAAGACAGATAAAACAAAGTTGTTAAAGGAGGTGGGCGTGGGTGGGAGGTAGGGGTGGGGAATGTGTCACTAAAAGAAAGAAGTTCTTATGTTTAACCTTACTGGCTAATGTAGTTATCATGATTAAGCATTATATTTGACTCAGTTTCCTGGGGCAAAAAAAAAATAAGGCAGTAAGGTGATCTACACAATTCTTATCTAAGAGAGGAAAGCATGTCAATTCTTTATATACAATAGTTTTTTTTGGTGCTAATTTCTGATAGAGAGCTATCACCCAAGGTCACATTTACAGGACATTGAGTGACACTACACAATATCTGTGACAATCAATGGTTTCACAGCAAATGCAAAAGCAATCTTCATGCTGGTCACCTGAAGTATCAGTTCTCAAAAAAAAAAGAATGAGTCTAATACTAAATCCAACTTACAGGATTCTACAGGGTATAAGACAATTTTAGGGAGAGTAAGAAAAAAGAACAGCATGTTTGTTTAAGAACAAAATAATAATAGTAAATATTTAAAGTATTCTTTTTAATTAGCTCAGAAAAGAAAAGGAAATTAGGCTAAAAGCCTCAGTTGAATGTTATCTTTTATAAAAAGAATCTTGAAGGTTGACTTCACACAGTTTCCTGATTCAAAGTGAACTGCTGGTCCAGATTCCTTGCTAGAAAAAACATCTAGGTCCTATTCTAGGGAGTATTTTGAATGAAGTTACCACATTTAAAAAGTTATAGTTCAAGTCAATAAAATCCTGTGCAGACTTATTCATTTCCTAACTGTCTGAGACTCAACAAAATTTCTTAAATTAAGTATAAATATATGTGTGTATATGTATAAAATTTTTTAAAATTCATGAAATACATGCCTAATAATTTTCTTCAAACTTGACTCTGAAGCTGATATATATAATTAAATATACCCACATATTATAATGTCATTTCTTTAAGGCTAGACACAAGGCTTTGATGAAACACTATTTCCTCCAAAAGGTCACCTTAATTAATTACCCACCAGCTTTGCAGAATGGCCTTATAGAAGCTCTTAAAGTTTACACTAAGTGCTACTGCCGTTAACTTTAGTTTCACGGGTTTGGAAACGTGCAAACGTCACCAATGCAAACTAGGATTACTACTAAAGATAAACTGTCAGTTCAATATATACTTCCTTGAACCCATGTTAGAAATACTCATTTTCAAGTTACAGGCAAGCAAATGGCATATATTTTGTTTCAGGGACCACGGCAACAAATTCTTCATCCAATGGTAGTGTTGACGGTTATGTATTTGTATATAAATAAACAGGGGTCCCAAGTTTTTCCAAACATTTATGACAAAATTTATACTTTCAAACTCTCAATAAACATTTCAGTGACACACATTTAACTCTATGCACTTCAGCTTAAATGTTTACATAAGAAATCTGATAAAACAAAAGCAAATAAATCAGAACAGTATTTCAAGTAAATAGTGTTTGCTGACCGTTTTCTTTGTAGCCCATCCCTAGGATGACCTCAGGTGCTCTGTAGTAGCGAGTCACTACGTAAGGTGTCATCATAAAACTAGTTCCTGCAGTCCTGGCCAGTCCAAAGTCAAGAATCTTCAAAGTGCAGTCTGATTTTACTACTATATTACTGGGCTTTAAATCCTTCAAAAAGTAAAAATAAAAAATTACTGCTATGATATATATAAATATTTTGCAGTTCACAAGTTATCAGATCACTTGCAAAACAATTCATGCTAATTGTTCATTTCCCTCACTATAATTGATATCACCACACAGATTCATCATAATTGGCAAATTTGACCAATTAGCTTGATGGCATTTTAAATTTATGAATACATACAGTTACTAGAGAAGTTAGTAATGTTTTACTTGCTAGAAATAATGACTACCTAGAAATTTTCAATAAGAACTATTATGGTAAAAGAAAGAGAATCGTAAGTTAGCATTTATATTCACTTGTATACTGAATTATCAGTATTTTAAAAATATCATTTTAAAGTCAGAATAAGCTTTATATAGATATTACAAATCAACAATGGGCCATTCTATGTCAATCCAAGCAAATGTCATTCGACCTGTCAAATGGGCAGGTAGATGTTCAATTCTAAAAGACAAAAATAGTCACTATCAGTCTTTCCATCACTTATTTCCCACCTGAAATCACACAAATTTGTTCATAAAATTTTTGTCTGCCAGTAGAGACAGGACCCCACAGTCTTGGTACCACTAATCCATATGATTACTTGGTGTTGACGCTACTAAAATAATGTCTTTGTGAAGAATTTTCCACCTAAGTCCAACCTTAAGGAATTCTGTGCTATGATCATTATAAGGAAGGCAGCAGCATAAACACTCATTGCTTGAAATTCAACACACTTTGCCCGTCAGCTCTGATGAATTCTACTATGAACCAAGAGACCAAAGAAAGCAAGCATATGTCCACAACACACAGTCCATTACTGGTACTGACATGCAGTTCATACACTGAATACCAGTGATTAATACAAAAGAAAAAAAGGCTGGCCTGAAACAATGATTACTTTTGTAACGTCTATATTCAGAAAGCACATAGGTTGTTTTCAGTGTATTTTGTCAGGCAATCATGGATGGGTTTACAAGATATGTAATCTAAGGGCTTTACCAAATTAAAAATAGATATCGACAGGCTTAGTGAAACAGAAGATGAAAATTTTCATTACTGCTATTCTGTAAGTATAATGTTGCCACTAATTCTAATATACAGTATCTCAGCAAAGTAACACTGCATGTTCAAGAATAAATATTATAAGCTTTGATACTACTTCAATGTCTGCAGTGATGGTTCAAGATTAATGGCTCTTTATACTACTGCATTCTAGTCTAGAAAGAAAGATTCCAGCCTTAAACACTTTCTTTTGGAAAAATTAAGAGCAAAATACAATTTTCTTAGTAGATATTTTTTGTTAAGAAACAACAAACTGTCAAAAAATGCCTCAAAGAATATTACCTGAAATTCCTCCTCATGTATCAATATGTACCTTTCTACAGATGTTAATAACATCGCTAACTATATATGAGAAGAAAATACGAAGTTGTATGAATCCGTGGCAGAGGTAGTGGAACCAACCTAATATTCCATCTTCTCCCCCACATTTTTCCAGCCTCCTCACAGTTAGGCAAAGCCTAACTGTGATTAGTTCTAGTCAATGGGATGTGAGTGGGAGCGAAGGACAGAAGGGTGAGTGCACAATATCCTGTTGTCTCTTCTTTGGCTTTGGTGATTAGTAACATTCCAGATAGTGGACCCTCTGTCAGACTGGGTTGCTAAGCATCCATGTAAAGCAGAGTCCTCACCCCACCATGACCTGCACTGGACATGCAGTGTGGGAAATAACCCTTAGTTGTGTTATGCCACTGAGAATTCAGGGTTTATTTATTACCTTGGCATGGCCTAGTTGTGATATTATGATTTATAATAAGAAATATATACTTGGTCTTTGTCCCAATTACTGGTGAGGAGCTCCTAAAACCCTTGGAATTTCCTAAGATAAGAGCAATAAAGGTGATAGGATTGCTTTTTGTTATTCATAAGAAGTCCCTCTCAACTACTAACAATTAACAATTATGTTAATGAGTTGACTTTTGGAAAGCCCCAAAGGATGGGGGCTGGTTGCCAGAGGAACCAAAAAAGTGATTAGAGGGTTGGAACTTTCAGAACAACCACCCAGACTTCCTGGGGGGGGGGGGAAGAGGGGCTGGAGATTGAGCTCAACCACCGAGGGCCAACGATTTAATCAATCATGCCTATGTAATGATGCCTCAATAAAAAACCCAAAAGGACTGGTATGGAGAGCTTCCGGGTTGGTGAACATGTGGAAGTGCTGGGAGAGTGGCACACCCAAAGAGGGCATGGAAGCTCTGCACCCCTCCCCACATACCTTGCCCTATGCATCTCTCCATTGGGCTATTCCTGAGTTATGTCCTTTGTAATAAACTAGTAATCTAATAAGTAAAATGTTTTCCTGAGTTCTGTGAGCTACTTTAGCAAATTAATTACACCTGAGGAGAGGGTCATGGGAGCCTCCGAATTATAGCCAGTACATCAGAAATAACAGGTAACAACCTGGGCTTGTGATTGGCATCTGAAGAGGGGGCAGTCTTGTGGGAGCCCTTAATCTGTGAGATCTGATGCTATCTCAAGGTAGATAGTGTCACCCACTAATTGCCCCAAGGAACTCAAAAGTGGATTCAAAAGCATTTAACAGTTTAAGAGATGTAATCACTAACCACCCTGAACCAGACCAAGCCCCAGCATAAGAGCAAGGCCTATGACCTTTGCCTCATTTTATCGCTACAATCTCCTCTCTGGGAGGAGGTTAGGCCTCATTACCATAACCTGCAGAGTCTATGAAAGCATGTTTTCCAACTGAGCCTGCACAAGCAAATGCCCACCTCTCCCTTTTGAATATTCATTCCCCATCTGAAATAAAAGGCCCCTGCTTCCCTTTGTTCGGGGACAGCCACGACTTCGGAAACGATTCAACATGGCCGCCTATTTGCTGCAAATAAGTTCTACTTTGTATGACAACTACTTCTGGTCGAGAGTCTGATTTTAACTCTGTCAGGAGGCGAATCCACTTTTGGTTTGGTAATAGTGCCAGAACTGAGTTAAACTGTAGGACACTCAGCTGGTGTCCAGAGAATCTGAGAATTGTTTGGACACACATGTGGTGTCAGAAGTAATACGGCAGCAGTGTGACAGTAAAGGAGACACATCAGAATGTTTTCCCTTTACACTAGTCTATCCCGACTAACACCAAAACTGGTGCCCGGAGTGGGACATTACTGTTATAAACACAGCATCACGGCTTAGCAGTTGAGCAGCAGGGAAACTAGCATCAAAGGTCGGAAAGGCGATCCAAGTTATATAGTAGCAATACATTACATGACACTGTCACCTGCAATAACTTGGAAGGCACAGCACTTGCATAATGAACTTGAAGCTCTAGAACAGGGGTTGGCAAATTAAGGCCTGCCTGGTTTTGTGAAGAAAGTTTTATTGTAACACAATCACGCTCATTTAATTACCTATTGTCAATGGCTGCTTCTGCATTACAATGAATGGCAAAGTGGAGTAGCTATAACAGACTGTATCACCTGCAATGCCTAAATCTGGCTTTGCCTTTACAGCGAAAGTTTGCTGACCCCTGCTCTAGAAGAAGAGACTGAAAAGCAAAACTTTAGTAGTGTGTGTTGGTGGCTATTGACTGCATTTGAAAGAACTGGCCACTTTAAAAGCAGAAATAAAAGGGAACAGGGTCTAGAATTTCAGGGCCTTGCCATTCACGAAAAGCCTAATGTTACTAG
This sequence comes from Diceros bicornis minor, assembly GCF_020826845.1. Lineage (NCBI taxonomy): Eukaryota > Metazoa > Chordata > Mammalia > Perissodactyla > Rhinocerotidae > Diceros > Diceros bicornis. The sequence goes on along the minus strand of NC_080745.1, from coordinate 12,223,993 downwards.
ACCCATCCCCTTAAAAAAAATAAAGGTGGATTGTTCAGCAAATATCTCCCCCTCCCAGCCCAATATATTTGTTTACGTTATTGATGGGACTATGATGGGCATAGTCAGATGATTTGTTTCAGCCAATGGAATGTGAGGGAATGTGAAGTTCACCAAACCTGAAGAGAAGTTTTAAATGTGTTTGGTTGATGTAGCTTGGCTCTTGCTCTTCTACCTTCACCATGAGAAAAGGATGCACCCTAGGTAGTCACTTTTTCAGCCTGGATGTTGAAACCTAACATGGAACAAACCCTGAAGCTGACCCCATGATCTGCGGCAGTGCCACAGAGCCAACCTGCAGACCCCTGAACAAGCAATAAATGCTGTTTTAAGCTACTGATACCTTGTATTTGTTTCTTAGGCATCATTTTCACATAAGAATTCAGCCCTCGAGGGAAAAAGACCTATAAAATCTTTCAATTAATGACAATGCCTCAGACTTGCCAACAGAAGCCTGAAAGCTTAAAGGCAGACATTGAGTCCAAGAATATAGAGCCAGTGACCTAATAAATGTGCTTGGAAAGGAACTGCAATTAGAAAGGTAAGAAGCCTCCTGTTTCTGAGAGAGGTGTACTATCAAAAAACTCCTTCATTCTGTGACTGTTGTAGCCTTAAAACAGTGGTTCTCAATTCAGGGCAATGTGCCCCAGGGATACTTTGTAATGTCTGGAGCCACTTCTGGTTGTCACAACTGGGGAGTACTACTGGCATCCAGTGGGTAAAGGCCAGGAATGCTGCCAAACATTCTACAACGCACAGGACAGCCTCTTAAAAGAAAGAATTATTCATTCAAAACGTCAATAGTGTCTAGGTGGAGAAGGACTGCCTTAAAATGACACTTGGGCCCCCAGTCTTTTACAGAGAGGAAGCCGAGAAAGCTGAGCAGCTCCCAAGGAGAACACATTTTCTAGTAGCTACTTCAGATATATTCAAGGAGTATAGTGGGAAAGAAAGACTCTCCACAGGGTGGAGCCAGGTACCACAGAGAACCGTGGACAGAGTGCTCCTGCAGAGATCAGATTCAGGGCCTAATCAAGGAATATTCTCCACCCCCAGGGCAAAGGACACTCACAGTGTCTGCCCAATAGAATTTCAAATTACAACCAACCAATGATTGCATTTTTCAATTTCCCAAATAGGATTGTTTATTGTGGTTACCCTGGTCCTGTTTGACCACCATATCTAGGGGATGGGTGCAGCGGAAGGAGATGGGGGTGGCCAGATAATTTGGTCATTTTAGTTACAGTGTTTCCGGACTGAAGGGAGCAGTGCCTGGATTTGATGTAGAGATTACTATGTATCACTTTGAAGCTAAATATCTTGATAGACAAGGACTTAAGAGTTATCTCCCCCAAGCAGGGGGTGACTATGTCCTAGGTGTGGAATAAAAGGAGCAAAGGAATGTTGCATAACCAGAAAGGTAGACTGTGGCAGAGACTGGAGCTCACCACCATTCTGAAGTCTGCTTCCTCACATTTCCCAGTTCTCTTGCAATTAGGCGGTCCTTACGACTAGCTCTGCTAATGGGCTTAGAGCAGAAGTGATGCATGTCCCTTCGAGACCAAAGCATAGAAGAGTACACACCACCCAGCTTTCTCTTCCTCTGACACAGTGACCAGCAACTATCTAGATGGTGGACCCTCATTCAGCTTGGGTCTCTGTGGAACTCCATGCCCAACCCTGACTTGCACTGAACCCCTCAGGGATGAAAATTCAGGTTATTTTACCAAGCGGCAATCTCAGACCAGCAGAGATATTAGTTTAGGATGAGGGGAATTTAGAATGAGCAGTAGAGCAGAGATGAGTATCATCTGTGGCCTCAAGACCAGCTGCAGAAGTGGGTGCTATAGCTTATCCCATTAAATTTCTTATAAGTTAACTCATGGAACAGACGTCAAATAAAATCCTGGGGGAACAGTTTCCAGAACTTACAGTATGAAAGAAGCGAGAACAAGCGGCACCAGGGGTGGCCTCGAGTGGGTGCTGTGATGCCTACTCTGATTCCTGGTTCAGGACTGAGGCACTCATTCTTCCAGCTGCTGGCAGTGTTGGTTGCTGGCAGTTTTCAGCAAATCTCTCTCTAGGAACTGCCCCTAGCTAGAGAGAGCCACCTTTTCCAAAGTCACGCCGCTCCTCAGGGCAAGTCTGGTTGAGTCAGCAGCTCAGGCCTCTGGAGTGATTGCATCTAATTCAATTTCTCCCTCTGTCCATTTTTACTTCCTTTACTCCCCCACAGATTTGATTCTGAGGAGACTCCCCAATAAACTTCTTACACGTATATTTCCATCCTAGAGTTTGTTTCCTAGATAGGCTGACCTAAGATAAAGGCATATTCTTCATCATAGGTAACAGACCCCAGTGTGTCTCTTATTAGTTCAAATTCACTATGTAAATTTTCTATAGTTACACTGTATTTTTACCACTTTATCTATCTACACTAAGGGAGTATGTTAGAATATCCCAATACTATTGTGTCTATGCAATTCTTCTGTTTTCTACAGTTTAAACTTTGTGTACTGCAACACTACTCCATGTATAAAGTTCTTGACACTTATCCAAATACCTTCATTCTATAAAAAGGATGCTTCCTCCCTGGCCCCACCATATTCAACATCACTTGATTCAACAGAGTTATCCTTGTTTTCATTTTTCCAGTACATCTTTGCCAATGCCTTTGCTTTCAGCCTTTAGAAGTTAGCTACAACTGTTTGTGTTATAGAAACATGGTTGTTGTTGTTGTTAGTATGCGCATGTATCAAGATTTATCTTTTTTCATTAAAGGGTTAATCCCATTTATACATTATGTTGCATATTGGTCTTCTATAATTTAATGCTTTCTTTTTATACTTCTTGCTGTTTCTTTTGTTTTCTATCTTCTTATCATTTGGTGTGTAATTTCTGTTTTACCCACTTGCTACCCGATTAATCTGGAAATTTTCTATTCAGAAGATTTTACATTACTAAAACCAAATTAACTTCCATGGTGGCAGATTACTGTCCTGGTCCAGAGGACAAAGGAAAGAAACAAAAACAAACCCCAGAAATTTAACTCATTTGCTCTACCTCACACAATATATGAGTAGGGGATGAGGAAGATAAAATACTCTCCCATTTAAAGAGATTTCTCTTATGTTGCTTAAAGATGGCATTAGACATAATATTACAGCAGTTGCATATGCACTACACAAAGCAATTCAGTTAGAATAACTAAGGATAAGCCTAAGTTTCTAAGATACATAATTATCTTAAAATACTTAATTTGAGCACAAGTCTATATATTTATTTTATTATATGAGTTAGGTTATTTGATACAAAGTAGCTCAGAACAAAGATATAATTCCAATGAATTAAATAATTTTTCAAGAAATTCCACTCAAATTAGATGGAATACTTTTCAAAGAACAAGCCAGAATTAAAAATAAAATACAAAAACATGTCCAACAAAAACTTGTACACAAATGTTTGTGTCAGCATTACTCATTTTAGCCAAAAAATGGTAACAATCCAAACGTCCCTCAAGTGATGAATGGATAAACATGTGGTATATTCATATAGTGAAATACTATTTGGCAATAAAAAGAAATGAAGTACTGATACATGATACATACGTGGATGAGCCTTGAAAACATTATGCTAAAAGATGTTATGGTAAAAGAAGCCAGCCACAAAAGACCACATATTACATACTTTCATTTATATGAAATGTCCAGAATAGACAAACATATGGATACAGAAAGTAGATTAGTGGTTGTTTAGGGCTGGGGGTGAAGGGAACAGGAAAGAATGGGAATTAGAGGCTAATGGGTGCAGAGTTTCTTTAAGGGGGGCAAAAATATTCTAAAATTACAATGTGGTGATGGTTGTACAACCTTTGAATACAATAAATAATACTGAATTGTAGACTTTATTTGGGTAAATTGTATGGTACATGAATTATATGTCAAAGCAGTTAAAAATATAGAACACAAAAATGTAAAATACGAATATATAAAAAACACAACTCTGGTGAATACTCAATTTTATATAATTGGTAATGACAGCAGGATATTTTATATGTTGCTTCATTTCAGAGCAAAAATAACCTTATAATACTCCAAACAAATCAGCCAACTACAGTGCCCCAAGATGTCAGCAAAAATGGCAGAGTAGATAGCTCCGCAGAAACACCAAATAGCAGAGCAAAAATGATCAAAATAAATTTTTTCAGAAATCTGAAAAATAGTCAAAGGTTTATAACAACCAAGTGAACAGAGAATCAAGAAAAAGGCAACTTAAAACAAGAGGAAAGACCTGTGGTGTTTTTACTACCCCTTGCCCTACCCATCTCCCTGGCTGGGCGGCAGAAAAGGGGTCTTGAAGAAAGCAGCACATATTCTCAGTGTGGGAGGCTAGACAGAGGGCTTTTCTTGAAAACACTGTAAGGCAAATGAATAACCCACTCTGGCTGGGACAAAGCATTAAAGTTGAGGAAAACAAGACACAGCACACCATAAAGCGTACCAACATTTGCATAAGAGGAGTCCCAAAAGGAGAGGAGAAAGAAAAAAGGGCAGAAAGAATATTTGAAAAAATGACTGAAAACTTTCAAATTTAATGAAAGACATGAATCTACACATTCAAGCTGCTCAATGAACTCCAAGAAGGATAAAAGCAACGAGATCTGCACAGAGACTCATTATAATCAAACTGTCAAAAGCCAAAGACAAAAAGAGAATCGAGAGAATTGAGAGCATTGAGAGAAGCAACTTGTCACTTACAAGAGATCCTCAATAATATTAACAGTTGATTTCTCAAAAGAAATCATGGAGGCCAAAAGGCAGTGAAATGACACATTTAAAGTGCTGAAAGAAAAAAAGCCAAACAAAAATTCTATATCCAGCAAAACTATCCTTCAAAAATAAAGAAGAAATTGGCGCCAGCCCAGTGGCGTAGTGGTTAAGTTCGTGCACTCTGCTTCAATGGCCCGGGGTTCGCAGGTTCGGATCCTGGGCACAGACCTACGCACCGCTTATCAAGCCATGCTGTGGCAGCATCTCACAAATAAACGTAGAGGAAGATGAGCACGGATGTTAGCCCAGGGCCAATCTTCCTCAGCAAAAAGAGGAGGATTGGCAACAGTTAGCTCAGGGCTAATCTTCCTCACCAAAAAAAAAAAAAAAAGAAGAAGAAGAAGAAGAAATTAAGACATTTTAAGATACATAAAAGCTAAAGGAGTTTGTTGCTAGTACACCTGCCCTATAAGAAATGCTAAAGGGAGTGCTTCAGGTGAAAATAAAAGGAGACTAGACAGTAAGTCGAAGGCATATGAAAAAATAATGAATGCTGGTAAGGGTAATTACATAGGTCAGTATTACTGTATTTTGGGTTTCTAACCCCTATTTTTTTCCAATATGATTTAAAAGACAAATGCATTAAACAACAATTACAAATCTATGTTAATGGGCACACAGCATTTAAATACGTAATTTGTGACAATAAGATAAAGAGGGAAGGACAGATTGTATAGGAGGAGGGTTTTTGTATACTATCAAAGCTAAGGTGGTAATAACTCAAAATAGATTGTTATAAATTGAAGAGGTTAATTGTAATCCCCAAGGTTGATCTTTAAGAAAATGACTGAAAAATATAGAGAAAAGGAAATGACAAAAGAATTAAATAGTACACCACAAAAAAAAGCAATTAAACACAAAAAAAGGCAGTAATAGAGGAACTGAGGGACAAAAAGATATGACATATAGAAATAAAATAGCACTAAGGTAGAAGTCACTTCTTCCTTATCAGTAATTACTTTACACATAGATGGATTAAACTCTCCAACTAAAAGCCAGAGAATGACAGGAGGGTTAAAAGAAACCTGATCCTATTGTAGGCTATCTACAAGAGACTCACTTTAAATTCAAAGGCACAAACAGGCTGAAAGGGAAAGAATGGAAAAAGGTATTTCATGCAAATAGAAACGTAAAGAGGTGGAAGGGCTACACTAATATCAGACAAAACAGACTATAGTCAAAAACACTTATAAGGGGCAAAGGAGGACAATACATATTGATAAAAAGGGCAATCCATCAGGGAGATATAACAACCATAAACATATATGTACCTAACAACAAAGCCACAAAATACATGAAGCACAAAATGAGATAACTGAAGTGAGAAAGAGACATACAGTAATAAAGTTGAAGACTCTTATACCTGACTTTCATTAATGGACAAAATAACCAGACAAGATCAGTAAGGAAATAGAGAAGGTGAACAACACTATAAACCAACTAGACCTAACAGACATATATAGAATACTCTCTCCAAAAACAGCAGAATACAAATTTTTCTCAAGTATACATGGAACACTCTCCAGGACAGACTATATGTTAGGCCACAGATCATAAATTTTAAAAGACAGTCTCAGAAAATTTTAAAAGACTGAAAACATAGAAAGTATATTCTCTGACCACAACTTCCTTCACAAAGGAATGAAGCTAGAAATCCAGAAAAAGGGAACCTGGAAAAGTCACAAATTTGTGGAAATTAGACAAGAGACTCTTAAACAACCAATGAGTCAAAGAACAATTCACAAGGGAAATTAGAAAATACTTGGAGATAAATGAAAACAAAAACACAACACACCAAAATTTAGGGAATGCAGAAAAAGGAGAGCTCAGAAGGCGCTTTACAAGTATATAGAATGTTATAGGTATATAGTATATACCTATAACAAGTAAATAGAATGAATCAATAATCAAAATCTTCCAAAAAAGAAAAGTTCATGGCTTCAGTGGCAAATTCTACCAATCATTTAAATAAGATGTACTCCCATCCTTCTCAAACTCTTCCTAAAAACAGGTGAGGAACACTTCCTAACTCATTCTGAGGCCAGCATTACCTTGATACCAAATCCAGACAAAGATATCTCAAGAAAAGAAAACTACAGACCGATATCACTTATAAACATGGATGCAAAAATTCTCAACAAAGTACTAGCAAAACAATTCCAATAGTATATGAAAAGGATTATACAATATGATCAAGTGGGACTTATTCCAGGAATGCAAAGATGGTTCAACATACAAAAATCAATCAATGTAATATATCACATTAACTGAATCAAGGAAAAACAAAAATGATCATCTCGACTGACGCGGAAATGCATTTAACAAAATCCGACACCTCTTCATGATAAAAACACTTAAACTAGGAATAGAAGGTATGTGGTGAAAAATTAATCTTTTGTAAAGCGAAGTCTGGCTTTTGCCCTCAGCTACAGTTGATTTCTAGGCCCCTGGAATGTCCTGACTGATAGCACTGTCTTTGTCTGCCTGGGAGTTTTGGCCAGAGTTCAGTTTAACAATATGATTTATGACCGGGGCTTTGAGACACACATCAGTTCCAACTTCTGGAGAAACTGGAGAGAAAGGTATCAGCATGAACCTTAAGAAGAGTTGGAGAGTAAAGGTCAGCCAGGCAGGCAGTATGTGATTGAGCAGAAAAACTCTGGGCACCAAAGGCCTGGGTGAGCTTTCTTGGTTGGCAATACTCTGTGTGCATTTTCATACTCTGTGTCTGGGAGAGGATGACTCACTGAAATCTCCATTTGGGCCTCTCCCAGATTCTGCCCTATGCATCTCTTCCTTTGTTTGGTTCTAATTTGTGTCCTTTTGCTGTAATAATGTAATTTTAAGTATAGTGCTTTTTGAGGTTCTGTGAGTCATTCTAGTGAAGTATTGATCCTGAGGGTGGTTGTGGGGACCCCAAATTTGTAGCCAGCTGGTCTAAAGTGAGGGTAGTCTTGGGGATCTTGTGGTTGGTATCTGCAGTGAGGGCAGTCTTGTGGGGTCTGTGCCCCAACTGTACAATGTGACTCACTCCAATGCAGAAGGCAACTTCCTCAAGCAGAAAAAGAGCATTCATGAAAAACCCCACATGCAAGATCACACTTAACGGTGAAAGACTGAAACCCTGTCCACTTTTGCCACTTCTATTCAACATTTTTTTTTTTTTTTGGTGAGGAAGATCAGCCCTGTGCTAACATCAGCCAATCCTCCTCTTTTTGCTGAGGAAGACTGGCCCTGGGCTAACATCCATGCCCATCTTCCTCCACTTTATATGGGACATCGCCACAGCATGGCTTGACAAACAGTGCATCAGTGCGCGCCCTGGATCCAAACCTGTGAACCCCTGGCCGCCGCAGCGGAGCACGCGCACTTAACCGCTTGCGCCACCAGGCCGGCCCCCACTTCTATTCAACATTTTACTGCAAGTTATAGCCAGAGCAACTAGGCCAAAAACAAAAAAAAAGAAATAAAAGACACCCAAATTAGAAAGGAAGAAATAGAACTACCGTGCAGATGATATGATCTTATATATAGAAAACCGTAAAAAAAATCCAAAACAAAACAAAAACCTATTAGAACAAACTAAGCAAAGTTGCAGGATATAAGATCAATACACAAAAATCAGTTGTGTTTCAATACACTAATGAACAATCTGAAACGGATATTAAGAAAACAATTCCATTTATAACAGTTTCCAAAAGAATAAAATACCTAGGAAAAAATTTTAACTAAAGAGGTGAAAGACTTGCACACTGAAAACTATAAAATATTGCTGAAAGAAATTAAAGAAGATCTATGTTATAGACTGCATTGAGTCCCTCCCACCCAAACTCATATGTTGAAGCCCTGACCCTTAATGTGACTATATTTGGAGATAGGGCCCTTATGGAGGTAATTAAGGTTAAATGAGCATGAGGTCCTAATCCAAAAGAACTAGTGTTCTTATAAGAAGAAGAGACACCAGAGCTTGCTCTCTCTCTCTCTCTGCCCGTGCACAGAGGAAAGGACATGTGAGGACACAGAGAGAAGGTGGCTGTCTGCAAGCCAGGAAGACAGGTCTCACCAGAAAATGAATCTGCTCTCACCCTGGTGTTGGACTTCTAGCCTTCAACACTGTGAGAAAATAAATTTCTGTTGCTTAAGTCACCCAGTCTGTGGTAGTTTGTTATAGTGGCCCAAGCAGACTAATACAACCTAAGTAAATAGAAAGACATCCTGTGTTCATGAACTGGAATACTAAATATAGTTAAGACGGCAAAACTACCCCAACAACCTACAGATTCAATGAAATCCTTATTAAAATCCCAATGGCCTTTTCTGTAGAAATGGAAAAGCTGATACTCAAATTCATACGGAATCACAAAGGACTCTGAGCAGTCAAAACAATATTGAAAAAGAAGTATCAAGTTGGAAGACTCACATTTCCCTATTTCAAAACTTACCACAAAGCTACAGTGATCAAAATAATGTGGCACTGGTATAAGGACAGACACACAGACCAGTGGAATAGAACTAATAAGAGTCCAGAAATAAACCATATATCTATGGCCAACTGATTCAATTGGGAAACAGTAGTCTCTTTAATAAATGGTGCTGGGACAATTGGATTTCCACAAGCAAAAGAATGAAGTTGGACCTTTACCTCACACCATACACAAAAATTAACTCAAAATCAGTCAAAGACCTAAATGTAAGAGCTAAAACCATAAAACTCTGAGAAGAAAACATAAGGGTAAATCTTAATTTACCCTTGGATTTGACAATGGATTCTTACATATGACCAAAAACACAAGCAACCAAAGAAAAAATAAACTGAATTTCATGAAAATTAAAAACTTTTGTGCACCAAAGGATATCAAGAAAGTCAAAAGACAACATACAAAATGGGAGAAAATATTTACAAATACCTATCTGATAGGGGTCTAGTATCCAAATATATAATGAACTCCTACAACTCAACAATGAAAAGACAAACAACCTAATTAAAAAATGGGCAAAGGGGTGCCGGCCCGGTGGCGCAAGTGCTTAAGTGCGCACGCTCCGCTACGGTGGCCCAGAGTTCACCAGTTTGGATCCCGGGCGTGTGCCGACGCACCGCTTGGCAAGCCATGCTGTGGCGGTGTCCCATATAAAGTGGAGGAAGATGGGCATGGATGTTAGCCCAGGGCCAGTCTTCCTCAGCGGAAAAAAAAAAGAGTAGGACTGGCAGATGTTAGCACAGGGCTGATCTTCCTCACAAAAAAAAAAAAAAATGGGCAAAGGGCTTGAATAGACATTTCTCCCAAGAAGATATATGAAAAGGTACTGAACATCATTAGTCATTAGGGAAAGGCGAATCAAAACCACAATGAGATACCACTTCATACTCACTAGGATGGCTAGAAGGAGAAAGTCATTAAGTATTGGCAAATATTTGGAGAAATAAGAATCTTCATACATTGCTGCTGGGAATGTAAAATGGTGTAGCTACTGTGGAAAAACAGTTTGGTGGTTCCTCAAAAAGTTAAGTATAGAATTACCATGTGACCCAGCAATTCCACTCCTAGGTAGACAACCAAAAGAACTGAAAACAGGAACTTAGACAAATACTTGAATACGAATGTTCATAGCAGCACTATCCACAAAGCTAAAAGGCAGAAATGACCCAAATGTCTATCAGCAAATGAATGGATACACAAAATGTGGTAAATATATGCAATAGAATATTATTCAGTCATAAAAAGAAATGAACTAATGATACACGCTACAGCATGAATGAACTTGAAAACATTATGCTAAGTTCAAGAAGCCAGATACAGATGATCACATATTGTATGACTCCATTTATATGAAATATCCAGAAGAGGTAAATCAATAGACACAGAAAGCAGACTGGTATGATGCCAGAGGCTGGAGAGAGAGGAGACTGGGGAGCAACTGCTTAGTGGGTATCAGGTTTTCTTTTGGGGCAATGAAAATATTTTGAAATTTGGTATGGGTGGTGATTGCACAATGTTGTGAACGTATTAAATGTCACTGAATTGTATGCTTTAAGATGTTAATTTTATGTTACATGAATTTCACCTCAATGATTAAAAAAAGAATATGATGATAGTGTTTTATACTAACCCGATGGATAATTCCAGCAGAGTGAAGGTGCTTGATTCCACACAGCATCTGATAGAGAAGGTAGGACATTCTTTCATGATCTAGTTCCATCTGAATCACTTGGCAAAGATTTGCATCCATGAGCTCCATGACTATGTAACTTCATGGGTGAAAAAAAGATGACAGCTAAAGTGTACAGCAATGATCTAAGAATAATGTAGTAACATAAAATTTTAATTATCATACTTACACATCTTGAAATTCTTCTAGGGATTTCTGTGGTGTGAAAACATTCAAGAGGCCAATTATCTATGGCAAAAACAGAGAGACAGAAAAATTAGAACCTGCTTAATAATACTTTCATTTTGGAACTGCAAATACATGGGTTTAAAAAATAATCCACCATCAGTGTTCTTATGTTCTAAGCTCAAGCAATCTCTTTCATTTTATAGATTAAAACTTTATGGCCAAGGGTTGGGGGTAGGGAGGGAAGCAGAGCACAGAGGATCTTTAGGGCAGTGAAAATACTCTGTATGGTACTATAATGATAGATATATGTCATTATACACCTGTACGAACCCATAGAATGTACAAGACCAAGAATGAACCCTAATGTAAACTATGTACTTTAGGTGACAAGAATGTGTCAGTGTAGGTTCACTGACTGTAACAAACGTACCACTCTGGTGGAGGATGTTGATGATGCAGGAGGTCATGCATGTGTGGGGGCAGGGGGTATATGGGATATCTCTGTATCTTCCTCTCAATTTTGGAAAGAAAAACAACACTATATCAACAGAAGATCTCCACATAATCCATTCCATTTATGAATACTCAATTATCAAGGACCTATATTAAACAATCCTCTACATGATTTGTAAGCAAATCTTATATACCTTCTGCCAGCTCTTATCCAACTCAGTATCTCTATATAATCTCAGCTCTTTCCTTCTGGTTTTTTGTAATATTGCACTTTCCTTCACTTTCCCTGCAGTTTTCCTCATTTCCAGCATATTCCACTGGTTCATCCATAGGCATGCCCTCTTTCCCACTATTGTCTTTAATCCTCCTCTTTTCTCTATCTCTACCCTTTCCCTGGATGATATTATGTACGTCTTTTTCTTCAAACATCTCTAGGTGGATAATTTCCAAATATGTATTAAAAGTCCTTGCTTAGCCTACGAGTCTCAGATATACATTGCCACTCCACATGGAAGTCTCACAAATAATATAAAACGGAACTCATTATCATTCCTACTCAAACCCCTTACTTTTCCAGAGTGCCTTTTCTTTTACAACAGAAGGGTCAGAGTGATTTCTGACTCCTTTTTCAGTAGTTGCACCATAATAGATGTTTAAAAGAATGCTATCCCATTCTACTGTCAGTCTGAACTTCAACCTCTCCTTTCCATTCCATGTGCTACTATACAGGTTGAGGATTCTGACATCTCATCTAGACTGTTCCTGCTATAATTACTTCTAACACTAGGTTCCCTAACGATGGTTTTCTGCAAATCCAGCTACCACCTTACTGCCATAATATGGTAAAAGAAAGACTTTATCATATCACTCACCTCCTCAAAAACTTAATGCCAACAAAAACATTCCCAAACTCCTTCGCAGTACATTCAAAGCCCTCCATGACGGGACATCAACACACTTCATCTTCTGCTAAGCCCTCTATTAAACCTGATACTTCAGCCATACTAAATTAGTTCAAAGAATGTTGTTTTAAAAAATTCTCAATGCCTTTAAACATACTATTCCCTACGCTTGTCATTTACCTACTGAACTCACTTACCTTCAAAATAGACCTCTTTTTTAGAGTCTGACAACCCTTAGTCCTTGACAGAGCTGAATATTCTCTTTACTTTGTCCCCATAATATCTTATATGTTATTATGGCATTTAACACACTGTAGTATAGTCTCCTTTTCATAACAGCCTTGTCCCAAGGGCACCAGAATCTTTGTTAGAAAGAACTAGGTCTTATTTCCTTTTACAGCACTGGCATATAGGAAGATATCTGACACACATTTGTAAAATGTTTGTTAACAATCATACTTATGGATGGGAATTTTTAGACTTAAACTTCATGAGGGCAGGATCTATGTTATTCCTCTAAGCATAAAACTTTGCCTATAGAAGACATTCAAATATTTATTCAGTGAATAAATTCAGAAAAATAATTTACAGACCAGAAAGAGAAAACAAGTTTAAGATAGGGAAAGTGATAATAAGAAAGCATCTAGCTGCTCGAAATGAATTCACGTCTTGTAATCAGATGAACTGCACACTTGTAGACTTGGAGAAATAGTAAAACTGTTCTCATTACTATGTGGGAAATCCTGGAGTAGAAGAGAGGTGTTAACGATGAAAGGCATACGGAGACAGAAAGGAGATTAGTGGTTGCTTAGAGCTGAGAATAACGGAAGATGAGGGAATGAGAGCTAAAGGATATGGGGTTTCTTTCCGAGTGGATGAAAATATTCTAGAACTGAACGTGGTCAAAGTCACACATATCAGTGAATATACTAACAACCATTGAACTGTACACATTAAATGGGTATGGTAGGTGAATTGTATCTCAATAAAGCTGTTATAAAAAGAGATTGAAACAGACAGCTGTCTTATTTCTCAAAAAGGAAACTATATCAATCATAGAATGGACAGCCAAAAAAAAGTCAAGGACTGATTAAGTGGGTGGTAAATGATTACTTTGAAAGAAGTAACAATTACTAGGAACAGGTAAAAATTCACTGGGAACTTTACTTCCTTTGGTGAACAAAATAACAACGAACAGCAGCAGTTGAGAGAAATGCAACCAGATACAGTATATGATGATTTCAAAAAGGCATTTTTGAAACTGCCTCTAATAATAACATCCACGTGAATAAGAAGAATTGGGGAGAGCTGGACAACTTTTATAGTTAGACATGTAATTTTTACAGTATACCCAAAGGTTGCTAATGAACTAATCCAGCTACTATGAAGGCATCCTGAGCAGAACTGGGAAGTGAAACCAACAAGTGAAAAGTCAGAACAAAGAAGAAAAAAGCAATCCCCAACAGTTCAGGAAGGGGAACCAAATTTCAAATGTAAAATTTAATAGGGAGAAAGTACTATACTTATTCTCCAAAACCTAAAGAAAAAGAAAGAGTAAAGGATGGGAAAGATGTGACCTATTAGCAGGCCTGTGACAAAGAATAATTTGCTTAGACAATGTGAGTCAAATGGTGACCTGACTTGCAAACAGGATTATAATGTCCACAGTTAAGAGGAGACGACATGCCTCGCTTCCTCTCAGAGGATTCAATCAGACATGTGGTACTGTGTGCTAGGTGACATATGAAAGTGTATTCAGAGATAAGGGACCAAGTTGAAAAAGAAAGTCAAAACCATCTATGAAAAGAGTGGGAAACACACAATATAAATGTACTTAGTACCACTGAACTGTACACTTAAATATGGTTAAGATAGTAAGTTTTATGTTATGCATATTTTACTACAATAAAAAAAAGAGTGGGAAACCCAAATATATTTAAGATCAATGAAGATATGATCTGTACAGAATATCAAACTGTTGAAAAGGCGAGACATTACAAAACCATCCATCCATCAGGGAGTGGAAAATTTCCATTACCATTCCTGGTTTCCCTATATTTAGTTTTACATTCATTCACTGAACAAATATGTTTTGAGCACCTACTCTGTGCCAGCACTCTTCTAGGTGCCAAGCGTCCTGCCTGGATGGATCTGTGGCACCCCCACCAGAGGGATAAAAGCACATGAAACAAGTTTTCCATGCCCTCCATTTAGTCGGTGGAACCATCTTTCTTTGCAGCCACCCAGGCTCAGGAAGTAGGAGTCATTGGCCATCTCCCCAGCGCAAAACTAAGGCAATGCCACTACCACCATCACCATGAAACAGGCTACAAGGGGCACGAGCAGTTTCGCCTGAGGGCAGGAGGCCGCCAGCAAAATCTTGACAAGCAACATGCCTGGTTCCTACCTAGAACAAGAATGGATGAGACAACTTCTTCCCCGTCACTGACTGACTTTAATCTTCATCTCTGTGCCTTTTTTTATACTATCCTCAACATAAAGTGACTAGTGAATATTGGCATCACTTAAAGAGGAGGGAATGGGATAGGGAGAAATGATTTGAATTTTAAATCCAATGATATCAAATGAAGTTCCAGCGTCAAAGTATAATGGGAACAATTTCATCTCTGTGCTAAGGTTGCAGTTTTCCAAAATGTCACCCTGACAGAAAACAAAAAGCAGAAGATGAGATCAAGCCTAAATAAAGTTCTTCTAAAACATCTACCTCAAACTTTAAAACTTCTTTTGCAAATTAAATGTCAGAAAATTACACAATCTAAATTTCAGAAGCCGTTTGTCTTTTGATATAATAACGTTGAGAAAAATTCACACTGTAGGTATATATCCCTTTTTAACAATATTTTAATCCAGAAGAACAACTTAAATATTTTAACTTAATTGTTTAAAAACAATTTTAATATTTTAAAAGGTTTCGATATTCATATATTCATGAACAAATCTTGATTTCATCTATACTTAAGAAATTTTCTAAAATGTTCACTTACATTTTTGTGATTAACACATTTCATAAGAACTAGCTCTCTGTAAGCCCGCTTAGCATGAGTTTGATTCTGAAATGGCCGGCTTAGCTTCTTGATTGCAACATTTCTTTCAAGAATGGCATCATAAGCTGCACTGCAATAAGAAATTCAAAAATAACAAAAAACCTTAAAAATCTGCAAAACTAAATTTATGAAACATTCATGCAGATTCCTCACCTTCTCTAAAGATAAATATAACTGCATCATTTTCAGTCTTTGATGTTCAACATGTTTCTTCTACACCTATTACAGCATATTTCAACAATGTATAGCATTGTTAACTGTTTCTTAAAATGCTAATGGATTCAAAGAGACTATGGACTGTGAGGACAGAGACTGTTTGTTCACTGGGCATCCTCCAAGATCCACCAAGCATACAATGGGCACTCAATGCACAAATGTTTAATGAGTATTCAGATCCAGTAGATAGCTTAAAGCCTAAATGAATCCTTTACCCTGCACCTACACCAAGGAAAGACAAGATAAAGAATACAGGTGGTCATAAATTCTATTCAAAATATTTGCTGAAGAATTCTACGTAAGTACATCACTTCCACCCTCTTTGGACACAACAAAATGAATACAGAAAGAGGAAGGTACACACAGAGGTATCAATATGAGAGATTACTTTATAATATAAAAAGTAAGCACTTAATTTGTTTTGGAGGAGAAATTAAAAATCAAGGTGTTTATAAATATGAACGCTAGATTTCAGGACATCAGAAGCTGCTTATAACTGTTAATGAAACACCTATAATTCTGGAAAATATGCCATCACACTCATTACTCTTAATATCTTCCTCTACTGTATGACACTGACCAAATGGCATCTTTTGCAAATGACAGGTCAGAGAAAGTAAAGCACAAATAAGGTAAAATGTCTTAAAATTATAGAATATTATGATGGAAAGAGATTTTAAAAATCATTTGGATTCACAACTGATTGATACAGAGCCAGAGGTTAAGTAATTTGCCCAAGGTTAGCCAGAAAATCAAGAGCAAAGCTGACACTAAAAGACGAAGACATGAGGTCATGCTTTTCATACTGGACCACCTAACATACTATATAAGACCATTTCTGTTTATGTAATATTTGAAAGTTAGCTCCCTGATTAAAATTATTCTCTCACCAAACTAGAAAGTTGAGTTTGTTTTGTAGCTATATCACTATATCAAATGTAATGAAGAAATATATGTATTAAGAAATTGGTATTGAATTGCCATAAGTGGACACATGTACACATTCTACATATACTATTAACTACTGCCTGTATACATACATATACACATACCAAAATATATATAAATATTTTAATCTTTACTTAGAAAATGCCATATTGACAGATACATCCTTCCCAAATTAAAAAAAACAAAACCCAAGAACATTAGGTCATGCAAAATGATTAGAATGACTGTTCCAGATAAATTATGCTTTATTTTTAACCATTAAATTCATTCTGATTCATTTTTTATCTGCTAAATCAAAGTAATATTTCAAATTCTAAAAGTTCAAAAGTATCTGAGTAGGTACACTATTTTGCATCCAAGTAAATTAGATTTCTAATTGTTGATTCTTAAATGTGCACATATTAGAAACACCTGTTTTGTTTTGGCATTCAGAGACTACAATCCAGACCCAATGAATCTTTTTATCTATGACTGGGGCCCAAAATGATGCCTTTAAAAGAAAAAAAAAGTTCTTCAGTTGATTCTGATAGTAACACAATAGAGAGTTCAAAAATTTTTTTGTTTAATATTTGTCTGTTTCATAGTAATCTTTTATGAAAAGAAGGCAAAAATTTGAAGATATTTAGTCCTTAGGCCTGGGGCTGGTTATGATAGCTTAAAGTTCCTTCTAGGGCATTTTTTTTTTATTCTGGTATACAAATTTCAAAATGCACTTATCTGAGGAAAAGTGAAGGTACAGAAACATTAATATGTTTTTAAACACTATAAAGTATTTTATAAACAATATGTTCCTCACAACCACCACGTAAATTAGGTGAAAAAAAGGCTTAGAAGTCTTAATTTGCACATGCATTTGCACAAGGAGTCACCAAGTTAGTAAATCAAAGAGCTGGAATCTGAACCAAGAGCTGGCTTTCAGAATCCTTCTCATATTGACTTTACCACATTATTTTCTTTAAATTTAATTTATGGTTGGTTAAAATGACAACCAGCCAGCCAATAATGTTTTATAAAATGACCCAACTTCTATAATTTTTGATATGCTAAATTACTTCAAGAATACCGAAAAGAGAATAAACGCTATTGTTCCCATTACACAAATCTGTTAGATTTTAATATTTTACCATAATTGCTCTGAATTTTTTTAAAAGAAATATAGTGTTATAGGTAAAGTCCCCTTCCTTCTCTATATTCTCAGAGGTAAGTACTATTCTGAGTTTGCTGTTTATGCATATTTTTATACTTTTCTACATATGTATGCATCTATAAATATATAGTATTGTTTTGCATATTTTAAACTATATATAAATGGTATAGTAATATTTGTATATTTCTGCATCTTTTTATACTCAACACTATCTAAGATTATCCTTGTTGATACATATAGCTCCACTTCATTTTAAATGTTGTATAAGTATTTTACTGTAAGAATATATCACAATTTTTTATACTCCTATTGATAGATCTGATGCTGTTACCAATTTTTGCTATTATAACTGGTGCTGCAAACAACAGCCCTATGTATAGTCTCTATGTATACATGTGCAACATTTTTTTCTAGAACCTAGGAGAACTGCAGGATCATAAACACTTTTTTTTTTTTGCTGAGGAAGATTTGCCCTGAGCTAATATCCATTGCCAATCTTCTTCTTTCTGCTTAAGGAAGATTTGGCCTGAGCTAACATCTGTGCCCATCTTCCTCTATTTTGTACGTGGGTCACCGCCACAGTATGGCCCCCAATGAGTGGTGTAGGTTCGCAGCCGGGAACTGAACCCGGGCCACTGAAGCAAAGCGTGCTGAACTTAACCAATAGGCCACGGGGCCAGCCCACTTATGATTTTTTAATAGATTCTGAAAGAAATCTGGTTCAAGAAGAGGTAATAAAGACATAATTATGCTTGAGTGAGGCTTAGAATTCCCTAGAACACTAGCTTATCATGCTAACTTAGTGATCTAAAATCATTAGCAGAACTATCCTGATGTTTTGCATTTCAGTTTATAAGGAATTATGCTGATCTATAAAGACTAGGTCTTTTGTAGAAATTAGCTTGTAAATCAATTTTAAAGATACATATGAGTTTTGAAACATATATAGTGAGATGATATTAGCTGACTTCACTCCCTGGTGTAAAATAAGATTTCTGAATTTTCAGAGTTTCATTATAGTGTGAAAGTGATGATTAAGTGAAGCTTCTTATTAAACAATTAGTTATGGGAATAGTTATGTATACATGGAATTAACAAGCATGCCTCTTATTATTTCCTTATATAGGTATTTGTCTTATATGGCTTATGACCAAGTATTTAATCATAATTTATACTCAAAGATGGTAGTGCTGATTTATAAAATTATGTTTTATAAATAATAATAAAGACCATTAATCTTAGAACAAAACAACTTATTGTTACAGATTTAACTTAAATTTTATAGTTTTAACTTCATTTTTTGTGGCCAGTTAACTATTTACCAAGGTATCTATATCATGAGAGGAGAAGATAGCAGTTCATGATTCTTCACTTAATTTTTGGAAGTAAAAACTTACCATACTATTCCTTGAGCTCCTGAGCCTATAGGTTTTAAATTCTGATATCGTTTCAGGACTGTGAATGTAGAATCTCCAATCTCTACACTATAAAAATTGCTGTCACGTTTGCTTCTGCTCATGATGGCAAGCAATTAATTTAATGGCTTCATCCAAAAATTCACCGAGAAGCTGCAAAATGGAACAAAATGTGATGTTAACAAACTGAATTTGTTCAATCTTAAAATTTGAGACCTTACTCTGTTCACTGATAGTAACACAGATTGCTAGATCATGTTAAAAGAGCTGCTTCATTAAAAAACACAATTAGAAAGAAAAAATTACCACAGAGCCTCAGTAGCATCTTCTATACTTAAGGAAACGACTGATTGTTTAACAACAAAATTAAACAAAACTTTTACTAGGGTAAACGGTTTCTCCAATCTAAGAAGATCACTGGTATTAATACACACGCGTCTAAACTTACTGGAAGACTGTGAAAAAAAAAAGCAAATAATGATAACTAAACATGCTTTTAAGGTCACTTCCACAGTTTAAAATTAAAACCAGTCCTTTTTGTGTGTTTATTATACAGTATTGAAATCTTAATTTTTGTAAGAAACAAATTTTCACTCAAAAATAATTCACAATCTCATTTAGTGTCACGTGAAAGGAACAACAAATTGACAGGCTAGTAAGCTGGTTAGCATGTATCACCCCTACCTAACTAACACTGAGCAGCACAATGCTGTCACTCTAACAGACCCCCAACAGCAACATCCGGGTGAAACGCATATGTTGAGGTTGTAAAGGTTGAAAGAATGAGAAGCAGGGTGGAAAATACAAGATAAAATAAGAAGATATAAGATAAATTTATTTTAAAAATAAGAAAATAGAGAGAGAGAGGCATTTAATATATTAGGATACAAAACAAAACAATCCTGTTCTGAACTATTTGGGGCATCAAAAGCATGACTTAAGTTCTGACCACAGTTCTTTACCATCGTCTGATTAAAAACCAAGGCAGTCTTCTTCTACCCAATTGAGAATCGGTTATTAACAAATCTAGTACCCATCCTTACTAGAGGAAAGTGGCCTATTCCAAAACCCATGTAAGACAGCTCCAGCCTGCTCCCCACATTCTGCAATAAACCAAGAAATCAGTTAGATCTAAGGAATTACTGTTTTTTTGTGTGTCTGGCTGTAACACAATGCTAACAAAAACAAAAACAAAATCTTGATAAGACCGACAACGCAAAGAATTAATTCAACAAATATTAAGTGCCTACCATGTGCCAAGCACTGTGCTGTGCCCTGGTGCCAGATCACATAGAGGCTCATGAACTGGATTCTAATAGCTGAATTCTTAGAGTAGGATGGAAGCCACTGGAAAGTGGAGAGCAAGAGAGTGCCTTGACCAGATCCTTGGTTGCTACTTGGAAATTATACCGCAAGAGTAGGAGGAGAAAGAGTTGGAAGAGAAAACTAGTGAGCTTTCTAGTAATTCAGATCAAAGAGACAAAATTAAAATTAATGAGAATTCTTAGGTGTGATGGAGTTAAACAAAAACTACAGAAAAAAAGTCCAAATAGTGTAAGCTTTAAAAGAGAAGATAAATAAATTGGAAGCAATTGAGGAGTTCAAGAAATGATTTGGATAAATTAAAGAAAGGCCCAGAGAAACATTTCCAAAATCAGTAACTAAACTAGTCATGTAATACTCCACAGAGGACTGTCTGAATGACAAATCTCATTAATTTTGCCTAAGTGGATAGGCCACAGGCTTAAAGAAAAGAGTATGGTAATGATTTAAACAGCTATGCTCATAGGATGATCAAATACAGGTACTGGTCATCCAGACCAATTTCCTACCTTAACTTGAATTCCCTCTTGCCTACCAGAGGAGGGAACTAAGAAGAAGAGAAGTGGGAAGAGGAAGAAAGGGAAGTGTTGGGTGTCAGGCCCTTCATCAAATATTCTGTGCATTTATCCTAGAAACCAAGTCTGCACAGGGCCTGGAAACAATAATAATGGTCTCTGGTAATTTTCACATATGCTCAGAGGCTGAGCACAGAGCTGATAAGTGCTTGCACCTCAGGTAGTCAAACTGTCTGCAGATGAAATTTCCTAAGCTTACTTGGAGGACTGGTATTCCTCTCCTTAGGAAGATGAAGGATCAGAAGAGAAAGCGGTACTCTGTGGTGCTTCACAGGAGTTTTCCTTACTGCCACCAAACCAGGTAACAAAAAAGCTGTGTTTCAGTTTCCCAACTTGTTGCAAATCAAAGAAAAAGCAGAGTAGATCCAGGAACATAAAAAGGACCGGTTTCCCTTTCTGCTAAAACAATAATAACAAAGAAAGGCTTCTCTCTATTGCAGAACCAAGTGGCCCAGCAGCAGGACTGGGGTCCACGGTGCCCACAGGCAAGTTTGGCTGAAGCTGTGGCAGCAGCTGAGCAGTGACAGCCACCACAACTCCCCAGGAACAGTGCAGGGGCAGCAGACAGAGGACCCAAGGTTAAGTAGGCAGCCCCAGCCAGTGGCACCCTCTGCAGAAGCCACAGCTGCCACTCCTATGAACAGAAGACAGAGAACTCTACTCACTTATGCTCAGTTGTACAATACTTACTGGAGCACCTGGGTCAAGCTCTATGCTAGGTACTATGAACACAACAGGAATCAGCATCTGGCCCCTCGCAGAGCTGGCAGTTAAGACAGAAAAAGACTTTACATTGTTTAGTACTCACCTGACTGTAACTAGAGCTGCGATAAGAGCAATGAAGGAAAAGGGCAGGATGCTATGGAAGCAAAAGCCTATACTAGTCTGCGCCCAGGAAAAGATTCCCTCGATGATGACACTTGAATGTGAGTTAACCAGGCAGGGAGAGAAGTGAGCTTTCTAGGGAGAAGAAAATAGTACGTACAAAGGCCCTAAAAAATCCGCCAACTTTAACTGTACAATTTGATGAGTTTTGATAAATGTATACAACCCTATAACCACCACCAAATCCTGTAACAACTACCAAAATCAGGATATAGAATATTTCCATCACCACAAAATGTTCCCTGTACGGTCAATCCCTGCCCTCTACCCACCGCCCACCCCTGGCAACCGAAGAACTGCTTAGTTGTACTTTTTCTAGATCTTCATATAAATGAAATCATACAGGATGTAATTTTTGTGTTTGGCTTCTTTCACTTGCCCTAATGCTTTTAGGATTTATCTATGCTGCATTCCTTTTTATTACTGAGCAGTATTCCATTGTGTGGATATAGTATTTGGACGTTTGGATTGTTTCCAGTTTTGGCGTTATTATAAATGATGCTAGTAGAAACATTCACACACATTTTTTTTTTTCATTTTGGTTAAATACATAGGAGTGGGATTTCTGAGTTCTATGTTTAACTTTATAAGAAATTACCAAACTGTTTTCCAAAGTGGCCATACCATTTTTCATTCCTACCAGCAATGTATGAGAGTTCCACTTGCCCCACATTCTTGTGATTATCTTTTAATTTTACTTATACTAGTGGGTGTATAGTGGTATTTCATTGTGGTTTACATTTGCATTTCCTAATAACTAATGATGTTAAACATCTTTCGTGGGATTATATGCTATTCATATATCTTTTTTGGTAAAGTAGCTAATTAATTCTTTTGCTCATTTAGAAAGTATGACTGTAAAAAGTAAAACTTTGTACTTTGAAATAATTTTAGATTCACATTGAAGTTGCAAAAATAGTACAGATTTCCCAGGTATCCTTTATATCCAACAACAGCATTTGACGTAACCACAGTACAATTATCAAAATGAGAAAGCTGACACTGGTACAACGCTACTAACCAACAAGGAAACTGACACTGGTACAATAAACTACAGACTTTATTCAGATTTTATCAGTTTTTATACACACCAATTTTGTGTGTATGTACAGTTCTATGTAAATTTATTACATACATATATTAGTGCAATTTCCACCACATTCAGGATACAGAACTATCTCATCTCACCAAAGAAAATCTCTTGTGCTATCTCTTTAGATAATCACACCCTCCTGCCAACCCTACCCCTGACCACTATGATCTGTTTCCATCACTATAATTTTTTTTCATTTAAAAAATGTTATATAAATGGAATTACATAATATGGAATCTTTTGATATTGGCTTTTCTTACTCAGTATAATACCCTTGAGATCCTCCAAGTTGTTGGTGTATCAATAGTTCATTCTTTTTCTTGCTGATTATTATCCCATTATATGAATGTACAGCAGTTTTTTTAATCCATTCACCCGTTGTTTTGGCTATTACAAATAAATCTCCTCTGAACCTCTGTGCATAGATTTTTGTGTGAAAATAAGCTTTAATTTCTTAGGGTAAATATCCAAGATAGGATATGACAAATGCATGTTCAACTTTATAAGAAACTGGTAAACTGTTTCTTAGAGTGGCCGTTATCAGTTTGCATTACCACCAGCAATGTATGAAAGATCCAGTTTTTCCTCATTCTTATCAACACTTACTCAAGCCAGTAATTTTTAAATTTTAGCCATTCTAGTAGGTGTGTAGTATCTCACTATGGCTTTAAGTTTGTATTTTTCTAATAGCTATGATGTTGAATACATCTTTTGATGTGCTTATTTGCCATCTGTATATGCTCTTTGGTGACATAACTGTTCATGTGTTTTGCCCATTTTCTAATTGGACTGTTTGACTTCCTACGGTTAAGAGTTTTTTATATTCTGGATACATGTCCTTTGTCAGACATGTGGTTTGCAAATATTTTCTCCCAGTCTGTGGCTTATTTTTTCATGCTCTTGACAGTACCCTTCACAGAGCAGAAGTTTTTAATAGTGATGAAGTTATCAATTTTTTCCTTTAATGGATTTTGCTTCTGGTGTAAGAAATCTTGGCCTAGGCCTTAGATTAAAAAGATTTTCTCCTTTGTTTTCTTATATAAGTTTTATAGTTCTACATTTTACATTTAGATGTATGATCCATTTTATGTTAATGTTTGTATTAGGTCTGAGTTTTAGACCAAGGTCTATTTTTTTGGCTATGGATATTTAATTGTTCTAATAACATTTGTTGTAAAGAATACCCTTTCTTCATTAAGTTTCTTTTGTACCTTCATCAAAATTCATTTGGCTACACTTGGTGGGTCTCTTTCTGGACTTTTTATTCTGTTTCATTGATCCATCCCTTGGTCAGTACCACAGTGTCTTGAGTATAGGGCTATATGTTAAGTCTTAAAATCGGGTAGTGTGATTCCTCCAAATTTACCATTCTTATTCAAAATTGTTTTCAGTTACTTTATCTTTCCATATAAACTTTACAATAAAGTTGTTTATGTCTACAAAAATATTGCTAGGATTTTGATAGGAATTGTGTTAACAGTGACTTGTGAAGAGCAAACATTTTTAATTCAGATGAAGTAAAACTGATTTTTTTTTTCTTTCATAGTTTGGCTTTGCGTGTCTTATCTAAGAAATCATGCCTTGCCTACTCCAAGCTCACAAAGATTTTTCTCCTATGCTTTCTTCTAAAAGTTTTATGGTTTTAGCTCTTACATTTAATTGAAATCTATGATCCATTTCAAGGTAATTTTTGTGAATGGTGTAAGGTAAAGGTTAAGGTTTGTTGTTTTCGTATATGGGTGACCAACTGTCCCAGAACCATTTGTCAAAAAAAACTATAGTTTCCTCTATTGAATTGCCTCAATATTTTTGCCAAAAATCAGATGACCCATATGTGTGTGGGTCTACTCTGGACTACATTCTACTCCATTAATCCGTCTATCCTTTGGCCAATACCATATTGCCTTGATTAACGTAGCTTTACACTAAGTCTGGAAATCACACGCTGTAAGTCATTCAACTTTGTTCTTTTTCAAAATTGTTTTAGCTATTCTAGGCCCTTTGTATTTTCAAATTAATTTCAGAATAAGCTTGTCAATTTCTAAAAAAAAAAAAAAAAAGCCTGTGGAAGTTACTGATTACAAGTGACTGAACAGTATACAGTCATGTGTCGCTTAACGATGGGGATATGTCCTGAGAAATGCATTGTTGGGCAATTTCATCATTGTGTGAATATCCTAGAGTGTACTTATGCAAACCTAGATGGTACAGCCTACTAAGCACCTAAGCTATAAGATTCCAATCTTATGAGACCTCGTCATATATGCGGTCCAATGTTGACCAAAACATCGTTATGTGGAGCATGACTATACATCAGTTTGGGGAGAAATGACATTACAACAATTTTAAGTTTTCTGATCCATGTACATGGTATTCGTTTCCATTTATTTGGTTCTCGTTTAAATTCTCTCAGCAATGTTTTATAGTTCCCAATATACAGGCCTTGAAAAATTTTGTTCAACTTTTCTGTAAGTATTGGTATTTTGGATACTACTGTAAATATTTTTCTGTTAATTTATTTCTATTTAAATTTTTAATTGTTTATTGCTAGTATATGGAAATACAATTAATTTTTTTGTTAAGTAACTTTGTACTAAGCTCATTTATTAGTCCTATAGCTTTTTTTGTGGATTCTTTGAGATTCTGCTTACTAAACAAGCAATTTCATTTCTTCATTTCCAATTTGGATTCCTTTGAATTCCTTTTCTCACCCCACTGCACAAGCTATAATTTCATACAATCCTGAATAGAAGTGGTAAGAGCAAACATCATTCCCCTGTTCCTGATCCTAGGGGAAAAGCATTCAGTCTTTCACTACTAAGTATGATGTAAATTACAGGATTTTACTAGATGCCTTTCAACAGCTTGAGAACATCCCCTTCAAGTCCTAGTTTACTGACAGTTTTTATTAATGAGTATTGAATTTTGTCAAGTGATTTTTCTGAATCTACTGAGATAATCATACAGTTTTGCTTTCTTAGTTCATGACAAAGTAAACTGATTTTCAACTGTTAAACCAACCCTGCATTCCTGTAACGAATTCCACTCGGTCAAAAGTATTATCCTTTTTATATACTATTACTGACTCAGTTGGCTAAAATTTCACTGCAAGTTTTTTTATCTATTTTTATAGGGGATGTTGGTCTGTAGTTTTCTTTCATGGTAGGGTAATACTGACCTCATAAAATGAGTTGGGAAGTGTTCCCTTCTCTTTTATTTTCTGAAGGACTTTGTGCAGAACTGATACTATTTCATCTTGAATGTTAGATAGAATGCCTCAATGAAGTCTTCTAAGACAAGAGTTTTTTTGAGGGAAGGTTTTAATTGCAAATTAAAAAGATTTTTTAATATGTATATGTATAAGGCTGTTCAGGTTATCTATTTCTCCTTAAACGGTAATTTGCATTTTTCAAGGACTTTGCTCATTTTATCTAAGTTGTCCAATTTAACGTCCACAGGAACTGTAGTCCTGTGTCCTCTTTCATTCCTGTTATTGTAACCTGTGCCGCCTTTCTTTTTTTCCTGATCGGTCTGGCTAGAATTTATCACTATTATTGAGCATTCAAAAAGCGAGATTTTAATTTTTGATTCTCTCGATTGTTTTGTACTTTTCTATTTCATTGGTTTCTTCTCTTGTCTTTACTTTCTTCTTTTTGCTTGTCTTAGGACTGCTCTTCTCTTCTAGTTTCTTAAAATGGAAGCTTAAGAGTACTGATTTGAGAATTGCATTTTATAATATAAGCACTTAAAACTGTGATTTACTTTTTTTTTTTAAAGATTTTATTTATTTATTTATTTTCCCCCCAAAGCCCCAGTAGATCGTTGTATGTCATAGCTGCACATCCTTCTAGTTGCTGTATGTGGGACGCGGCCTCAGCATGGCCGGAGAAGCGGTGCGTCAGTGCGCGCCCGGGGTTCCGAACCTGGGCCCCCAGCAGCGGAGTGCGCACACTTAACCGCTAAGCCACGGGGCCGGCCCTGTAATTTACTCTTTAAGTACCACTTTAGCTTCATCCTACAATTTGTTATCTTATCCATATTTAATAATAATAAAAGCAAACACTTATATAGAGCTTACTTTACGCTAAGTCCTGCTTCAAGTGCTTTGTAAATACTTTTTAATCTTCACAACAGTCCTATAAGGGTTTTCTAGTTGTTTATGGCTAAAGGGTAAATTCAGTCCCTGTTACTACATCTTGGCTGGAAGCATAAGTCCCACATAATCATTTTGTCTGATGTTTGCCTATGTTAAGATGGGAACTATTGTTTTTCCATCTTACAGATGATGAAATTAAGTCTTACAAAAGTTAATTGCCTACGATTACAAAGTTAGTAAGGGGAAGAGTGAAGATTTGAGTCCTTTACTCATACACTATATTAAGTCCAAAATAAAGCAAATCTAGGTGGTGAAGAGGAAAAGTTATAAACATGCTGAGTCTGAGATATCTCCAAGACATCCAAGTGGAAATATCAAGTTGGTAGTTAGATATGGAACTGGACCTCAGAGGAGAAGTTTGGGCGAAAGATACAAATTTAAGAGTTGTTGCTATTGAAGCAATGAGAGAGAATGACATTACTTGAGGAGTGTAGTAGTAAGGAAAGAGAGACCTAAGATTCAGCTTTGTAAACACCCACATTTAATGAGCAATTAGAGAAAGATAAGACAACAAAGAAGTCAGAGAAGATATAGCCAGAGACATAGACAGAAAATGAGGAGAACACATTGAAGAAGCCAAAAGAAGAGTGTTTTAAAGAGAGCAGTCAACAGTACTGAATGCTAAAGAACTATTAAATAAGCCATTTGAGTAGAGTAATGGGGGACAGAAGCTAGACTGGAATGAGCTGATGTGTGAGTAGGATAGGATTTTAGAAATAGGTTAAGTGAGTGTAGCTGCTACTTCAGAAAAGTTTAGCAAAGACGATGAGAGGAAATTGATGGAGAAAAGTAAATGGTCAGAGGAGGATAATTAGATTATATATGATATATAACATGGTATAGCATAGCATAGCATACATAACATAGATAACATAGAGACAAGCTGAATGTATTTCCCTACTAGTAGAAAGGATCCAATAAAGAGGCAAAGGGTGAGAATAGGGGAGTGAGAAAGAAAACGGAAGTTTCAGATAGGATAATATCTCTGAAAGGGTAGAAAGCAATGGGATCCAGAGCACATGGGTGGCCACACAGATGGAGATACTGGTGTAGCATTGCCATCAGAAAATATCATCAAGAGACTGAGACAGAAGGAGCAATTTCCAAGATAAGGGAATTAAGGATACTGGTAAGATTTATGGAGGATGCATTTGTTGTCCTGTTCTCTCAATGATGAACCTGGAACAGCAAAACTGTGAGAAGGACATGATATGGACCTGATGATTCATTCCCCTACTCAGGAAGGCCTCTTCTTGGATTAAAAACAAATTAACTATAGTTAAAGAATTTAGATGTGACTGGTTATGGGGCTCATAGGAATAAGAGAAATGACAGGCATTATTATCCCATTCAACAGATGAGTAAACTGAGGCTCAATGGGGTTAACATGCAACTGAATGTCATGGAAATATTGCGGTTCAACTCTAGCTTTCAAATTTCACCTCTCACTATTCCTCTGGCAAGAATATTACACTCATGTCAACATGGCTAAATTATCATCCCCCAAAACTCATGTACCTGATTTGCTCATTTCTTTTTTTGTGAAATATTTTCACCTCTTCTATTAAATATGATCTTCATGAAGCCTTTTCCACTCAAACAAGCTTGAACCTAATTTCTCATCTAAACTCCCTTGCTGTATATTTAGATACGCAGATTGTACTACCAGACTACGGTCTTTTTGAGGGCAGGAACTGTGTCTCCTACATCTTCAGATTTCCAAAACATGTCAGCTCTTCATAAAGTTATAATTTAATAAATAACTGCTAAAAAAGTTAACCAAGAATGTGAATCTTTTTAAAGTCACAAATTAATAAATTGTTCTGTTTATCTTCACCAGTGTTTTCCTTCATTAGCAGAAAAAAAAAAAAGTGACTGAATTGGGTTTTTAAGACTCAAGGTTTATTTCTGTGATGTCTATACAAGGAACAAGACTACTTCTATCAGGCTGGTCCACCCATAAAATGGTTGGTCTGGTGAGCCTGAATGCCTGAATGTGGAGACAAACAAGTTAAATGAAATAGCTATATAAAAAGTTCTTAGGGAAAAAATAGTGAGCTGAATGCAGCCATACAGCCAGGCCTCATGGACAACAGAAAATAACTCAGGCAATGCAACAAGATTCAGATTTCCAGACAGCTCTAATCATCAGGTGATCTTGGCAATAAGTCACTGGGGTGATTTGGAGCCCATCTGTCTTTACCCATCCTGCTCTTGCAGCTACTAAACAGACCCCATCTGGGATGGTGAATTTTATGTGTCAACTTGACTGGGCCACAGGGTACCCAGATATTTGGTCAAACATTATTCTGGGTATTTCTGTAAGAGTGTTTTTGGATGACTTTAACACTTTAATCAATATATTGAGTAAAGCAGATTCCCATCCCTAATGTGGGTGGGCCTCATCTAATCAGCTAAAAGCCTAAATAAAACAAAAAGGCTGACTCGCCTACAAGTAGAAAGGAACTCCTCCTGCCTGACTGCCTTCAGGCTGGGATACTGGTTTTTTCCTGCCTTCAGACTAGAACTGAAATATTGGCTCTTCCTTGGTCTCGAGCCCAGTGGCCTTCAGACTTAGACTGGAACTACACCATCAGCTCTCCTGGGTCTCCAGCATGCCGACTGCAGATCTTGAGATTTGTCAGTCTCCATAATCATGTGAGCCAATTCCTTATAACAAATCTATCTATCCATCCATCGTATTGGTTCTGTTTTTCTGTGGAACCCTGACTAATATACCACCTCACTCTTTGCTCTGAATATTTCTTCTGTATAACTCTTCACAGCTACTACCTCATGGCGGCTGCATGCTGCATTTTCCCTCTTTATCTTTTACTTAGGACAATTTAAGTATGCATAAGAAGTAATGTTCAGGAGTGTGTGTAGGTGTGAGTACACAAAAGATTTTATATTATCTTTTATGAGTTAAGGAACTTTCAAGGGTGATTCTGACTTTGGCTTTACATACTGACTTTAGACTAACTCCAGTGTGCACATGATTCCATTCTTCTAAATAATCCATAAAACTTGCACAGTCAAAAGCATTCTGCAAAATTCCTTAAATCATAAAATACAATAACATTTAGTACAGTAACATTTAGTGCCCCACTAAACATGAGATGCTCACCCTACGGGAGACATATAAGAACTAATAAGATTGAGAGAACAGTAGATTCCTGTCTCCAAGGGCATAAGCTCACTGGGATGGGCAGAATTGTCTGTACTATTTAAATTGTCATTTCTCTCATTTTATTTGTCTGCAAAACATGCATAGCTGAGTATTCAAAAGTTAAATTCACATAAGATGAAATGTCACTACCATAAGCATTAAAATAATGAAGCTTCTAGAAAGAAGTTAGAATCTTATAAAAATTGATTCATCTGACTCAGACTTCATTAAACTAAGAGCCTAAATGAGCCTAGATGAGGGCTGAAATAATGCCCCTCTAAATTTGAGACACTTCCTTCTCTTCCTTCCTTCTCTGCACTCCTCTCTCATAAAAAGGTTAGAATCTACTCCCACAGATTCTTTGTAAAAAAACAGAAGGCAAATTCTTTAAGTATCAGTATAATTAGCGTGTTTCTTTAGTTACCCATTAGTGCAGAAAGAAATTATTCCAGCCAAGAGATAACCTCGGTGCCTCCGACATCATCGATTCTTTCTACTAGGTACACCAATCATACCTAGTATTCTCTCTCCTAGGAGAATCTGACCCCCACCACAAAGGGGATGGGGGAAAGAAGGCCTGGTTTATACTTCTGCAATTGGGTTTTGTCGGATCTACTCATCAAACAGATTTAATTCTTAATTGGGCTTACCTGAGTAGGTTTATTACATTCCAACCACAAAATAATGCAAAGACAGATGTCCTCTTACAATTTCTCTATTTTGAGGAGGATGCCTTTAACTAAAATAGTGGCAGACATATGAAATCACTAAGCCTCAGAGCTACGTTTCCAAGACTTCAGACATTCAAGTTATTTATTAAAAGATCTCAGGACTTTACAGCAGTGTCCTCAGCAAAAAAGTAACATCCTTCTGGCAGCTTTTTAAACAACAACAATAACAAACTTTAAGTAATGGAACCCAATACGAGTATGCTATTATCATTAATATTTTAGTTAGTTGGTATCCAAGATCCTAAAATACTTGGCACTCAAAATGGTAAAAATCTCAAAATATTAAAAAGCTGGCTCTAGGTTGCTCAACAGTATCTAGATTATTAATGTTAGTGGCTAAAATGCAATGCCAACTTTCTCAATGACATTCAATTCAATAAAAATAGGTAACCTAATTTATAAGAACATACTATTTCTAAAGTACCCAAAAGATATTTTCATTTTAAAGCTAAGAAAAATCATACTTGTAAATTCCAATAAAATTTTAATGAGCTGTTATGCGCGAAAGAATACCTAGCTTTAAGGGCACCTTTGTACAATGTAGTATGTTGGGTTAACTCTTCTCCTATCCAAAAAATTTATCATACAAAATAACTTATTCCTTGAGAAAGACTTAAATGTCTAACATTTTCTAATAATAACTTTTGTAAAGTCTTTTAGTAATAAGATTCCCAGGCTCACAAGAGAAGAAAACGTTGATGACATTCAATCACTAGAGACACTTCCTAAAACCACAAATTGGGAATAGCAAATGAGAAGTGTCCAGATGCATCTTACAGGGAACTGTATTCATATTAGTTAATTCCACATATAGTTACCACTAGTTTATCTTGCCAGCAATGTAATTATGATCAGAATTTTTAAAAAGTGCTAGGTAGATATTAGAAGAAAATGATTCCATGACAAACAGCTTTCTATAATTAAATGTGCCTGCTCCCAGCAGAAAAAAATAATCACTGAATTTCAGAGTAAATTACACCATGTTTCAGAATCTGAAAGCTCAGCAAGACGGAGAGAAAAACAACACTTCAACTTGATTGCAGTAACTAGATATGACAAATCTATGCTGAAGACCTGCAAGATTAGTAAAAAGTTTTAATTGTTCAGTTACAAACCTATAATCAATCACTCAGAAACAGCTTCAATATTAAGCTCTATCTCATCTTCATGTTGCTCTTCACTGGATAAGACCTATAGCTTGTGCCATAGAAAAATCTCTTTTTTCACTACCAACATATTAATAGCAACAGAGGCTAGAGACTAAACAGACAGATTTTTTTTCCCCTGCATAAATCTATAGCAGGTTGTAAGTGTTTCTCCTTTAATCCTCTCCCCCCTCACACCCTCAAAAAAGATTTATGGCTTTCTGGAGTAGTTCAATAACCTACATACGGAAAAAGCTCATGAAATCACTTCAAAGACAATTTAAACATAATACGGGCATCCAACATGCCAAGCGGCAGAAGTGATAAAATGGCCTGTTTTTTTCTTGTTTGGATTCTGTTTCACAAATGTCAACAGTGCTAACTTAAATGTATTTGTCCCTAAAGGGGCCTCTAACAATTAAATCACAACACAGTGAAGTGCCTTGAAGAAAAAAGATCCTTGAATAATATGTGAAATGACTTAATGCAACAAATGACACAGAGGAAGAGGGCCTAGAAAAACACAGCATGCTGGAAGCACTGAGTACAAGAACAAATGATCCAACAGTCCTCAAAAGGCTCCAGCAGTACTATAGCCCTGAGTAATAATCAATTGTTATGATACTCCCGAGGCATTAAGAAATTAAATGACTAGTGTACTCCATTTCAGAAAGCCAGAACGTGGCTAATAAACTTTTATAAAGAAACTAATCAAAGTTATATTTTTGGAATGTTAGTATACCGAGGAGATAAAAAAAATCACATATAATATACATCATTCATTCGCAATCAACATGTTGCAAAAAACTCAATTACTCCTCAAATCCTTACAGTCTCCTTTCATGCGCCACTCTCTCTTGAATCCATTGGAGAGCCACTCATGAGTTCCGAAATCCAGTGGCCTGCTCAGTCAACTTCTCTTTAAGCTCTCTTGAATTTCTCCGCAAATTGCTCAAACCTTGCAAGCAACTTTTCTCTACTTTCACTTCCCACTCCTTAAATGTACACAGTACCTAAGAAGACCATATCACTCTCTATATTTCCCTTCCTTGGTAAATTCATGGCTTCAATTACAATCTCCCTGTTTTGTTTTCAGCCCTGACCTCTTCTATATTTTCAACTGCCACTTGGTCATCTGAGTATGGATGTTCCATAGGCATTCAAACTCTAAATAGTGAAAACAGAACTTTTCTTCCTTCCCAAACTCACTCTTCCTTCCGTATCTATTCCTTTTATCAGCAATACCATTCTCCAAAGAAACTACTGGTTCATTTTCCTTTAGTGTCACCTTCATCTTATGATCAGTCTCTGACACTGAGTTACTCTCACTTATTCTATGCACATAAGGCCCCCCCAGGCCTTTAACGACTCTACTTTCCTATTAGTCTTCTCATGCTTTTACTTCTTTTCCGCCCTCAGCTTACATTTCAAGGTCCATTAGTTAACCATCACTAAGCCAAAATCCCTGTGCTGCTCTCTCCTGATGCACCAACCTGAAATGGCACAGTATGGACCAAACCAGCTGTCTCCTCCTTTTGAGCCTACACCTAGGCTGCTGAACAAAAAACATAAAGGTGCATATTGGTACTGCTTTTGAATTCAAGGCCTCCAGTCTAAGCCAGGGAGAAAATCCTAGGTTTCCCTAGTTAGCTATCTTCTCTAATTTCTACAGTTATCTATTTAAAATAGTCTCCCTGCTCCTTAAATCTTCATCCTACCTTACTTGTAGATAATACCAATCCCTCCTAGAGAAAATAAAAGTCAGGAAATACCTCAACTTCTTTTTACTAAACCAGTGTCCACATACTTATTTTTGCTTCATTCTTCACTATGACAATATAACAGCACTCTGAATAACTCTCCTGATCTTGCTCAAATAATTATCACTCTTTCTCCTAGCATTCAAATATTGTTAAGACTCTGCTATTTAAAAAAAAATACACACACACTTAAAAACCCTATTTCACTGTCAATAATGATCTCCAGCGATAGGCTCCCCTTTCTCCGTCCTCTCACAGCTAAATTTCTCAAGCACTGCTTATATTTGCTATTTTAATCTCTTCACCTCCCACAGAGTCCTCAACCCTCTGTTTCCATTTTCACCACTTCTATTAAACTTGTTCACCAAGGCTATCAACAAGCTCCTTGCTCTGAAACTCAAACTTGACTCTTTCTTACGCTGCTCAGCAGCAGCTAGCACTGTTCACCACATTCTCCTGTCTGAAACACTCTCTTTCCTTGTGTTCCTAAAAACACTGCATACTCCTGATTTTTCTCACCTTTTGTTCCTTCTGTACCCTACAAAGGTAGGCTCCTTTTCCCTCGCTAGCCCTCAAATATGATTCTCTTCAGGGCTGTCTTGGCTCTCTTCTCTTGTTATACTTTCCCAGGGCACTCTCATCCATTCTCATGGCTTCAGTTAATACTTAAAACTAGCTTTCAAACATTTATCTACCATTGAGCTTTATTCTCTGCTCTAGATGCATATATTCAATGGTCATTTAGATATCTCCACTCAGATGTCTCAAAGCTACCTCAAACTCTGCATGTAGAAAAATGAAGAATTCATTCCCTCTCCTTCTATCTGCACCAAATCTGCTTCTCCTCTGTTCTCCCAGCTCAGGGATTGCTATCACCATCCACTCAGTTATTCCAGCCAGAAACATAGACATTTATCCTTGATTCTTTATCCTCCCATATCCAACTTAACACGAAATTCTGGAGATTCAATCTTTAGTCTACCATAAATTCATTCTCTTCTTACTCACCACTCTAACTCAGGGCAACATTACTATTGCCTGGATTACTGTAGTCTCCTAAAGAGAGCCTCTAGTTCCCCCGTCCCAGTTCTTCACTCCAATGCCAAAGTGATCTGAAGTTGGTTCATTCTGAGAAATCTGCCCAGCCCACAACTCATTGCATCCCCTTAATTATGAGAGACGTGGGCTTTGAAGCAGTTATGCTTACCTGTATGCTCTCCTGGCCATAGTTGAATAGACCAAGGGGAGAGAACTGACCTAATGAGCCAACCAGATTCTCTCCAGGGGATTTGGAATTGGGATAAAAACTAGTGACAGAAGCAGAGAAGCCAGTATACAAAGAAAGGATAATGAAGGAGAAGCTACAGACAAGACATCTTGTGGTGGAGGAGAGGGAGAGCAAGAATGCCTAATACTAACTGATAACCATTTCTGGTTCCAGACCTTTGTGAGGTCCAGCTCCACTTCCTACCCTCGCATATGCCAAACATCCCTGGATCACCTTCTTTGTCTTTTGCTTAAGTTTCTTACTTATAACTAAAACATCCTTCACTAAAATAATCCTACTAACATGCACATTTGATCCTGAATCTTCCTTGCTTAAAGTCATACCATGACTCCCTTCTACTCATAGGATAAAGCCCAAACCTTTCATTAGGTTTTTCAGGGCTCCGGATGATTTGGCGCTGGCCTCCTCTCCAATCACAGGATATAGCCACAACGAACTTCTTGCAGTCTCACAATGTACCACAATCTCTCTCACCTCCAAGTTGACACATGGTTTCTTTTCACTTGCAACATACTTCTCCCCACTCACTTGCCCTCCTCAAGACCTACTCAACTGTAAGGCTTCAAGTTTAGTGGTCAGCGCACTCACTCTCAAATCAGACTAGCTTTCTTCTATGGCAGCATATGCATGACCCTGAATTGTAAAT
This sequence comes from Diceros bicornis minor, assembly GCF_020826845.1. NCBI lineage: Eukaryota > Metazoa > Chordata > Mammalia > Perissodactyla > Rhinocerotidae > Diceros > Diceros bicornis. The sequence continues at coordinate 12,187,872 of NC_080745.1, read as the reverse complement.
GTCTAAATTTCCCATTGGACCAAATACTCTGTAAGGGCAAAGAGAACGCATTTTGTTCACAGCCGTGTTCCCAAAATTGCACAAACAGATACCCAAATGTTTATGAACGAATTAATCTGCTCAGTTCCTAAATCGTGTTGATTTTACTGACATCTTGACAAAATTTTCTATTTCTGTCAACATTATCCTACACAATCTCATTTCTTCTCTATTTCAATGAATTTTTAACCAATCTCCCTGCCTAACTTCACCCCATTCAAATTCATTCTACTATCTCCTGTAGCAAGTAGGTATTGCAAGAGATGTTAGTTTTCTCCTCTGCTTAAATACTGCCTTTAGAACAAAGTCTATCCAAATGGACTACTTTTTATTTCTTGAACATATCAAACTTTTCTGGCTTTATGCCTCTGTTCCCTTCTGTGAAACGCCTTTCTCCACCATTTCCAAGTGTTCAAATATAAGCCATCGGATAAAGCCAGGAAATGGTACTACTCATCTGAATTTTATCTGTACTTCTCATGACACAATATTTTTTATATTGTACTAAAAGTTACCTATATCTAACTGTAAACTTTTATGTCAACCAAGAAATGTCAAGTTTCCTGGTTATGCAAAGATAAAACATGTAAAGCAACTCTACATAAATGATGTGACTGAGTTATTAATGTTTCCAAACATGATAATAATCATGGTTACCTATAATTAATAAAATTGCATTTTTCTATAGTATAGACTTTTCACATTTAGAATATTTTCATTACTAAGGATTGATGCTCTGTCCTGGTTAATGACACCCCTTTAAACAATTAACTTGAAACTTATTTTCTATTAACTAAAATGTCTTAATTGTAAGAGTGTAAAAATAACCAAGGTATCTCAACCAATATTATACTTTCCTTTGTGGGCCTGGTACCTCAGACGGTTCTTGGTCTAACACGTTCTAATCATTCAGTTAAGTAAAAGTCCGGAAAACAAAAGTAAAATAACATTTGGTGATTTTGCAGCAGAGAGGATTTAAGAAAGAAGAGCTTTTTTTTGAAGCCAGCTATTAAACTGCAATAATAAAGCTTTACAAATACCCAAGCTGCTTCAGAATAGTCAGTTGCTAACACTTAAGGTAAACAATTTACTTTTCAATCCTATATGACAGTGTTTTCTAAACTATGAATCCCAACCCACTGATGGATCATGAAATCAATTTAGTGGATTAGAATTTTTTTTTAATGAAATAGAAGAGAATAGAGAATATGAGAGTGCAGCTCATGTGTTAATAAGTATTTGTGAAACTTTTGTCTATTTTCACACACACAGAATGTGTACTGCATCACAATAAAAGTTATTTTTTCCTAGGGACTGCAGCCAAAAAAAATCAAGAGAGCAAACCAATGATATTCACAAGACACAGGGAATTAAAATATACATTGAAAAATATTCATTTTTTAAAAACCTGCTGCATTTTCAACATCAATAAGTTACAGTGGGTTAAATATGTAAATTTACCTAGGGTTCTCTTATTACATAAGGACATTCATTCATAGTCACTTCAAATTACAGGAAACAGACTAGATAAGTTGTATTTTAAAAGAATTCTTATTTGTTTTTGATTTCTTATGGACTTTTCTTTACTGGCCAAGGACATTCTGTAAGCTATGAAACAGAACAAGCTAGCTATTAAATTACTACATATTGTGACCTCTCATTGAACCAGGAAGTGACTAAACATTATAATATGCAATTAAGGTTTAGATGAAGTTGATTCAGCACGATATAACTGTTATCCAATTGTCATACCAAAACTGTAACTCACTGAACATGCTCATTCCTTGACAGAGTTCCTTCCCTATACTCATATCTAAAATATCATTCAGATACACAGCTATGAATAATAAAACGGCTAGGAATTCAATATATTTAAAAAAAAACAAGTTTATAGACAGATGAATAATTTTACATTTCCCTCAAAATATGCAATAAGAATCTCCTTATACACGGCGACATTTTATAAATATGGTAATAATACTGTCAACACCCAATACATTAAAAGGAATAAAGATCTCAGTATATCTAGATAATGTGTAGGATAATTTATAAGGAGACACGAGAGGTATAAATTTACTCATGGTCATGGGAGGATGACATTGTTTAACTGAAATATGATGACACAAAATGACATCAATGGGTTCAAGTCAGCAGTACTGATTATTTTTGTTGTGAAGGTACAATATCAACTTTCAAAACTTGGAAGGATTTGTACCTAATGGCAGTTTACTAATACAGTGGAAAAGGACAAAAACTATAGAGCGAAGAAAAATGATGCCACAGCCATAGAGAAGTTAAGTACCCCTTTTAAATGGTATTTTTTTATTGTTTGTTTTACTTTATTTCAGTCTTGTTTCCTTAAGAACCTTGGATAACAACTATGTTTCCTGTATACAGTTTGGCTACAGGACCCTTAAACAATAGAGAATACAAGGGAGTTTATGAAAAGAAACAAATTTTTATCTAGTTACAATACTGTTAATACCTTGTGTAATTTTTATCAATAACTTGCCATTCTCCTTTAAACCATATATTTTCAAATTGAGGGAATTCATAGTTATTACCATAGGTGCTAAGTATATACACATACAACACCTGAAGAATAAGGTTGGGTACAAATAGTTTCTCCGAATAAATCAATTTTTACACAAAGTTTACTATCAGTCTACGGTTATCTGTCAAAGGGATAGTATGACTGATTGCTCTACTTGCCAAGAACATTTCTTTATAGCATCAAAGGTCTTTAAAAAAAAATCAATTGTCAAAGTCAATCAATCTATTGTTTGCAGTTTTCTGCTTTTAGAATATGGAAGTATCCAACCAGTTAAAACAATTGTTAAAAACGGTTCTGACACTTGATGAAAATAATGTTTCTCTCTTGGTCGAAAGAATAAAAGCAATCCCTGTTATCCCAAAGAGGCCCATATTCCCTTTTTGGAGGCACAAGCACCACCTTTCCAAGAGACTGACTACACAGATGCCTAGGATGCCTAGAAAGAACGAGAGCTTTGAAGCAGGTCTGATTATGGATCCAAATTTTGCCTCTCCACTTACTAGTTGTTTGATCCTGGGCAACTTAATAATCTATTTGATTCCTCAGTTTCTTGATCTGTAAAATGGAGATATTTGTAGCCTTTAAGGTTATTGGAAGAATCAAATTAAATAATGTATATTAAGAAATTGGCACACGATAGGAGAAACTGGCATTCAACCAATCTTAGTTCCCTTTCCTTTCTACTTATCAACTCAAAATAACTAACCACAAGCGTAAAATATTTCTAAAGAACACAATTTTTAAAACTTATTTTCATACAGTATCAACAGGAACAATGTCAAAAAGAGATAAAATTCTCCCCATGCTGTACACAATTGATTACAAACATAATCTCCATCGGCCATTTCATTCTACCTACTAGTTGGCTTCAGAAACTAAAGGAAAAAACTTAATGCAGTGGGCTCGCTACTGATAAACACGTCCTGTTTATTCATCTGGTATTTTCCCCCACTGAATAGTACAGTACCAAAAACATGAACACTCAGTAGATATTACCACTGAACTGAAGCAAACAGTCCTAAAGTGCCTCAAAAACTCCTAAAGTACCACCAGATTCTGCCAAGTGACTCAAAATGGCTATGAGTCAAGAAGAAAAGGATGAGTCATTAACTGTATGCCCAGTTTGAAGGACTGTATATATTGAGGGACTCTATATATTGATTAGTGGCAACTGAACTCCAGTCCAAAACAGCTCTTGAAAGTAAAAAATAAAATTTTGTAAGCACTGTAATACACTGTCTTTACTTTTACATGAAAAACACTTCAGCTGCTCTTCAGATGTTTGTAAATAATCAGAAAATGTGGGGAAACTTGCCATCACACATACGTAAAGCACTGGAATAACTAGTCCTGATAAGAGCTCATCCAGACAACTTGAAAGTAAGCAGTATTCGAAAAGCAGAAATCACAGGCAAAGCAGGCAAATGTCAATATAAGCTGCCAAAGCGGTGCACTTGAGCCCTCTAGTGGATAACAGAAAAAAGTTTAATTCTGTAAAAAAGAATGTCCTATTGTCCCAATTCTCCTCTATGAAAACAATAATAAGGTGCATGTTTTTGGGAATAATAAATTACAATCTATAAAATAGGGTAGAGAACTAAGAAGTAGGTATTGGGGAAAGAAGAATAAAGTGGATGGAATTCAGATTTTATGGATAATTAAAGATGAATAATAAAGATAAATACTCCTTCTGATGATATTTTTCTTAAAACCATATAACCATCAGACTATATATAAGTTTGTAAAAGACATTACAGAAAATAAGAAAGATTTCCTACCAGCTACAAAGGTCTGAGGAAGGTCTACAGGCAGTAAAAACAAGGTGGCAGTTTCTGGTTAGAAAGAAGAAAAGGGAACTGGGAATACAGTGAATTTCTACAGGACTAAATAAAGACAATGACGATGCCACCCTTCTGCCTGGAGACTCCCATGCAGGTAGGGTTATGACAACCTCAGCTCACTTATGATCTCCTCCCACTCTCCACTCCCCTACTCCCAGCAGAGCAGAAGGGCCTGGGAGAATGCAGAAGACTTAAATTCCACGCCCAAGGAAGGATAAGAGGATTAAACTCTTCAAAGTACTCAAATCAACAGCATTGCTTCTGAAAGTCAAAATGTGAAATTTAAAAATTTCAGAAGCCACAAATTACTTGAGTAGTGTGATACTGGGCAATTCACTTAAATTTTAGAAGCAAATTTTTCTCAATCATAAAATTATGGTCTTGGAATAAATAAGTGGAAAGATCATTTTTAACTCTAAAATTTAACGGTTTCTTTAGGCGTCCCTCCCCAAATAAAGAGGTTAATAAAAAAATGTGGTTTTTTGGTTTGTATTTTTTTCCTATTAATTGACATAAACAATAGATACTGTGTTCCAAGCTCCAAAGAAGAAATAAAGATGACTCCCTGACCCCAAGAAGCAGAGACACGAGTCAGTAGAAATAAGACACTTACTCAAGTTCACTTTAACACAAGGCAGAAACAAGGGTCATAAAAGATACAAATGCAACGCTACAGAAATCTTTGAGGATAAGAATTCAGCCTGAAAAAAGACAACTTCTGCTTACACATTGGTATGTACCTTTCTTTCCGAGATTCACTATGTAGGGAGGGAGAGGAAGTGCAGGGGATGGGAATGCGGATGAAGAGAATGAATGGTAGGAAGAAAGAGGCAAAAACAAAAGGCAAAACCAGCAACTGCCAAGAAAGGGTGAAAAATGGTCCATTCTGCTGGGCATATAGGCCTCATGAAGGATCTATTGATGGAAATAAGGCTAGAAAGACAAGATGAACTTTTTGCACTACAGACCATGGGGAATCATCTGAGGACTTGAAGCAAGGCAAATGAACCTGGGCAGGTTAAGCGAAATGAGGGAAGATTTGACTAGTACTAAAAAGAGAATCAACAAGATTTGCTAACCAGCTGGGTATACAGGCTACGAGGAAGGAAGAAGCCAGAACTGAAGACAATCTAATCTGTGTGCCAGAAACAATAGAGGTATTATTAACCCAAGTAGAAAACATAATTATTATGTCCCGTAAATTATTGTTTTACATATGAATTGATAAGACCAAAGATGCTGGCTAAGGAGAGCGTCTAAGGGAAGACCTAAATTTAAGCTTTTCTTTTTTTAAAGAGAAACTTAGGGAAGAAAGGAAAGGGGAGAGGGACAGAAAAGAGGAAAGAAGAAATGACAACAGCAATCAAGAAAGGAAGGAAAACTTGGAGAAGTATAATACTACAAGAGAGAGCAATGTTAGTAATGTCCAGTGGCAAAAACTACACTGGCTTGAAAACTGAAAGGGAGATAAAAGAGAAAGTGGTAATATCTATAACACATATTCTTTTTGAAAAGTATAAGCATTATTCTATAAGCAATATGGAAGCATTTAAGCCTAGGAGAGGTAGGTTGAAAGGACTCATGTTCAGTGGCTTCTGTTTTGGCACTGAACAATGACATGAGGTCCTGTGGAGCAATCAGAGATTGACACGAAAATTTCCTTTTTATTTATAAAAAGGTATTTTTATAAATGAAAGCGTTGTTAAGTGGAGTAGTGATCCAAAGTCAACTAAGGCGAGTTGACCAGAATAAATAGAGACTGGCAACACTGGAAAAGCAGAGACAAAAAGATTGGTTTTAGATGTGACATTTTTGAGATCTTAGTAATGTGATCAGGCGGTGTCGTCAGAGTTATGGAAATACAAAGTGAAGCTCTAAAAGTCGGGTTCCCACTTCACGTACAAAAGCAGCTAGCCTGATATCATTTCCATAATATTGATCAATTAAGGTCTTTCACTTCTTTTGTTCCCATTTTGGTTATTCGTATTTTTCTTAAAAAAAAAATCAACCATTTCATCAAGATTCTAGATTTACTGGTTTAGAAGTGTACAAAGAATTCATCTTGCGAAATTTATCATATATCAAAAAGTGTAGTAAGTATATACACACTTTAAAAAATAAAGTGAACATCAGTGTAGCACCCCCTAGTACCTTGAAACCACCCGCCAGTACCCTGAAATTCCTTCCCAACACCATCCATCTCCCTCTCTCATCCACAAGAGGTAACCATTTATCCTCAAGTTTGTGAAAATCATTCTCTTGCTTTTTTTATAGCTTCACATTCTAGGTATTTATCCTAGTCATATTTTTCAGTTTTGCCTCTTACTAAACTTCATATAAAGGAAATCACAGTGCATATATTCTTTTGTGGTTTGCTTTTTTCATCTGATATTATAACTGTGATATGTATGAGAGAGAGAGTGTGTATGTAGCTGTAGTCCATTACTTGTCCCTGTGGAATGGTATTCCACTGTATGAATAGACCACTGTTTATTTATCTAACCTACTGTTGATGGATATTTAGATTGTTTCCAATTCTGAGCTACGATGAAAAGTGCTGCTGTCACCCAGGGAAGTGCCTAAAACATTTTCCATGTCTAATGCTTTGCTTTAAAGTTGTGCTTGCTTACAGGAACCAAGGCAGAACACTGCCAGATGGCCAAACCACAGAACCGGCCCAAACCAGAAAGGTCCAAGATAGCGATGGGGTGCCGTGCACAAAAAGAAACAGGTGCAAAAGATGCCATGCACAAGAAGGGAAGATCTGCGCGTGGCCCGAATGCCTCCAGCCCAAAGTAATGATACAGAGACACCTTTCCCCTTCATATCCCATAAGAACCCAGCTCACCTTCCCTTTGGCGAGGCGTTTTAGAGCATGAGCTCTCCCTTTCTCCATTCCCCGACCAACGAACCAAGTTTCTGCTCTGCTATTCCGCATCCAGCCTCCTCCTACTGGCGTGAGCAACTCCGGGCACAAGTACCCACTTGTGGGTCACTGGTCCCTTAGGGCTCAGTAACACTGCCATGAACATTCTTTTAGATATCTCCCATACACATTTGCGTATGCCTTTCTCGAGTATTTACCTAGGAGTTGAACTGCTACGTCATGGGATAAGCACATGTTCAATCTTACTAGGTGATACCAAATTATTTTCCAAAGTGGTAACACCAACTCTTGGAATTGACAGAATTTTTAATGTAAACTAATAGTATTTCACTTAGTTTGCACTTCTTTAAATACTAACGAGACTGGGCATCTTTTGATGTTTACTTACCTGTCAGTTTTCGTCTTTTTGAAGCCTTTTTCCAGTTGATTTGTTAAAGCCTGTGTAACAGGCTTTAAAAAAAAATGACACAACTAAAAAGATCTGCATAGAACCATAAATTATAAACAGAAAACTACTGAAAGTGATAGCTGGAATTGAATTAATAAAAAAAATTGTGAGATAAAGCTATGCAGTATATTGACAGAAATGTATACTTTAAAAAAAGTAAAAATTAATAAGCCAAATGTCAATCCAAAAAAGTTAGAAAAAGAACAACAAAATAAACCCAAGGAATACAGTAAAAGGAAGGAAATAATGAACATGAAATGAGAGCACAAATTAATGATACAAAACAAATAGTACAGGGATCAGCAAAAACCAGAAGTCAGATTTTTGAAAAGACAAAGTTGGAGGACTCACACTTTCTGATTTCAAAACTTACTACATAATTGCAGTAATCATAATGGTATGGTACTGGACATAGAGATCAGAGTCCAGAAATAAACCCATACATCAATGGTCAACTAATTTTCAACAAAAGTGCAAAGATAATTCAATGGGTGAAGAATAGTCTCTTCAACAAATGGTGCTAAACAACTAGATAACCACATGAAAAAGAATAAATTGGACCCCTACCTACATCACATTAAAAAATAAACTCAAAATGTGTCAAAGACCTAAACATAAAAGCCAAAATTCTTAGAAGAAGAGATAGAGAGAGCAAATCTTCTTGACTTTGAATTTGGCAATAGTTTTTTACATATGACACCAAAACCAGAAGTAACAAAAGAAAAAAAACAGATGAAGTGGACTTCACCAAAATTAAAAGTTTTGTACCTCAAAGGACATTATCAAGAAAATAAAAAGACAACCCACAGAATAGGAGAAAATATTTGCAACTCACATATCTGATGAAGGTCTAGAATTCAGAATATATAAAGAACTCTTACAATTCAACAACAAGAAGACAAAGAACCTAATTAAAAAATGGGCAAAAACACTTCTCCAGAGAAGATATACTAGGATGGCTATACCATAAAGACAGACAATAACAAGCACTGGTGAGGAGACGAAGAAATTAGAACCCTTGTATACTGTTGGTAGGAATGTAAAGTGGTACAACTGCTGTGGAAAACAGTTTGGTGGGTGTCTCAATAAGTTAAACACAGAATTAACATATAACCCAGCAATTACAGTCCTGGGCATATATCCAAAAGAATTGAAAATAAGTACTCAAACAAAAACTCAAAGCCGAAAAGTGGAAACAACCCAAATGTCCACCAATGGATGAACGAATAAACAAAATGTGGTACATATATACAATGGAATATTATTCTGACATTAAAGGGAATGAAGTACTGATACGTGCTACAACATGAACGACCTGGACTGAAAACACACTGGTAAGTGAAAGGAGCCAGACATAAAAGGCTACATATTGTATGATTCCATTTATGTGAAATATCCAGAACAGGCAAATCCATGGAGACAAAAAGTAGTTTCTGGTTGCCAGGGGCTGGAGTAGGAGAAATGAGGAGTGACTAGTAATGGGTTCAGAGTTTCCTTTTGGAGTGATGAAAATATTCTGAAACTATATAGTGGTCATGGTTGCACAACACTGTAAATGTACTAAACGTGACTAGTGGTAAATTTTATGTTATACGTATTTTAAAAACTAAAAAATTAAAAAAAAAAAAAAAGACAAATAAGATTGATGAACTTCTGGAGAAACTAAAGTAAAAGGCATAAAACCCCCAATACGAGTGGTGAAAAAAGGGATGTGACTACAGATGCTAGAGGCATGAAACAGATAAAAGGATACTATAAACAAGCTTTATGTCAACGTTTTGTTTGCTTGTTCTATCAGTTAAAAAACAGAAAGCTGAAAACTCAAATTATGCTTATGGATGTGTTTTTGCCTGTTTTTTTTTTTCTGCTTTATTTATTTTGGGGTCACAGTACTAGGTATGTAAAATTTAGTACTGTTTTATTTTCCTATTAAATTGTATCTTTTATCAGTGTACAACAACCCAATTTATCTCTAGAGTAAAGCTTTTTGCCTTAAAAACCTATATTAGTATTTGCATGATGTATCTTTTCCCCTCCTTTTAACTTTCAAATTTTTTAAACTTTTTTTTTTGTAAACTGCATAGTTGAATTTTTAAAATCCAGTCTGACACTCAAATTAATTAGTCCATTTCATATTTACTAGTAACTAATATATTTAGATCTATACCCACCATTTTATGTTTTCCACTTATTCTGTGAACTATGTTTTTGCCTGTTTTTTCTTCTTTTGGATTTCATACTTTTCCTTATTCCATTCCCTACACTATTTTAGAAGTTATTCCTTCTATTTCTTTTAATTGCCATTCTTTATTATAACATATATGCTGATTAATTTATACTCTGAAAAGTTACATATCTTTACTCTCCTGCCTCAACAAGTACCTTAGAATACTAACTCCATTCATTCCTGCTTGACTTTTTTTTTTTTGTGAGGGAGATCAGCCCTGAGCTAACATCCGTGCTAATCCTCCTCTTTTTGCTGAGGAAGACTGGCTCTGAGCTAACATCTATTGCCAATCCTCCTCCTTTTTTTTTCCCCCAAAGCCCCAGTAGATAGTTGTATGTCATAGTTGCACATCCTTCTAGTTGCTGTATGTGGGGGACGGCCTCAGCATGGCCGGAGAAGCGGTGCGTCGGTGCGCGCCCAGGATCCGAACCCGGGCTGCCAGTAGCGGAGCCCGGGCACTTAACCGCTAAGCCACCGGGCCGGCCCTTCATCCCTGTTTGACTTATATGCTATTATTGGCATACATATTAATTCTATTTCTAAAAGCCCCGGAGACATGATTACTGTTTTATACAAATCATTATTTAGATTTACTAAGCTACTTACTACTTTTTGTGCTTTTCATTCATTCTTACATTTCAGGCCTTTCATCTGAGAATCATTTTCCTCTTGCCTAGAGTACATTCTTCAAAATTTCCTTTAGTGAAGACTTCCTAATTGCAAACATTCAGTTTTTTTCTGTATAAAGTGTCTGAATTTCTCCTTACTTTTCTCCTTGGTGTAGGATTCTAGATTGTTTTGTTTTTCTTTTTACTTAAGATTATGCTCCAATGTCTTCTAGGTGTGACATCATTGAAGGTAAATTTCTCTTCCCTCTCTAGATAATTTTAAAATCTTTTGTCTTTGGTGTTTCGCTGTAACAAAGCTAAGTGAGGATTTCCTTTTATTTAACCAGCTTGGGTTCCTGTGATTCTTGAACGCATAGGTTAATGTTGTTCATGAGTTGTAGAAAATTCTTAATCATTATCTTTTCAACTGTTGTCTATTCCTCAGCCTCTCTTATGAAAGGCCATTAAAGTCAATGTTTAGACATTCTTGGATAGGTCTCAACTTTTCTTTCATTAATTGTCATCTGTTTCTCTTGAATATATGCTGGATAATTTCTTCATATGTATCTTTCAGTTCATTATTCCCTTCTTCAGATTTATATAATTGCAGTTAAATCCATCCATTGAAGATTTTTTAAAAGTTTTAATTAGTATAATTTTCAATTCTATAAGTTCTAGCTGGTTTTTTTTTTTGTGTGTGAGGAAGATCAGCCTTGAGCTAACATCTGATGTCAATCCTCCTCTTTTTTCTGAGGAAGACTGGCCCTGAGCTAACATCCATGTCCATCTTCCTCTATTTTATATAGGACGCCGCCACAGCATGGCTTGACAAGCAGTGCATCAGTACATGCCCAGGATGCGAACTGGCGAACCCCGGGGCCGCCGCAGCGGAGCACACGCACTTAACTGCTTGCGCCACTGGGCCAGCCCTCTCTAGCTGGTTTTTAAAAAAATCTTTTTGGATGTTCTTCATAGTTTCTTAACCTTGGAACATATTTTCAACACGTCTTATGTTTAAACTTATCAAGCAGTTATTTTATATGCCATGTCTGATTATTCCTGTTTTCTATCAGGTCTGCTGCTGACTCCTGGTCACGGTTCTTAGTTTCCTTATGTTTTTACTTTTGACTGTTAGTTGCTCTACTTACTTGGAATTTTATTCTGGGAAAACTTTCAGCCCTGGGAGAGAGATGCGTTTCTCCAACGAGAATTAGTATTTGCTTCTACCAAGAGCCTGGAGATACTTGCTGCCAGTATACAAAATCATTACCATTATGGGATTAAATTATCTTAGAGAAATTTTTTTAGACCATCTAGGTGGTGTTAAATTCAAACTGTAAATCACATGAGCATCAGCTGGTTGCTCAAAATTCCCAGCAATGATCTTGTCCCCACATACCTAAATTAACGGTTCTCAAAGTGTGGTCCCCAACCAGCAAAATCAGCATCACTTGAGAACTTGCTAGAAATGTAAATTCTCATGCCTCATCCCATACTTACTGAATCATAAACTCTGAGGATGTCACCTAGCACTCTGAGTTCAAACAAGCCCTCCACGCAGTTCTGATGCATATTAAAAACCGAGAAGCACAGAGAAAATCAATTTCCCTTGCCGTCTTGAAGGATGATGGGGTTGGCAGGGGTTTCTAGTTTAGCCTTCTGAGACTCAGCTTTAAGGGAAAGAGGATGACTGACGAGACTCATCACCTCAGAAAGACCTTGTTATTTCCTCAAGTTCCTCAATGCTTCCTGAGGCTGAGGAAAGGAAAACTCAAGTTTAGGAGGCTTTGCGAATGCCCTCTGGATGAAAGTCAGTTTGAATGTCACACACTTAACTTCTCAGAGATCCTGTGCCTTCACTTGGTTTTTTTCTCTGAGAATTTTTTACGTAATGCTTTAGCCAGGATTTCCTTTTAACTTATAATAATTATAGATTCTTAGGAAGTTGCAAAGGTAGACAAAGAGGTCCCATGTACCCTGCACCCAGTTTCCCCCAAAGTTATATCTTACTGAACTATAATATAAAATCAAAACTAGGAAATTGACATTGATACAACATGTGTGTATAGTTCTACATCATGTTATCACATGTGTAGATCTGTGTAACTACCACTACCACAATCAGGATACAGAACTCTTCCATCACCATGAAGACTACCCCTTTATGGTCACATCCACCTCCTTCTCCACCCCCTCCCCCCATTCCTAATCTCTGGCAACAATTTACCTGTTCTCTATTTCTATAATTTTGTCATTTCAAGAATGTTAATATGAATGGAATCATACAGTTACTTTTTGAGACTGGCGTTTTTCACTTAGCATAATTGCCTTTAAGATCTATCCAAGTTGTTGGATATATCACATTCCTTTTTGATTGCTGAGTAGGATTCCAAGGTATGGATGCACCACGGATTAATCATTCACCTATTGTAGGACATTTTAGTTTACAGTTTCTGGCTGTTAAGGCTGCTATGAAAAATCACGTACAGGTTTTTGTGTGGACAGTTTTCCTTAATCTGGGATAAATGCCCAGGAGTGTGATTGCTGGGTCATATGATAAGAGTGTGTTTGTTTAGCTTTTTAAGAAAACGCAGAACTGCTTTCCCGAGTGGCTGCACCATTTTACTTCCTACCAGCAATGTGTGAGAGACCCAGTTTTCTCTGCATTCTTGCTAGCATGTGGTACTGTCACTTGTTTACTTTAATAGTTTTGATAGGTGTGTAGAGATATCTCATTATAATCTTAATTTGCATTCCCCTGATGGCTGATAATGTTGAAGATCTTTTCATGTGCTTATTTGCCATCCATATATCCTCTTCAGTAAAACGTTTCTTCATGTCTTTTGCCCATTTTCTAACTGGATTGCTTTTTTACTGTTGAGTTTTAAAGAGTTCTTTATATATTTCAGTTATGAGTCCCCCATCAGATACGTAGTTGCTAATCTTTTCTCCCAGGATGTAGCTTGTCTTTCCATCCTTTTAACAGGGTCTTTCACAATGCAAATATTTTTAATTTTGGTGAAGGACAATTTATTTTTTCTTATATAAATTGTGCTTTCAGGGTCATTTCCAAGAACTCTTCACCAAGCCCTAGATCCCAGAGATTTTCCCCTATGTTTTCTTTTAAAAGTCTTATGGTTGTAGGATTTATATTTAAATCTATGATCCATTTTGAGTTAATTTTTATATAACGTGTGAGATTTAGGTTGAAGTTCATTTGGTTGCCCATGGATATCCAATTGTGCCAGCACCATTTGTTGTAAAGATCATCCTTCCTCCATTCTCGTTTGCACCTCTATCAAAAATCAACTGGCCTTACCTGTGTGGAGCTGCTGTTTCTGGGTTTCAAGTCTGTTCCACTAACCTACAGTTTTGTCTGTCTGCCAATACCACACTGTCTCGATTATTCCAGCTATATAGTAAGTCTTGAAATCGAGTAGAGTGATTCTTCCCACTTTTGTTTTCTCAAAATTGTTTAAGTTACTCTAGTTCCTTTGCCTTTCCATATAAATTTTAGGATAATTTTGTCCATATCTAAGAAACATCTTGCTGAGATCTTGTCAGGGATCTTGTAAACTTGTATACCCACTTTGGAAAAATAGACTTCTATACTATGTTGAGTCTTCCAACCTGTGAACAAAGTATGTCTCTCCATTTATTCAGTTCTTAAGATTTCTTTCACCAGCATCTTATAATTTTCAGTATACAAGTCCTATACATGTTTTGTTAGATTCATAACTATTTCATTTTTTTGAGCAACGGTAAATGGTATTGTATTCTTAATTTCTGTTTCCACATGTTCATCACTAGAGTATAGAAAGTGATTTTTATATGTTGGCCTTGTATCCTGTCATCTTGCTGAACTCACTTATTAGTTCTACAGGTTTTTTTGAAGATTACTTGGGATTTTCTACACATATGATCATACCATAGGCAAATATAAACAGTTTCATTTCTCCTTTTCCAATCTGTATGCTTTTTTTTCCTTGCCTTATTGTGCCGGCTATAACTTCCAAAACTATGCTGAATAAGAATAGCAAGAATGGGCATCCTTGCCACTTCATTCCCAATCATAGGGGGAAAGCATTCATTCTTTCATCAAGTATGACATTAGCTATGTTTTCTGCACATGTTCTTTATCAAGTTGAGGAAGTTCTCCTCTATTCCTAGTTTTCTGAGAGTTTTAGTCATGAATGGTTCAGCTTTATCAAATGCTTTTTCTGCAACAATTGATATGATCATGTGATTTTTCTTCATTATCCTGTTAATGTGGGTGATTATATTGACTGATTTTCAAATATTGAGCCAACTTTGCATCCGTAGAATAAAGTCCACTTGGCCACAATGTATAATTTTTTATACATTGCTGAATTGCATTTACTTATATTTTGTTAAGGAATTTTTGCACCTATACTTATAAGAGACATTGGTCTGCAGTTTTCTTTTTTTATATTGTCTTCGTCTGATTTTGACAGCAAGGTTAATACTAGTTTCATAAAATGAACTAGGAAGGGTTCCTTCATCTTGTATTTCCCGGCAGAGACTGTATAGAAAAAGTGTGAATTCTTCTTCAAGCATTTGGTAGAATTCTCCAGTGAAACCATATGGGTCTGGTTTTCATTTTAAAATTATAAATTTGGGGCCAGCCCCGTGGCGTAAGCAGTTAAGTGCGCACGCTCCGCTGCGGCGGCCCGGCGTTCACCAGTTCGGATCCCGTGCACGCACCGACGCACTGCTTGACAGACAGGCCATGCTGTGGCGGCGTCCCATATAAAGTAGAGGAAGATGGGCACGGATGTTAGCCCAGGGCCAGTCTTCCTCGGCAAAAAGAGGAGGATTGGCAGATGTTAGCTCAGTGCTGATCTCCTCACAAAAAAAAAAAATTACAAATTTAATTTTCTTAATAGTTATAGGGCTATTCAAATTATATCATATTGTGTGAGTTGTGGTAGCTAGTGCTTTCTGAGCAATTGGTTCATTTTATCAAAGTTGCTAAGATTTACTCTATCTTTGTTGAGAATTTCTATTTTTCATTTGTTTCAAGTGTGTTTGTAATTGCTTGTTGAAACGTTTTCTTGATGCTGCTTTAAAATTCTTATCAGTTAATTCTGACATCTGTGTTATCTTGTTGTTGGCATGTATTAATTGTCCTCTAATTCAAGTTGAGACATTTCTGGTTCTTGACATAAGGTATTTTCAATTGAAACCTGGATATTTGGAGTATTATGTTATGAGACTGGACCTTATTTAGATATTGTGTTATAGCAGGCTTCCTCTGACACTGCTCTGGTGGCAGAAGAAGGACACAGCCTCATTATTGCCTGGCAGGGGTAGAAGTGCAGGTTCCTCACTAGGTTTTTGTTGACCACAAGCAGAACACCCTGTTATACTGGGTGAAGCTGAGAGTTTGGTATCCTCACTAATACTACCCTGGCTGGAAGGAATGTGTTTTTATTGCTCCCCACATCACCTCCACTGACACCAGTGGGGGAGGGACTGCCTTGTTACGCCTGAAGAGGGTGAAAATCTAGGTCCCCACTTGGCTTTTGCTAATCAGGGTTATTTTTTCTATGTATTTGGCTGCAGTGGAGTGGTTACTGTCTAAAAGTTTTCTGTCCCACTAGACTATCCCTTTCTTGGTCCTTGACTAAAGAAGATAGACTTTTCTTGGGGCTTTTATTTGTTTGTGCCCAACATTTCTGGGTTGCCAGCTTCTCCACACCCATTCTAGAATATATGAAGCAATAAGAAAATCCAGGATTTCTACCGTCACGTTATTTGGATCCTGAAGTCCTAAGCCAATCTACCTCCTTCTCTTCACTTTTCAGAGTTTTATATTTGTTTTACACATAATGTTCACGGCTTTTAGCTGTACTTAGCAAGAGGAATAGGGAAAAGTACATCTATTCAATCTTTTCGGAAGCAGAAGTCTACACTGCATCACTTTTAAGTTTATGTTTATATTTTCTTCAGCATTAGGCTTGGCAGGGAGAGGTGTGTGTGTATGTGTTGGAGTGTGGGGTGTGTGGGTCTGTGTGTTAAAAACATCAGATCTTGGATTCAAAGAAACGTTCTTAATTCATTTCATTCATATGATTCCCCATGACTCTATGAGTACTTGGTAATTTTACTTATTTCACAAAATATTTAGGATTGGCTTTCTAGCAGAAAATAACAAAGAACCCAAGGCTTGTATACTGGCTGACTCACAAGCCAAATTGAGAAGAAACCCAGTAGTTAAGGGAGAAAGTTGACCATAAGGAAATAAAGTGGGAAATTCACAGAAATAGCAGATCAAGCCATGAAACTGGGCATTCCGAACAAGTTTATCTATCTCTAATATTTCCTATGGTCTTGTTTATTCTCTGCATACTTTACTCTCAGAAATAAATATGGTAAAGTCTCCCACTATGATCTAACAATTAAAAAAAAAGCCCTTTCTGTTCTCTTTAATGTTTCATGCCTTGAATTCTATCACATCTGATATTAATATTATTATTCTTGGTTTCCTTTACATATTTCATGATCTTTTTTTTTTAAAGTTCATAAATTTGTTTTTAACTTTTAATCCTTCTGCATCACTTTGTTTTAGATGGTTTTCCTTAAGAAAGCATCTACCTAGATTTTGTTTTTTGACTCTATCTGGATTTCAGTGGGCAGAGTGGAAGATTGAGACATGTGCATGATCATATTACAATCTTACCTAGAATTCCTGAACTCCCACAGCATTTTAACTTTCCTTGTCTACTAGCAATTATAACTACATGGTTTTGGCATATTTACATACACGCTCTCTCTACATGGACTGTAAGCATTTGGAGGGCAGAAAATTTTTTATCATTTTTTAAAAAGCTTCCCAAAGTATTTAGCATACTGCCTTGTTTACAGAAGATATTTCACAAATACATTTTGAATTTAGATTAATCTGGAAGATTAATCTTGCAGCACTGTGAGGCTAGAGAATATATCAACAATGAGAGCCTAGTAATAAGCAAACAGTCTGCCAGTTGAAAAATGTATGCTGGAGAATGGCTACCAACAAGATATTCAATCAGCTTCTATACAGTGGCCTGACGTGCAACTCCCCAAAGCAGGAATTGCTTTGGCTAAGCACACGATGAAAAACTAATGACTAGTGGGAAACAACAGCAGACGGCCAAGCTGGCAACAATCATAAACAGGGGTAGCTCTTTAGGAATAAAGACAACAAGGAATTATAAACAGTACAAGAATCTGTAAACTCAAAAGTAGCTCACAAAATCTGTGCAGTTTTAAATATGTATCTAGAGAAGCAAATCTGTTACCCTAAACTTTCTAAGTTTCATCTGGACCATATTTAGTTATAATAATTTTCAAAGGTGACCAACTATAGTTGTCTCTAAATTATCTGTGGTCACTGAGGGAACCCACAATTAAGAGTCAAAATATCACGTGATCTTTGTTTACTCTGATATTGCTCTATTTTACCAACTATTTAATTTGTATTCCTTAAATGTGTTCTGGCTAATTGGGAGAGACTGGGTATACCAGAAATGTGCTATGTTCAATGGGTAATCTGTCTTGGATTCAAATACTACAAACCCACATATCAAATAATCCAGGTTTGTAACTGATAAATTTACAGCACATATTTCCACATATTTTTATGTATGGGACTATCTTCTTTTCTCTGTCTCCTTCACTTCTGGCTCCCTGACCTCTACTGCTTTCTCTTGAAAACAGTAGAAACAAAAATCTACAAAAGCTGCAGTGCTTGCCTTGTGAGGCAAGTTAAGACTGCAATCAACTGAAGCTTTCACTTCAGGTCAACTTAGTGAATTATTTTGATAACTGGGCCTAGTGCCCACTATCTCAAAGAAGAGTGAGACAAAATTTATCATGGGTCTCATTCCTCATCTCATCAAAAAAAAAAAACAAAAAACACCTTAACGCCCAACCAAATGCCCACTCCCACCCCACCCCCACAGTCTTACACCTCTCTGACCTTGACCAAGGCCTCTACTCCTCAACCCTCCCAAATCTTTCCATGGAGCCACTAGAACTGCAGCTCCAAATTCCCCTATAATCTCAATCTTTCTTCCAAGCACTTGATTTGCTTCTTTGCTTTGAATGAAATCTTGTCTTGTCTCAAAACACCACTTCCCATGCTGCTCTCTCAAATGGTGGTCCAGATATATGGCTTGGTCCCCACTGCCAACATCATTCCCAAACTCTCTTATAAGACACACAAAAACTTGCTCCTTGAAAGCTCATGTTACTCAGCTACAACACCCCGTTCCCCTCTTTGTTGTTATGATCTACCAACCTCCCAGTCACCCCCTATATTCACTGAGGACTTTCACATCTAGTTAAAGTCTTCCCCTTTACCCTAAAAGCCCTGCTATCATCATGGGTGATATCAACGTCCCTGAGACCAAACTCTCCAAAACTAAGGTATTTCAGTTCTTTGACATCCTCATCTACAGTAATCTACCTCTCCACCTAACCCTGACCACCTATTACCATGGTCTGCAACTGGATGCAGACATCATTCAAAACGGACCCACTTGTAGAAAACAGTTCAGGCATCCCACTTTAACCACAATCTAATCTCCTGGTAGCTTGCTTATAAACCACCCTCACTATGAACATTTTTTGACGTCAGATGGCCTGCTAGTACCTTAACTTTCTACTTTCTCCCCATCTATCTTCCTTTTACTATATTCATTATTTTCTTAGGCAACTTAAATTCCATGCTCCATTCTGTTAAAAATACTCTCATGAATACCCTCAACTCCTTAGATTCCTGTCTTACAAAATCCCAAGCCCAGATGAGTCCAGCTATCTGCTTTCTCCATACTTACGCTCAAGTGCAACAGAAAGTTAACACAATAAGACAGATACAACTATCATTTCATGATCAACCTCAATGAGTGCACAATAACACCCTTTTCTCTGTCAAAATTATTTTCCATTCTCTACATTTATTTCAGATTTTCTCCATTCTCTTCCAAATTCTAATCCCCACCATTTCCTTCTTTTCACCGAAGAGAAGCTATCATACAAGAATTCTTGCAACTTCTGGCTACCAAACACCCTACAAACTCTTAACACCCTCCAATCTGGCTTCTGCATCCGTCAACAGGTCTCTGAGACTACTAATGGGACATTTTTTCAATCCACATTTAACTTGATCTTTCAGAAGTACCTGACATAGTTGATCAAGTGAACACTGATCTTCCCAATTGAGCATTCTCTTCCCTTGCATGGTAGGTTGAAAAATGCTCCCCCCAAAGATATCAGGTTCTAATCCTTGGAACCTGTGAATGTTATATGTTGAATGCAACCCAATAAGAAATATATATTTGATTTAGTCCCTGGTCCCTGGCACACAGCTCCTAAAATCCTTACAATCTCTGGAGTGAGAAGAGTGTCTTTTGTACACTAATGAGATGACTGGTGGCTGGGGCACCCACAGGTAGCTTCAGGATGGGTGCTGGTTGCCAGAAAAAACGAGGCATGATTAGAGGGTTGGAACTTTCAGCCCCATCTCCCAACCTCCAGGGAGATCAAGTTAATCACCAATGGCCAATGATCTAATCAACCATGCCTATGTAATGAAACCTCCATAAAAACCCTTAAACAGGGTTCTTCTGGGTTAGTGAACACATCGAGGTGCTCGGAGGGTGGTGTGCCTGCAAGAGGGCTTGTGAGCTCTGCACACCCTCCTCCCCATGCCTTGTCCTATGCATCTCTTCCATCTGGTTGTTCCTGAGTTGCATCCTTTACAATAAACTGGTCATAATAGGTAAAGTCCTTTTCTGAGTTCTGTGAGCCTTTTCTAGCAAATTATCAAACCAGAGGGAAGGGGCTATGAAACCACCACCACCTCGACTTCATAGCCATTTGGTCAAAAGTACGGGTGGCCTAGACTTGCAGTTGGCATCTGAACTGGGGGCAATCTTAACTTGTGGGGTCTGTACTAAATCCAGTAGTTAGTGTCAGTATTGAATGGTACGACACCCAGTTGGTATCTGGAGAGTTGGAGAATTGGTTAGTATGAGGTAAAAACCCACACATTTGGTGTCAGAAGTGCTGTGTAGGTAAAAACAGCACAAAGTAAAGCTTTGGCAGATATAATGGATCTTGAAATGAGATTATCCAAGTGGACCCTAAAATGCCATCACAAATGTCCTTATTTGTGGACAGAGGGAGCCTAGACACACAGAAAAGGAGAAGGCAATGTGACCACAGAGGCAGTGACTGGAGTGGTGTGGCCACAAGTTGAGGAATGCTGGCAGCCACCAGAAGCTGGAAGAGCTTCTAGAGGGAGCACGGCCCTGCCAACGCCTTGATTTCAGTCCAGTAATACTGATTTCAGACCTCCAGAACTATGAGAGAATACAAATTTCTGTTGGTTCAAACCACTAAGTTTGTGGTAATTTGTTAAAGGAGCCGTAGAAAACTAATACCTTGTAGCTTCTTTAATAACTCACTATCCTGATTTGCTGAAATCAGTTCTTCTTGGGCTTCTTTAGTGATTCATCATCTTCTCGTTGCTATTAGTGCCATCGAGTCGATTCCAACTCCTAGCAACCCCGTGTACAGCAGAGTGGAACCCTGCCCGGTGTTTTTGTACCATTCTCTCACCTTCCTGCACTATATTAGACAACGCTCCACTGCTATTCATAGAGTTTCCACAGCCAATTTTTCTGGAAGTGGGTGGCCATGTCCTTCTTCCTAGTCTTAATCTGGAAGCTCTGCTGAAACCTGTGTACCATGGGTGACCCTGCTGGTATTTGAAATACCAGTGGCACAGCTTTCAGTATCACAGCAACACGCAGCCACCACAGTATGATAACTGACAGATGGGTGGTGCGGTTCCCTGACCAGGAAACGAACCCAGGCTGCAGGGGTGAGAGTGCTGAATCTTAACCACTGGCTATCATATTCTTTACCTGGACATTTAAAAGGGGCATTCTTCAAAGGCTAGGACTTCTCTTTCTACATTCCTTTGCTCTGGTTAATTGCACTCACATCCACAGCAATTACCACATTGACACAACAGATCCAAATGCGAATTTTGTTATCTTCAACTTTGATCTCTCCTCTGATTTCAAACCCAATTGCCTATATGGTATTTCCATTTGGATGTTCCAAAGGCATCTCCAATTCATCATTTCCAAAAACCAAACCTGGTCCTCTTCCAGCGTTCCTTGTCTCAGCAAACAGCACTCTGCTCTCTCACCACCACATTAGCCTTCACTCAGTTCCTTGGAATATGCAAGCCCATCTCCTGATAGCTTCTGCATATGCTTTCTCTCAGCTCGATTTCTCTGCACAACTTCTACTCATCCTACTTCCTCTCCTTACTACTGGGCTCCTGCTCATCCTTCAAGTCTCAAATTTCAGCTCAGCTGCCACCTTCTCAGATCTTTCCCTGACTCTCCAATCTAAACTGGGTGTCCTTATACACTTTCACGACACCACGTTCTTCTCCTTCATTGTATTTACCAGAGTTCTAATTGTTCACTTATTTTTGTGATTAATTCTCTTCTCCACTACACTGTAAACTCCAAGAAGGCAGGGAATGCTTGTTTTATTCACTGTCTATCCTGAAAGCCAAAGCATAGTGCCTGGCATATAGAAAACACCAAGTAATATTTGTCAAACGAACAAGTGAAAAATGAAATCTATTACCTCAAGTATGAGTGTCCTGGAAGCTGCCTAACCTTTCTTTACTTTTTACATTTAGTTACCGAGGCTATTAATACGTTTTAACCCAGATCCACAGCTATTTTTCTTTTCCTAAAGAAAAACATATTTCATTGTCCAGTATTATCCATTATCTATTAAATACGGTTCAGTTCTTTTAAACCAATAGTTCCTGAAGCAACTCTAAAAATAAAGAATTAATACAGATGACTTCTGTTTCTGGCATGGTGGAGTACTGAAATCAGACTGACCCTCTTTCAGTAACTAGAAAGTGGAGAAAATACGATACTGTTATCAGACACGGGACAACAGAGAGATTAGAGTCTGCAACCACCGAAAAAAGGAAAACAATTTAGGTAAACCCTGTAACTGCCCTGCCATTCTGCCTGGGGGCCCTTTCCAGACCACTGTGCAGAAAAGGCCACACCAAACAGAGCATGGCAGTTTCACTGAGTTGAGGAGCCAGATCAGGAAGGCGAAGGTGTCTGGAATCTTGAGGGTAGAAGAGAGAGAAGAGAGCTACTCAGAGGAGAGAGCTCCAGAAATCAGCATAGAGTCCTCATGGGTCGTGGGCTGAATACCAATCTACACATGCATAAGGCAAAACCCCACACGTCCAAGGCCAAGGACAACTGCCAGGGAGCTAGAAGATGAACAATTCCCAGAAATCATTCAGAAACAAGGAGAAAAATTACCAGACTTCTCTGAAACCATGCAAGTCAGAGACAAGGAAACTACAACTTTCAAGTGTTGAAAGACAAAAGTGTCAATCCAGAAATGCATATCATTAGCCTTTTTCACTTTCATTCTCTCACAACTATACAGGAGTTTCCCAGAGGTTGCGAGCCCTGTGATAGCACAACAGATTATTTTTTCTTTTGCAAAATAGTTATTTTTCATAAAAAAGTTATGTTAACTTGTAATTGGTTTATTATTTTGTAAATAAATTGATAAATATTTTTTAAAAGTTCTTTATTTTAATTTCTAATAAGGTAAATTTCGACAGCTATAACCCACATAAAGAAAACCTCTTTGAGATCCTCAATAATTTTTAAGAATGTAAAGACATTCCAAGACCAAAGAGTTTGAGAATCACTGCTTTAGCAGCAGTGGCCCCACTGAATTAGTGTTCCCTTGTGATGTCACAGACCCTGTGGGAAAGTTTTTCATTACAAATTCAATTTCTCTAATAAATACACAGCTTTCTTATGTCAGTCTGGATAATGCATATCTTTAAGAAGAATTTGTCCATTTCACCTAAGTTGTTTAATTATTAGTATATACTGGTTTATAACATTTCCTTAGTCCGTAAGATATGTTGTCATGTCCCTCTTTCACTCCAGATATGGATAATTTGTGACTTTTTTTTTATATTGATCAGTCTGGCTACAGATAAAAATTTTACTGATTTTTTTTCCAAAAATTATTAGTTGTATAAATATCAACCCTCAAATACTTGACACAGATGGGGTTTTGATGATGGCCCTGCAAGTCCTCATAACACACTATTATAATGGTGGTATAATAAAATACACCAACATTTAAAAGATCTGCAGACCTCACTGAACCAGTATTTTCCAAATGATGAATGTATGGGCAAAAGATTCATTTAAATGTAAAACTGACCAGTGAATTTTAATATAATAGAGTATGAAAACTTTATTTATACAGTTTCGGATTTCACATTGCAGTTAAATTGCTGAATCCTGATGTAGTAAAGAAGAATATCCAAATTATCTGTATGATGAAATGGGAAGTATACATTAAGCCCTTCTGCTGTATACTGAAAAATAACAGCTGTGTCAAGGAAAAGCACCTGTATAACTATTTGAGCTGTGAGCCACTTTTTCATGGAACACCATTTTTACTTGAAAGAGTGACTAACAGACAAACTATTATTTGGACTAGAGTAGTATTTGGAAGACATTTTCTTGAAAATTAACAAAGTGAGCTTATTACTTCAAGGAAAATAAATGACAATATTTACTGCCAATGATAAAATTTTCAAGTGAAAATTAAAATTTTGGAAAATTTATACCGGTACCTGGGAACCCTGGCAGCTTCCCAAGATTTTTCTGATAAGATAGGTATATTAACAAACGATTTTTTTGATATTGTATAATGCAGCAGCTCTTAAACTTTTTGGTCTCAAGACCACTTTATAGCTTTCTTTTTCCCGACCCCGGCCTCGCTCTCGAGCACGGGACCACAATGCCCCGCGCCACTTGTCATTTGGAGGCGCCAAAGAATATATGCCAGAGGTATATGAACCATAGATATTCATCACCCCTCCCAGGACCAAGTTCATTTTCAGCAGCTCAGGTGGGATGACCATAAACGAACTGGCAAATAATAAATGGAGAACACGAAGAAAGACAACAATGATGAAACAGTTGACTGTTAAAGATTGTGAAAAAGTGCCTCAAAAATTATATTACCTTTTATTTATGATTCACTTTTCCTTCAAGGAATTCAAAGCACTTCACAGATATTCCCTCATTAATTTTCACTGTCCTTTAGTGTCAGAAATAGACAAAACAATCTTATGTACACCTGAAATTTACATAATGTTATGAACCAATGTGACCTCAATAAAATAAAATACAGACCAAAAAAAAAAAAAAAGACCCCTTTATATTCTTTAAAATTAGTGAGGATCCCAAAGAACTTTCAGTTATGTGGATTCTACCTATCAATATTTACTATATTAGACATTAAAACTGAGCATTAAAAAAATTTTAAACTTATTTAAAAATAACAAACCTATTACATGTTAACTAGCATTTTGATGGAAAATAACTAGTTTTTTAAAAGTCTAGTGAGAACAGTACCACTGTTCTACATTTTATAAATCCCTTTCCTGTCTCACTTAATTTCAGACAGCTGGATTCTCTTACGTGCTTCTGCAGTCACACTGTTGCCACGTCACAGGTCTGGTTACGTGGCCTCTGGAAAATCTTGAGAATGAGCATGAAAAAGGCAAATAACATCTTAGTATTACTATAAAAACAGTTTTGACTACATAGCATCCTTGAAGCCCTCTCCTATATTTTCCACTGTTAAAGTTAAGAGATGACAATAAACGTTAGCAGACTAAGGTACAAAGACCAATGCTGCAAATCTTCTCTTATTTTATAAAAATTCTTACTTTGTTAAGGACATATTTCTTTTAAGCAACATCTATATTTTTAGGCTTTATCCCTAATCAAATCAAAGCAGTTATCACTACTCTAGTCCCCAATTACTATACACTAATACTACTTTTGCACCCCTTATAAACATTCACATGTATGTATGAGCCTGTGTGTATAAATATATATAATCTTTCTCACAACTGCACAAAATATATAGAAAGAAATACACCCAAATATTATTAGCAAGATTATGGGTAGTTCTGATATTGTTATCTTTATTTTTCCCAATATTCTATATATATTTCCATTTAATTTTTTTAAAATAAATGGAAAAAATGCTTTCCACTATTCCCTTCCTCTCATTAGCACTGGATAACATTTTTTTTCAAAAGGAGTATATGCCCTGATCTTAGGGAACCAGCAGGCCTTAGTAACTACAAAGAGGCAGAGAGGAAGAAAATTACACTAGGTAATAGGATGCAGTGGACCCCATGTTAACTTATCAAAGAACTGAAACTTAGAATTCTGATTCAAGAATCTAGGATCTCCAGTAAAGTATGTTCTTCTCATAAAATAACGACCCTTCTTATACAGCGCCATCAGGAACTATGCACACTAATAAACTTGTTACAAATATTTAGCTCTCTGTGCCTTCTGAAGTATTTTCACTTACTCTCCTCTGCTCTTATATCATCACAGAACACAGTACTTTAAAATTCATACTCTAATGGATTTAATAAACTTTTTTTCCAAAGGAGACCTCAATCTTTTTGGAGATTATCACTATTCATGAAAATGTCTGTTTTCTGGCCAAAAAGAATTACAGCAAAGGGCCAATAACTCAAAGCAAAGAAATAGGAGGCTCTGAATTCTTCCAATTTGGGATCTCAAAACTCTATGGTTTAAATAACTGGTGCCTGCAATGACACACCAAAGCATTACGGTAGCACAAGCGCCACACATTACATCATAATTAACAAGAAGAGAAGGGGAGAACATGATGGGGCATCACAAACAACTCTTTCACTTAACCAGCAGAGAAGAGGCAGCACAAAGCAGTGGTGAAAACTCAAACTCTGGGGCAGATTATCTGGATTCAGATTCTGGCCCTGAAACCCTGGGTAATTAACACTTCATCTGGCTCCGTTTCCCCATCTATAAAATGGAGGAGAGGGTAGAATAATAAATAATATCTACCCACAAGGTTGATAGAAGGATTAAATGTGTTAATATTTATAAAGTGCTGACACACAGTAAATTTTTCTTAAAGAAAAAGAAACACCCTGAAGTTAAAGTTCAAACACTTTAAAAATAAAAGATGAAATAATTGTAGAGCTGCAGAAAAACCCAATCAGATAATTCAGAATACTGCATACTCAATTTTCTAGCTTCTTAAAAAGGTATAGCCATGTGGTATCCAATTAACTCTTAACACAGCAGGAGTCCAAACTGCCCAAGTACAAGCCCCTTTCATGGACTTCATAGAAGAGTTTGGCTATACGTAATTTAAAGTGCCTTTATGCCTATGTAAACTGAACAAGAAAATGTTCTGTTCTTGAAATAAGGAAGGATACAGTAAATACTAGCACGGACAGGAGGCCTCAGTTGCTCTGTAGACTACCAAAGAAAAACAAAAAGGCTGATCCTGTCCAGCAAATCTATTCAAACTCTGAATGACAGAAATGAACTATCATGTAAAATTAAGACTGAAACCAACTTCCTAAAGAAATGGAACGTTCCAGGTTGAGGCAGGGTAAGCACAAGTTGAAATGCAGACATCTTGTTCTGCCAGAAAACAAGGAAGTACTCAAGAACCAACCAGGTCAGATCAAAATGATACAGCAGTCACTTCGAGAAAGCCCCAATGGCCAAACATGGGAAAATTTGAGCATCAAAAAGAATAATGACACCTAACACAACCAGAAGGAAAAAAATATTAGGAATTAGAGCAGAAATCAATAAAATTGAAAACAGTAAAATAGAGAGAAAACAAAAGCTGGTTTTTTGAAAAATATAAAACTGATAAACCTCTAGCCAGAATAAGCAAGAAACAAAAAAGAGAGAAGACACAAATTCCTAACACAAAAAATGAAAGTGGGGTTTATCACTACTAATTACAAGTACATTAAAAGGATAATAAAGGAATATTATGGAAAATTCTATACTGACAAATATGGTAACTGAGATGAAACAGACCAGTTCTGTCAAAGGCACAATCTACCAAAATTCACACAAAGAGAAACAGATCATCTGAATAGGCCTATATCTATTAAAGAAATCGAATCAATAGTTATTAACCTTCCCAAACTGAAAGCACCAAGCCCAACTGGCTTCACTGATGAATCCTACCAAACATTTAAGGAAAAAAAAAATATCAATTCTCTACAATCTCTTCCAGAAAACAGAAGCAGAGGAAGCACTCCCTAACTCATTCTCTGAGGGTAGCATTATTCTAATACCAAAATCAGATAAAGACACTACAAGAAAGGAAAGCTACAGAACAGTATCTCTTAAGAACATAGATGCAAAAATCCTCAACAAAATATTAGCAATTAAATCCAACAATGTAAAAAAGATTTCTACACCACAACCAAGGGGGATTTATTCCAGGTATGCAAGGCTGGTTCTAAAATCTATTAATGTAACCCACCACCACCAACAGGCTAAAGAAGAAAAATCAATGATCATGTCAATGGAAAAAGAAAAAGCATTTGACAAAATCTAACACTCATTCATGATAAAAACTCTTAGCAAACTAGAAATAGAGGGAATTTCCTCAATTTGATAAAGAACATCTACTCAAAAAAAAAAAAAAAACACCCCATAATTAACATTATACTTAATGGTGAGAAACTGGATATTTTTCTTTTAAGTTCAAGGCAATGAGATCTGCTCTCACCACTCCTATTCAAATACCATACTGGAAGTTCTAGATATTGCAGTAAGACAACAAAATAAAATAAAAAGTATACAGATTGTGAAAGAAGAAATAAAACTGTTTTTGTTTGCAGATGACACGATTATGTATGTTGAAATTCCCAAAGAATTAACAAAAAACCTCGTAGTTGATACAGTTGTTTCCATTAGCAATTCTGATACTGCTATATATCCTGCACTGGAACTGAACAATTAAGTAAATGGGTCTTGTATGGTGGGAGGCAGGTTTCTCACTGTTAGAGGAAATTCACATCTCAGTAAGGAGAGGATGCCAGAATGATCCATACGGTAATGGGTTAGAGTTGAAGACAGTAAGAACTCATATTTAGCTTAATATAGATACAGATGGTTACACAGAGAAATATTTATGGACAGGGGTATTAACATGTACACATTCATTTCTCTGCTTTGTTTGCTGAGAGTGCCTAAAAGAAACCACATACCAGTAGCAACAAGCACACTTAGCACCTAGATCTTGCTTTCTAACACCATTCTCTAATAAAGGGAAAAAGGGCTCCTTGGAGAAGTGGCTGATTCTAGCTAGGACTGAGGCAGAAAATATACATGAGCTGGGAGCATCTCGCAGTGCCAGAGAGTAAGGAAATCCTCAAAAACAAAAACACCCACTTTGACGGAAGTACGTCAAAGGGGCACAGGAGCCAAATGCAAGATTTTTCAATGGCCAAAACTGGAACAATTTGAGCAATAAAATAAAGTAGTACTGGATTATAACCCAAAGTATAAAATAAATATCCATGAATCTATACTGATATAAATGATTAAGTTAGTAAATGGGAGAAGAGACAAATCTCTCATGTAGAAGGATTCCAAATAAGTTACGCACTCCACTCTCAAGGAGGGAGAGGATAACTCCTCATTCTCTAAGTGTGGGCTGCACACAGTGCCTTCTTCCAAACAGTACACTAGGGAAAGGGGTGGGGAGAAAGAGTAACTTTATAGTGGAGAAATCTGACAAACACTAAATCTGACAAACACTACCTCAGCCAGGTAATCAAGGTCAACATCAACAGCCATAAATTATGTTAATAGTATGTACCCTTGATATGATGTGATGAAAATAGCACTTTACCTCTGTGATCTTCCTCCCCAAAACCTATAACCTCAGTCTAAAAATGAGAAAAACATCATGCAAATTCCAATAAAGGGGAATCTTACAAAATACCTGACCAATGTTCCTCAAAACTGTCAATGTCATCAAAAACATTCAAAGAATGTCTGAGAAACTCAAAGCCAAGAAGATCCTAAAGAGACATGGCAACCAAAAGTAATGTGGTATCCTAGATAGGATACCTGGAACAGAAAAAAGACATTAGGTAAAAACTAAGGAAAGCTGAATAAACTATCGACTTTAGTTAATAATAATGTATCAATATTAGTTCACTAATTGTAATAGATGTACCATACTAATTAATGTAGGATGTTGATAACAGGAGAAACCGGGTGCAGGGTATATGGGAACTCTGCAATATATTCTCATTGTTTTTCTGTAAATCTAAAACTTCTAAAAAATAAAATCTACTAAAAAAAGGAATAATGACTAAAATGATTATAAAAACACTGAAAAAACAAAAATCTCTGATACCAAAAGAGAGAAATAAAGTTATTTGCCACCACTGAAGATGACTAGTAACCAATTTTCTGAACTGGAGTTGAAATCGAGTTCAGAGTTTAAAGAGTTTTCAGAGTTAAAGAGTAGATATCAAAGGAAAATAAGCATTTACCTCATCTTTTTTGGAAGAACTGTAGTTCAATCCCAGTTGACAAGGGAAAAGGTCTTTTTAACAGAGGAGAGTTGGCTAGAATAGATCCAGAAGAATGACAGGGTTAGAAAAAGCACCATTTTGTGAGCCCAAATGAAATTAAACAAGGCTCACCAACAGATGCTAAAAACATCAGGCAAAAGGCCGCTGGGAAACAGAATATTTGCAGGGAACCAAAACATCATCTCACTGATCAACTGCTAAGTGCAAAGGAGGGAAAAAAAAACCCATCTTTAAAATGAATAGATCTGGTACATACCACCTTAACCCAACGACCACACTTTAGGCAGACAACCTGATATTATAGGCCTTGTGTTATGAATCAATATAATGTACACAGGAACATCTGAGCCAAAACACCTACATATAATCCAGCCTTTAGACCCAAGCTTCTGTTTTTAGGGAACACAGCGGCTGGAGATACAAGTTAAATACCATAAGGACACAATCAGACAAATCCAGAATGTGGGAACATTCTGTAAGACAATTGGCCTGATCTCATAAAAAAGCCAAAAGTATGGAGGAAAAAAGTGGAGGTGGGTACAACTGCAGTACACGAGAAGCGTCTAAAGCAACAATAATCAAATGTAATACATGAACTTTGATTGAACCTTGGTTAGAGAAAACCAGCTACAAATGGACAACTGGAGACACTTGAATACAGACTAAATATTAAGGGTTTTTCCGAAAGCATCACATTTGTAGGAGAATGTGTTGAATTTCAGGAGATGACGTGCAGGAAAACAAAGTCTCTATTAAGAGAGAGATAAACAAATACAACAAAACGTTAACAACCTGTACCCAAGTGGTAGAGGTATACAGGTGTTCACTGTACTATTCTTTCGATTTGTCTGTATGTTTGAACATTCTTAATAAAAAGTTGCGGTTGGTGTGGAAGACCGACGGCATTAAAAAAAAAAAGCTGGCCAAATGATGAGTTGTAATGTAAAGCACCAGTAAACAGTAATAGCAGATTATATGGGCAGGTATAACAAAGAAACACAGGGATTTTAAACCAGTCTCCTATGACACACACACTGCATAAACATTAAGAAGGCAGGGGCATGAAAGAGAGGGAACCAGTTTAAGAAACAATTTCTATCTTCCAAAAGTTTAAAATATCAACCAAAACTCTGCTGATAAAATCATCTGACACACAACACCTCCGATATCTCTCCTTTTCTCAGAAGAAAGAAGCGGCGGCTACAAAAGAGATATCATTTTTGCTCTTCAATTAGAATGGTTGAAGAGTGACAGAAAATTTTGTAATTTTGAAATTTCAGAAATAGAGGAATGAGTTGAAGGATCAAGAACATACATGAACTCATGAAGACCATAAATTAATTTACCTACATATATGAAGATAGCACACTAAATTAAAATCAGTAACATTTCA
Source organism: Diceros bicornis minor (assembly GCF_020826845.1). Lineage (NCBI taxonomy): Eukaryota > Metazoa > Chordata > Mammalia > Perissodactyla > Rhinocerotidae > Diceros > Diceros bicornis. The sequence continues at coordinate 12,156,326 of NC_080745.1, read as the reverse complement.
TTTATCTTATATTAATATTGGGTTTCATAGAACTAAGTTCTCTCTGCAATCCCTTACTATACTACCGGCTATGCAGGCACAACCATATGTCCACCCCAAAGGCAATCCCTCTATTTAATGACTTAGAAGGCTATCCTGGAGTTTTTCTGTGGAAATTTTAAAATTTTACTCAACATAATTGAGTAGATACTTCTCAACGCCTCTTCCACAATACCTAGGATTCTACAGCCTTATAACTATGACAATATCATGCCAATAAATACATCAGCTCATTTTATATGTGATTGCCCTTTCTCACTCCTGATAGACACGAAAATGTTACCCTATCTTTCTCTCCCCCAAACTTTACAAAAATATCGTTTACTCTGCCATTTGTTTCCTCCCTTTTCTACTCCTAATCCTGTTTTCCTCTTTTCTAATAATTGCTATAATGTATATATTATTGTATATAATGATACTGGTACCCAAAACCTCACCCTAAGAAAAAACTAAAACCATATACACTAAAATTTCAAAAAGGGGAATCTTATGAGACAAGCCTTCATCAAGTGAAGAAATTACTTTCCCTTATAATAGTGAACTAGGTAATTCAGACCAACTCTCTAACCGAGAGCAACTAGAAAAACTGAACACCCCCCTCCCCCAGGCAAAATTAGAAATAAACAAACAAAAACACCTCTTTGAAGGCATCAGAGTGCAAACAAGGCAGTAAAAAGTATGGAGGCTAAAATGTGGGAGAGTAAGGAAATCCTCAGAGGTCAGCCAGGCCTCTGGGGCCATTTTTCCCAAGGGCATCTGCCAATTCCACAAAGGTGCCTGAGAAGCTGGGCTGAACTTTTCACAGATCTACAAGGCTTGAGGGCGGGGGTCGGGGGGGGGGCAGGCGAGGAGTTTGTTACATATTGGAGATAAGGGACCAACGAGGTATGGGGGTAGGGAAATGAGGAGCTGATACCCTTGGTTTTATGTTAGGACTCCAAAGACTCATATCCTTGGAGTAAAGAAAATGTAAAATAAACCAGCCTTTGCAGACTCTGGAGCCCAGTTTTAAAACATCTTAGTCTCTTACTGGATTAAGATGACCCAGGATTGCTAAACATTACTAGCTAGCCTGTTACCAAAAGTACAGTCATGTGTCCCTTAAGGATGGGATACATTCTGAGAAATCTGTCCTTAGTCAATTTCATCATTGTGCCAACATCATACAGTGTACTTACATAAACTTACATGGTATAGCCTACTACACACCTAGGCTATACAGTACTAATCTTATGGGACCACGGTCACACACGCAGTCCATTGTTGACCGCAACATCATTATGCGGCGCACAATTGTAAAGAAAAATCCCTTCTGGAAGCAGATAACATCATTCCTAAACCTTAAATTATCTCTATAATTTTCCATATATAATGTCTTAATAAAAAATATCCAGGTATATGAGATTAAGACAACATGATAAAAAATTAAGTGACACAAAAGCCTACAAGAAAATACCTACGGTGGATCAAGATAATGAAGTTATCCAATACAGAAATGCTTAATATATTCAAAGAAATTTTTTTTTTTTAAATTGAGAGTCATGAAAGACTGGCCCAGTACAAAACCCTACTAACTTCAAAATTCCAAATCATACTTCACTTCCTAATCCTTAAATTAATTTCTGATTGATTCTTTAGGCATTCCTACAGCTAGTCTAAACCCTTCTTACTTCCTTTAGGTCCACAGACACCGAAAAAGAACACTTCACCTACTAAAGTAAGAAAAGTCAGTCAGCCAATCTAAAAGGAATTCATACGCCAAGAGACATGCCCTCTAACCTGCCTTACTGGTACATTCCCGGAGAGGAAACACACTCCATTAAATTGCCACAAGAGAGTGAACTGTTGCAGGGAGCCGCCATAGCTCAAAGGTTTCCAAGCATTTTACATCATAACCCCTTACATACACACCTCTGTGTGCATCTATACATAAGTACATTCAATTTAATTGAAACACAAATTTCAAAAAACAATTCTTAGCTACAGTAACCAAGACAGGGTGGCTGGCATAAGGACAGACATACAGATTAATGGAATAGAAGTGAGAGTCCAGAAAAAAAAAAAAAAAACCTATCTTTTTTTTGAAACAAGAATTACAGGACAGTTTGATAAGAAAGCACAGTATTTTCAACAAATAGTGTTAGGACAACTGCATACCCATATGCAAAAGACTAAGTCAGATCCCTTCCTCACACTATACACAAAAAAATTAACTCAAAATGGATCACAGACCTAACTGTAAGAGCTAAAACTATAAAACTCTTAGAAGAAAACACAAGAGTGATCTTCATGACCTTCAGTTAGGCAATGGTTTCTTAGATACAATACCAAAAGCACAAGTAACAAAGAAAAAATAGATAAATTCAATTTCATTAAAATTCAAATCTTTAGTGCTGCAAAATACTATCAAGAAATTGAAAAGGGCCAGCCCCATGGCTTAGCAGTTAAGTGCACACGCTCCGCTATTGGCGGCCTGGGTTCGGATCCCGGGCGCGCACCGACACACCGCTTCTCCGGCCATGCTGAGGCCGCGTCCCACATACAGCAACTAGAAGGATGTGCAACTATGACATACAACTATCTACTGGGGCTTTGGGGAAAAAGAAAAAGGAGGAGGATTGGCAATAGATGTTAGCTCAGAGCCAGTCTTCCTCAGCACAAAGAGGAGGATTAGCATGGATGTTAGCTCAGGGCTGATCTTCCTAACAAAAAAAAATAAAAATAAAATAAAACTGTTTAAAAAAAAAAACAAAAGAAATTGAAAAGACAACCCCCAAAATAGGAGAAAATAATTTGCAAATCACATGTCTGATGAAGGACTTGTATCTAGACTACATAAAGAACACTTACAACTTAATAATAAAAAGATAAATAACTCATTTTTTAATGGGCAAAGGTTCTGAATAAACATTTCTCCCAAGATATACAAATGGTCAATAAGCACATGAAAAGATGATCAACGTGATTAGCCATCAGAGAAACACAAATCAAAACCACAATGAGACACCACTTCACATCCACTAAGATGGCTATATCAAAAGACAGACAATAACAAGAGTTGACAGGATGTGGAGAAACTGGAACCATCATACTTTGCTGGTTGGAATGTAAAATGGTGCAGGCACTTTGAAAAACAGTTTCGCAGTTCCTCAAAATGTTAAACATGGAATTACCCATATGACCAGCAATTCTAATCCTGGTTATATACCCAAGAGAACTGAGAACATATGTCATACAAAAACTTGTGCAGGAATGTTCATGACAGCATTACTTGTTATAGCCAGATGCCTGTCAACTGAGCAGTAGATAAATAAAATGTGCTGCATCTGTACAATGGAATATTAATAGACCATAAAAACGAAGTACTGATACATGCTATAAGATGAATGAATCTTAAAAACATTCTGCTAAGTGAAATAAGCCAGTCACAAAAGACTACATACTATATGATTCCATTTACATGAAATGCCCAGAATAGCAAATCTATAGAGAGAAAGTAGAAGAAAGTAGTTGTCTGAGGCAAGGGTGGGAGAGTGTACAGGAATGGGGAGTGACTGCTAATGAGTATGGAGTTTCTCTGAAGAGTAACAAAAACATTCCAGAATTAGGTTGTGGTGATCACTGCATTACTCCATGAATATACTAAAAAAACTCCGAATTGTATACTTCAAATAGGAGAATTGTAATGGTATATGAACTAAATCTCAACAAAGCTGTTAAAAAATTCTTAGCCCCTTATTATTTGTGTTATACTCTGATATTCTCTATTTTATTTCATTTAAAAATATAACACTAGTTGTGATCTCCTAAATTCGTTGTACAACCCACTAATGGGTCATGACTGGCAATTTGAAAAACCCTGCCATAAAGTTCTCTAACAGCAGAAACGATACCCACATTCTCCTATTATCAGGACAAATTCCATCACACCTCACATCCCAGAACAAGTCCAACTCTTCTTGGTCATCTATCATTCCCTGAGTTCTCACTGCCACACTGCTGTGTACATCCTCCATTTTACCCAATTCCTCATCCCTCCTAAGTCCTTTACTGGACCTTCTGAAATTCCAAATTCGTGACAAGCACACTTGGCCAACTATACTACCTTTACTGTTCCTTACCATCATCTACCCTCCCTCACTGATTAAGGACGTTAGCAACAGTACACAGTATGTACCCTTACTCCCCTCACCATTTGCTAACTTCACCATCCATACAGATTGACTGACTGACCCTTTTAATATCTCAGCCTCTTTAATTCATTGGCCTCCTCATTTCCACAGACTTTTCCTTCAATTCCACCTCAGCAGCCCACTCCCAAGGCCAATCCTGGGGTATTATCATTGCCAGAAACTATTACACCTGTCAAATAGCTTTATTTCAAGCATCCCACTCTGACCACCACATTCAATCCTTCTAGTTCACTTACTTCATCCCATTCCACCTCTCCCCCAAAAATTCTCACTGAAATTTCCAATACATTGATGCTACTGCTTCCTTACTATCCATCCTGACTTCACCTCCTTTCTTGTCCATGTTAGATTTCACAATTCATCACCCCTCTAAGCACTCCCTTCAAAAAGCCCTTATTTCCCTTGTCCCTTTTCCTTCTTTTATATAGACCTAGTTTTATGTGTCAATATATCTGGGCTACAGTCCTGTTATTCAATCAAATACTAATCTAAGTGTTGCTGTGAAGGTATTTTGTAGATGTGGTTAACATTTACAGTTGACTTTAAGTAAAGGAGATTAACCTCAATAGTGTGGATGGGCCTCATCCAATCAGTTGAAAGGCCCTAAGAGCAAAACAGCTTTCCCTGAGGAAGAAGACACTCTGCTTCAAGATTACAGCATCAGCTCCTGCCCTACACATTTGTCAGCCCTCATAATTGTGTAAGCAAATTCCTTGAAATTTCTTTATATACACATACATACATATATATCTCCTAGTGATTCTGTTTCTCTGGAGAACTGTGACACATCTGGCAAAACCTCACCCCAGGGGAATCCAACCATCTGCCTTATCTGTGCTTTTACCTACCAGTTAAATAATGCTGGGGGGGAAAAAAATCACCAAATCAGCCTGACTCACATCACTTTAAATTCAAGATTTCAAACCACAAATGAACAATCAACACTTCTTAGCAAACTGCTTCAAATTTCCCACACTCCCATCCCCCTCTGCCCATACCAATCTCATACTTCATTGCGAAAACAGAAACCACGAGAGACGATAGCCAGGAGAATAAGCCTTCATCTTCCAACCACCAAACTTCCTGGCAAGGGCACACAACTTTTCTGCATTCCCTCATTCACTTCTCACTTCATACAGCTTGACCCTCTACCTTGATTATATGCTTCCAGGCAGCAGACTAAGTTATATTTCTGAGAATTGCCTCTGGATGCTAAGCACATAGAAAGCAATCTATATGTATTATCAAATAAGAGACAAGGAAGTTAATTACTAATTCTGCATTTACTGTCAAATGATCACTAACTTGTCTATTAGACATTTTGAAAACCACAATTCAAGTTTATTTACATTAATATTAGGGAGAAAACTTCACACTACTCTTATTACTCCCATAATCTCTCCCCAGTTTCACTTATTATTCATATCCTGAGTATTTACTCAGCAGGTATACAGATATTTTGGTTCTTGTTTTACACATTGTGGAGGAAAACTATGTTTTAAATATCACTGCTACCAATGCAATAAGAGAAAAAACTAGAGGTGTAAAAGCTAGGAGAGAGAAGGTAAAAACTGGAGGAAGTTAAAAAAAGGATGGCAAGATTTATATCTGAAAAATAAAAAATTCAACTACAGAATGATTACAGATAATAAGAAAATTTAAAAAGAGGTTTATTTACATACAAATATTAACTAATATGCAAAATAAACAGCTTTTTTTTTTTTTGCTGAGGAAGATTCACCCTGAGCTAATCTGTTGCCAATCTTCCTCTTTTTGCTTGAGGAAGATTCGCCCTGAGCTAAGATGTGTGCCAGTCTTCCTCTATTTTGCATGTGGGTCGCCACCACAGCATGGCCGCTAACAAGTGGTGTAGGTACGTGCCCGGGAATCACAGCCGGGCCCCTGAAGCGGAGCGCCCCAAACTTAACCACTAGGCCACAGGGCCGGCCCCTAAACAGCTTTTTGTACACAACCAGGTAGAAGATAAAATGGAAGAAAAAATGCTATTTCTAACAGCAATAAAAATAAATAATAGGAAAACTTAAATACATAAAATAGCAAAAAACTTAAAAATGCTATTAGGAACCCAAAAAGAGACTTGAACAAATGAAAAGGTTAAGTTTTCCATATTCTTGAGTAGAAAGACACAACACCATAAAAATGTCAATTCTCCTATAAATACAAAGAAAATCCTAACGGCAAATTGAATCTATGTGATAATCAGGGTGGGGGTGGGGAAAAGGAGATATTAACTGGAAAAGGACATGAGAAAACTTTCTGGGAGATGGTAATCTTCTATATCTTGATCTGGGGTTACACAAGTATATACATAGGTAAACATTCATTGGGCTGTACATTTAAGGTTTGAGTATCTTACTGTATGTAAATTTTACCTCAGTAAAATAAAAAATTAAGTCATCCCAATAGAAACAGCAACTAGAGTACATGGGTTGATTCTAAAGGTTCATATAAAACAAACAAGATAGAAGCCAGAAAAGATTCTGAAAAAGAAGAGAAACGAAAGGGAATTAGCCCTAACAGAAAAGATAGTATAAAATACAATAATTAAAACAGGATGCTTTGGTTCTGAAATAGGCAGACAGATCAGAGGACCAGAAATGGTCCCAAATACACATAGAAATTCAGTAAATTAGGAGTGGCATTTCAAACCTGTAAGACAAAAATGTATTATTTAATAACTGATGTTGGGACAATTGGATGGTCAACCAGTGAAAAAAATAAGGTTGGACCCATACATCACACCTTATCTCAGAATAAATTCCAAATAATTAAAAGAATTAACAACACAAAGAGAGAGAGAGAAGAACAAAGAAACCATAACAGAATTAGAGAAATAACATTTGAGAATTTTTGTACAATCTTCAATTAGGGAAAGACTTTCTAACCATAAAGACACAACTTAGAAGTCAGGAAAGACTGGTAAGCTTAACTACTGAAAAAAAAAATCAGCATGACAAAACCACCATAAACAGACGTAAAAGGCAAACAGCAAACTGGGAAAAATATTTCCAAAAAATAGCACAGAGCTATTTTCCATAATACAAAAATAAATCCTACAAATCTAAGAAAATGAGTAACAAAGCCATAGAGAAATAGGCAAGGATATGAAGAGTTCACGATAAAGAAAATATAAATAGCCCTTAAAAGATGAAAGAGGGCCTGCCCCGTGGCTTAGCAGTTAAGTGCGCGCGCTCCGCTGCTGGCGGCCTGGGTTCGGACCCCGGGCGCGCACCCACACACTGCTGCTCCGGCCATGCGGAGGCCGCGTCCCACGTACAGCAACTAGAAGGATGTGCATCTATGACATACAACTATCTACTGGGGCTTTGGGGGATAAAATAAATTAAAAAAAAAAAAAGATGAAAGATATTTAATCTCACTCCTAATGGTGATGAGGAAATAAGCATTCTTACACAGTGCTGGTGGAATGTAAGTTGGAACAATCTCTACAGATGGCACTTTGGCAATATCTTATCAAAATTATAAATCACATATACTCTGACCAGCAATTCCACTTCTTGAAATGTATCTTATACATACAAGTGTGAAATGATGTATGTACAAGGTAAGCCACTGCACCATAGCTTTTGATAGCAAAAGCTGTAAAAATGTACATTTCAGTCAGTTGAAATCAACTTAAATGTACATCAAAAGGGGGCTTAATAAATGTTACATCTGTATAATGATGGATTGAATTTTTGTGTCCCCCCAAAATTCACACGTTGAAACCCTAACCCCTGGTATTTGGAGTCAGAACTTTAGGAAGTAATTACGGTCACAAGAGGTCATGAGGATGGGGCCCCCACAATGGGATTAGTGTCATAAAAAGAGGAAGAGAGAGCAGAGCACTCTCTCTCCATGTGAGGACACAGTGAGAAGGTGATGTCTGCAAGCCAGGGAGAGTCCTCGCCAAGAACCAAATCTCTTGGCACCTTAATTTTGCACTTCCCAGCCTCTAGAACCGTCAGAAATAAATGCTGTTTAAGCCACCCAGTCTATGGTATTTTGTTACAGCAGCCCAAGTTGATTACGACAAATGGTATGCCATGAAGGTGTTAAAAAAAAAAAAAAAGTATGCTATTTATGTACTGACGTGACTAATACGAAATAATCTCCAAACTACATCATTACGTTGAAAACAAAAGGTAAAGGATTATGAGCATGGTATGCAACAAGTTACATAAAGAAGGGGGGGGAGGGCAGAGGACATACATTATACATATAAGACACACAATCCCTCATTGGCAATTCTGAAATCCATAAAGCACTGAAAAATAAAAATCTTTTATAAGTTTAGTACAAACCTATTTGGTGTCAAAGTCTGACAAAATTTTACATAAGGCTTTTTATAATCTTTATTGTACTATTTATGCTTTTGATACAGAAACATTAATGTGTTTGATTATGGGATGCTACCACACCTCCTGCTAGGGGTTTTGGATAATATGGTAGAGGCACTATATTACCTTTCTACAGTCCCCCCAACTAAAAACCAAACTTTAATTCTGAAATACATCCGGATCAAGGGTTCTGGACAAGGAATATCTATACTTACTTGCACATACATAAACTATCTTTGGAAGGATCCACAGGAAACTTAACACTGTTTCCAATGTAGAGCAACTGGGTGGCTGCACCAAGTGGAAAGGAGACTTTTTACTGTATATCTTATTATATCTTTGGAATTCTGAATCAAAGCGAATACACTACTTAGTCAAAATACAAACAAAATGTAAATAAAATTACTAAAACTTTTTAATTCTCAGTAGTAACAAAGCTAGAAGCTTTGGGTTTTGTTTGTTTTGACTGAATAGTGACCTTTTCTTAAGTCACAGGGAAATCTATACAGTGTTGGCTTTCCTTCACCTCACTTTTGGTTGACCCAAATGGCATCTGAGAGTCAGAGCATCACCCTCTCAGGAGCAAGTCAGGGAATACTGAGTATCCACTCCCATTAACAGCTTTTAGGAAATAGCAACTTTCCAATGTTTTTGATGCCTCGTGCCAAGCACAGCAGGTGTACTTGGCTGTTTTTCTCTAGTGTCCCAAGAAATACATTGGGGCTTGGACCTCTCTGCAACAGGAAACAGTGAAGCCCATACATATTAGAGAAAGACTTAAGAAAGTGCTCCTAGCATAGATCTAGCCTTAAGTCTTCAGAGCTTCAATACAGAAGAGTTTGAGGACTCTGGTTAGTATCTGAGTAGCATCTTTTTTACTATCTGCTTTTCATATACTTATTTTGATACTCCGTTGTGTTCCAAAAAGGATTTAAGGGGACTGGTTTGCCTTTTCTTATGATTTAGATTTTGGCTAATCTGTACCACACTCTCAATTTTAACCAGAAATTAGGAGAGAAGACATCCTGCTTTTTGTGGTTTATCTAATGAGTATATTTTAAAAGGCAGAGTGAGGCGCGTATGGTTTGGAAGTCTCCAAATGCCCCAACATCCAGTTCTCAGGCCTGAAGACTAAAGAAATTCCCAATGAAATGCGTAACAATATTTGGTTCTTTGCGTTAGGACATAAATGCACTTATGTTTATCCCTATCTCCCATCAAGTTATACTCACTGGAAGTAGAGACTGACTTGTACTTCCTGTGGCTCCCACATCACTTAATACCTGAATTGGTATAGAGTGGCTTCTCAAGAAATGCAAACCTGTGCAAATCCAGTATCATCTCAGAGTTGCTGTCCTCAAGAACGAGCAAGAAATTTGATGGACCAATATAACCACAGAAACACTACACAGACAACTTAGAAAAACATAGAAAAAATATTATTTCCAGATGCTACTTATAAATATCCTCCCTTATTTTGCTAGAGACCTCTAGAAAATGCTTAATGAACTACTGTGGTTACCTAGACTCTGACAAATTTTTAATCTTCACAGAGAGTCAAAGATCTCAGTAAGATTAAAGATTCGACAGTATTCCATTTTCTTCAAATATGGGTACGTGATAAAGCTATTTCCCAGTTCCTGAATTCCCATTCCTTTAGATATCTGTCAAAATAAACCTAGGAAAGTTTAGGCAATTCTCTACAGTGGGAAAGGTAAACACGGCAAAACAACTTTGTATCAGAGTGCGGCAAATAATTTCCCTTTAATATCTGTTTTTGGAATATTTCCAAATTTCGAGGCAGAGAGGATTACTGGTCCAAATGTTAAATCATTTCAGTCAATTAAGATTAGACAAGACAATCAAATTTTAAATGAACCCCCCAGAGTTGCAGAGGGAAACAACCGGTATATTCTGGAGAATTTCAATGTATACTGTCATATCAAAATGGTTTTAAATTTACTTGGCATTTTGCATTTGCTCCAAGTTAAAAATAGTAAGTGATAACAATAGCTAAAATTTCCTGAATACTTACATCCAGTGTTCCAGGCACTGTACTAGACTGACAGGCAATTCACATGCAGTACCTTATTTAAACCTCACAGCCCTATGAGATTATGTGCTATTATTATTCTCATTTGACAGATAATAAAACAGGCCCAAAGACATTACATAATCTGAACTAGCCCATGCCACACAGATAGATTTGGAGCATGGATTAGAACTCAGGACTGACCCTAAAGCCCATGTTAGCAACCACTATTAAGTTTGGCCTCCTTAACTTTCTAAAGAATTGGCAGATTTTAACCAAAACTGATGTACTACCAAAGGGTAACCAGAGACATGGATACATATTTGTGATATAACGCACCACCTTGAAAAAGAATGGCAGCTAATGAGTTTTTTAAAAGGCTTTATACACATACACACTCACATATAACTTTAAAATCTGGATTTCAATGAAATTTGGCCTGCCCACAGATTTGGGATAGGCTTTTGTTTCTTTGGAGGAAGGCCTCTCACAAATATTTTTTTTTTTTCTTTTTGTGAGGAAGATCAGCCCTGAGCTAACATCCATGCTAATCCTCCTCTTTTTGCTGAGGAAGACCAGCCCTGAGCTAACATCTATTGCCAATCCTCCTCTTTTTTTTCCCCCAGGCCCCAGTAGATAGCTGTATGTCACAGTTGCACATCCTTCTAGTTGCTGTATGTGGGACGCGGCCTCAGCATGGCCGGAGAAGCGGTGCATCGGTGCGCGCCCGGGATCTGAACCCGGGCCGCCAGTATCGGAGTGTGCACACTTAACCACTAAGCCATGGGGCCGGCCCCTCAAAAATCTTTTAAAAGAACATAAATTCACAGTTTAGAAATGGCTTAAGTCCCATCCCTGATCATAAGCTTCTTGAAGCTAATCAACTCTTCATTTTCACATCTTACACTAAGTCTCTGAGAGCACAGTGTCTCGTTAGCAAGCACAGCGCTGTGGAATAAATCAAATCTACCATTCAAAGAACTCCAAGCTTATGGTGAAGCTTTTTATTTGTTTTATAAGTATGGATATTACAGAAAATATTTGACTCGCAAAAATTTTCTCTGCTTCTGAAAATTACAAGTCTAACATTCATTGCTGTTCTTGACACAGGATTCTGATTTTCACCCAAGAAGGACTCTTTCTTGTCACAGTACGTTTCTGAAGAACTACCTGTCTGGGGAACAACCCTTCTATAAAAAGAGTTCCAACAGCCTCAGTTTACAGTTCTAAATCCAACAATCTGTCTAAGGCTCTAGAGCTTGTTGATGACAAAGTCCAGATGATAGAACTGAGAAGTGAACCTAGGTGTGACTGCTGGACAGGTCTAGTTCCACCTATTGCCCTGAACGACAGGACAGCTCTTACTTCAATCTTCTGTCACCTTTTAGGTAGCAAAGTCAGTTGACTTAGAACTCATTTCTGAAATCAAAGTTCAAGTTAATCTGCATCAGAGTAAGAAGACAAAGCTTCTAAATGTTCATGTAAAGAGCTCATGACTAAGACAATAAGCATTACAGCTCACTGAAATAGGCAAATGACTCATATCTAAAGTTATGTGGCTATAATGATTTCCTTGTACCACATGAATCAGAAAAGCTCCTCAACCAGAGACCTCTAAAGAGCTGGCCTCTTAATGTCAGACATTTTATACTTCCACACGTGCAACAAAGAATCTCAACTATCTAGATGACTCAAATTTGTCAAACTCAACTCACTGGCAAAGCAGACCAACAAGAGTCAGGCTTCTATTCAACAACCTCTTAATAACCACTAGGAAAGCTGGTGACCAGATACTTAACAACAAATTACTTCAAGAAGTTTCACTGAGCCTTGAGTATCTTCACAAGGTCAATTCCATAATATTAAACATTGAGAAAATAGTTAAGATTCCAACCTCATTAATTTTGGTAAAATTTATTCTTAAACTAATTTCCTTTCCAAGTGGCCTTTCTCCCAGGATGTAAGGTGGTATGAAGGACATAGTTTCCTACTCTGCCAGGACACTTAAAGGGAGTCCTTTTCAAATTCATTAACGGAATACTATAGTACTTACTAAGAGACTCAGTGCTATCTCTTCCTTTAAATATAATTTAGAGTGGAATGGGGAGTGACCGCTAATGGGTATAGGGCTTCTCCTTGGGGTGATGAAAACGTTCTGGAAAATGGTGATCAATGCATACCTTTGTGAACATATTAAAAACCACTGATGCACAACTAAAAGAGTAAATTTTATGGTATATCAATTACATCTCGATAAAGCTGTTATTTTCAAAAACCAACAGAATTTAGAAAACAAAACAAAAACTCTGGCTTGACATGTAGCCTGACAGTGAGCTACTGCCAAAGGACTTGTATCAGTAACTCCTACTGGAACCTGACATACCTTAATTAACCAGGTAAAGCAATAACAGTTTGGTATCTCAAGATTTTCATCCCTTATTTCAATAAAATATCATTTTCTTATTTATTTGTACTCTACATCAGATAACAAAGAGCTCACCTGAAATTCTCCAAAACACATGTCAAAATTCATTAAGTAGTGAGTAGAAAAGAGATGTAACTTGGATAAATCAAGTTATTATTTATTATTATTTATTAAATAAATCAATTATTTTGAGTTTTAGGCCCATATGCTTCATCAATGGTATGCTTCATCAATAGTATTAGTACAATGAAGAATTTAAAATTAAACATTACCAACAAACATTTCTAAAATGTTATTAGAAATTAAACATTTCTAATAAAACTTTTATGCAACTTGTTTCCTTTGTTCTAGCTTTTCCACTTAAAATACAGGAGTCATCAGAAACTTTTCAATTAATATTCACAAAAGGATAAATGCAATCATTTTAGACCCCTACTGAAATATCACTGTGTGTCTGTGTGCAAGATATATATGTATATGAATGCTATATATACATCGCACACAGATACACACATATTAAAAAAATTTTTTAGACAAGGTTTTATTTTAGGATTTAAAAGTATAGAATAGAAAAAAAAAAAATTGATACTGAAATGATTCAAAAGCCCCTACTGTCGTGACAGATAATACATATGAACTGATCATTTAGCCATCTGGAAGTAACAGTTTGCACAAGGCTTCCAAAACTTTACAGAGAACGTTAAACTTTTTTTTAAGGCTTGATTTGAAATACTATCAGTTGTAAAGAGCTTTACATTAACCTGACTTTTATTGAACACTTACTACATATCCAGGCTAGGTGCTGGAGGAGACACAGACGCAAGACAGGCCTGTCCTCAAGGAAGTCCCATTTTGATGGCTTGCTTTTGTCAGGCACAGCACTAAACATGTTCACTTACAGCATCTGACCTCCTAGGCTTAACCCACAGCAGGGGAATCTGAGGTAAACGTTACAAATCACTGTAAGGCTGTAAGACTGAAAAATTAAATTCGCAAATAAATAAAAGCTGTTGTACATTTAGACCAAATCTAACTCTACTTCCTAATATAACATTACACTATAAGTTCCAGATGTACTACTAAAAAATACTAAAATGACCCAGAGTATAACTATACCTTTTTTAACACACATCACTTACATAACCGTCTCATTTAAAGGCACATCTATTATATTTCAGTCAAAGCATCCTCTTCCACTAAAGGATATTTCTTTTTATCTTCAAACTCTCCATCTGAGTACAGTACGTACTGAACAGTTGCTGAATGAATGAATGAAATGATGTTCTAATTGCCGAGGAGGTATTTGCTGGATGCTCATCTCAAAACACAATGGACTGACACACCAGAATTCTACTGTAACGATTACTGAATTTCAGAGGTAAAAACAGTAACCACCGAACATCGTCTGATACCACGCAGTCAACATGTTACCAAGTTCACAGTAAACATCTGATAGAGAACTTGCAGAAATTAAAATTAAAAGTGTTCATCGCAATACTTTAAAACGGACTTGGTTCTACCACCTAAGGATTGGGAACACAAATGCAAGACAAAGAGGTCGGAGGGTGGGGTGAAAAAGTCAAAAGGTCACCACCGAGCGACCGTCCAGAGAAACGCCCGCTGACCACTGAAGCTCGCGCCGAGCTTGACGGCCACCCTTCGCCCCAGCCCCAGGCCCCGCTCTCCCTCGCAGCCCAGAGCTGAAGGCCACCCCAACCTTGTTCCGCGCCGCTGCTACGTTCGCTCAGAACGTCAGCACAAAGAAACCACCGGGAAACAAAACACGGTCCCCGTGGGCGCCGGGACCGGGCCACCGCCGCGGGAGGCACTAGGGCGCGGCGGGACGCCCCGGCGCCTCCGCCGAAGTACTTCCGAACTTGCCACCCACCCCCGCTCCCTTCTCGCCTCCCGACGCGGGCGCGGGACCCGCACAAGCAGGGCGCGCGAGGACCGGCGGGCGGAGCTGCGCGGCGGGCCAGGGTCCCGCAGCCCCACGCCCCCCGCCGGCTGCCGCCTCCCGGGCCGCTATTGTTCGCGCGCCGCCCCCGCCCCGCGCGCCCCCCGCCCCGCGCGCTCCCGCCCCCACCACGGGAGGGGGGCACCGCTGGGGAGAAGGCGGCAGCCGCGGCACAATAACATAAACACGGCGGGGCCGCGGGCCGCCAAGGCCCTACGACGGCCGCCGCACTCACCAGGCAGCGCAGCGAACGGCGACAGGAGAGCCCGCCGGCGGGCACCGGCGCCGTCCGGGCGGTCGCCGCGGCCGTTACCCAGCGCCGCTGGCCGCTCCGCGATCCGGGCCGCGTCGTCCGGCCTCGGCCGCTCCGCTGAGTAACAGGGACGCGGGCCGTCACCGCGCACGCCCGCCCACGTCATCGCGCAGGGCGCCGCCCCCACGCCTCGCGAGCGGCCCGCCGGGCGGGGCGGCCCCGGGGCCCGGATTGCGGGGCGGGGCTACTCTGGGGGCCGGGAGGACTGGCGGAGGTCGCCCGGAGGCGGAGCTGCGGAGAGAGCCTCTGAGGGCGGCGTGTGAGGGGCGTGGCGGGGAGCCGGAGGGGGCGGCGCCCTGCTCCCGGCACGTGGCGGCGCGTGGCCAGAGTGCCCGGCGGCTGGCCCGGGGCGGTCCGCTAGTAGGAGCCAATACCTCAGGGGCTCCTCGCCCCGGGGTTTGCAGGTGAGGTGCGCTTAGACCAAACTTGCTCGGAGGAGCAGACTTCCCGGCCCCGGGCGCACACCTGAGGGACGAAGAGCTCATTACCTTGACCAACAGTGTGGTGCATTCCGAAGACACCTGCGCAGGGCCCAGCAACCCACAAGCAAATAAATGTTCCCTTCAACCAGCTGGAAAAAGCTGCCTCTTGTTTTCCCAAAATCCACCTCTGGTGCAACCCACAAGCAAATAAATGTTCCCTTCAACCAGCTGGAAAAAGCTGCCTCTTGTTTTCCCAAAATCCACCTCCTACCAGATTCCATGCATTACGCTATTTCTGGACCCCACAAAGCGTGTAGATGTTGTTATAGAAGTGACACATTGGCAAGCCCTTAAATATCCAGCAATGAGTGGAAGGGTGTCTAAACTACATACATCTTGGCAATAGAATACATTTTAGCTATTTAAATGCCATGTGTTGGAGGAATTCTTAACAACAAGAGAAAATGTTCATAATACATCATTAAGAAAAAGAAGCAAGTCTATATATAGAGAGAATGATCCTACTTATATACTATATATACATAGAAAAAACCTGGAAAGAAATATGCCAAATTATTTTAACCATAGTTCATCATTAGACTGTGGAATGAAACGTAAATTGGTTCTCTTTTATCCTTTGGGTATTTTTCCATGGGTTCCAAATGGAACAGTTATGTTCATAATCAGAAAAATGTACATTACTTTAATAATGAATCAATAAATATTTATTGAATAAATGAGTGAATTCAGGTAGACTATCTTCCCATGTCATGTTGGGTTGGCCTATTTCCAGTCATTCTGAAATGGAACGCAAATGTGAGCATTCATTCATTCATTCTCTCCTCATTCCCTCCCTCCCTCTCAGGCTTCTTTATTTCCTTCCTTCCTTCCTTTATTTCTCCAATAAGTATTTATTGCATGCATTCTGTGCCAGGCACTGTGCTAGCACTGATAATAATATGATGAAGCTTACAGACTTAATCACTTTAATTTGGAAATAGTAACAGTAAACAAATGCAAAGTGATCACCTCATTATAATACAAATTGATATGGCTACACAGTATTATGAAACCAATTGATAGAATTAATAAAGCCAGGAAAGGCTTTCTTGAGGAACTGCCTCTTGAACTGAGAATAGATTTAACTAGGCAGAAAATATTTCAGACAGAAGTAACTTAGTGGGCAAGGGTCTTGTGGTGAGAGGGAGCAGGGTGAGTTGGAGAAATTGAGGAAAAGCCAGTGCTGCTGGAAGATCAAGGAAGAAGGAGCTATGAGATGAAGTTGGGAAGACTGGAAAGGGACCAAACCTAGTGCAGCCATACTACCCATGTTGAAAATCTTGTCTTTATCCTAAGTGCAATGGGAAGACCCTGACATGCTTCAGCAAAGGGGGTGGCATGGTCAGAATGGCATCTTGAAGATTCCATATTGGCAGGAGGCCAGGTGGATGTAGTAGTCTAGATAACAGATGGTAGAGGTTTGGTCTATGGTAATAGTCATGAAAACAGTAAGAGGAAAGATCTGAAGACCATTTAGGAGATCCAAAGCACAGAAGTTGATGATGGGCTATGTGGGCAGTGAAGGAAAGAGAGATATCAAGGAAAGCTCACAGGTTTCTGGCTTGCGGCCAAGGATAGATGTTGGTGCTGGTTCAGAGATGGGAATCTTGGAGGAGGACAAAGCTTGAGTGGAAAGATGGTGAGAGCAGGTAGTTTGAAGGCTTTTGATCTGCCCAAAAGAGATGCCAAGTTGGCATTTAGAGATACAGAGCTGGGCTCAGGTAGATAAGAGATGAATCATCGACAGATAATGATGACTTGAAGTCTTGGGTATGGATGAGTTAGCCTAGGCCTGAGGGAAAGAGGGTAGTGGGCAAGAACAGAAGACAGCCAGGAACCAAGCTTGAGGAACTTCAGCATTAAATGGCCATGAAGAGGATGAGCCTGCCAATGACCTGCCAGGGAGGTAGAAGGAAACAGGGATTCAAGAAGAAAGGAGTGATCAATAATATCAAATATAAGAGGAAGCTTGAAATCCTGGAGTAGTTAAAGCCAGAAGTGAATTAGAGTGGGCTGAGGAATAAACAAGAGATGAGAAAATGGAGGTGGTGGATAACTAGGAGTCAGGCAGCGAAGAAAGAGACAAGCCTATTTTACATCTGGTAGGAAGACTGTTGAGAGGGAGAGGTAGAATAGAAGGAATAAACATGAGTGTAAGTTTCCTGGGAGAGCGGGGTGGGGGTGTGATTGGGCACACAGGTGGAAGTATTGGCAGGTACCTCCCAGTCCCCACCAGGCAAATTAAAGACCTGGAGGTAACAAAAGACGATATGCTCAGAGCTGTTGTAAAATAAGAGGTGTTGCCAGAACAGAGCTCCAGAGTTTCCTGCCCAGGTCTGTAATACTATCAACAGCCTCTCTTTCATTCAACAGGAAGAACTTCTGATTTATTAGCTTCAGTTTACCGCTGTCAGCTTCCAATGATCTATACCTGGAAGGGACATCCCGTGTGTTTAAATATGTACATATGCGTGTGTGTGATTTCAGACAGCATTTCACTATTTGTGATTGAATGTAATCATCTCTGATATTCTACAAATTCAAAATGTTTTTTGTAACCCAGATGTGGCTCAGGGCCTCCTTCTTCCTTCTCACAGCGTTTTGCTTGTTACCCTATCGTGGTTCCCTGTGAACCTATTGGGGGCTGACTCAGAAAAGGAGGAAGAGCTAAGGAATTCAGGTTTATTGCCTCTTGTCCCAGGGGAGTTGTCTTGGGGACAGCTGGTCCTTGGGTCTCTCTGAGGCTGGGATGGGGGAAAGAGAGAAAGGGAGGCTGCAGGCCCCTTAAATCCAGTCTCTGCTGGAACCCTGAGAAATGGTGAGGAAGAGCTTGCACCCTGTCCAGAGTACCTCTTTCCTTGTCATCCTCCCCAGACCACATACACACACTGGTTTGCTTTGGGGTTGGGCCTTTGGCTAAGGTGTCAGTTGGACCTCACCAAGCTGTTCAAGGGTACAGAAACCGAAAGTTGAGACTTGATCTCACTTCCTAATTCCCTGACCTCACACTCCAGGTGTGGGGAGTCAGGGAGAGGGGGCTTACTGTAAGGCCTGCAGAAGGGCATCTCCGAAGACACACCCTCTCTCCTGACCCCATCTCCGCCAGAGCCCTTCTTCTTTAGCCTCGCTTTCAAGCCACCCAGTTTGGTTTCCCAACCAGGCCCCTGGTCAAGTCACCCCTCCCACCATAGGAAGAAGAGGTTCAGAAACTCAGTCAGTCACTCCCTGACTCTAGGATGCTCTTTGAGGCTCTTTCAGGGTAGAGCCTGTGGGCTCCAGAGGGAGTGGCTCAGGCTCTGGTTGCATGAGTAGAGGAAAGATGAGTGTTCATATTGCAAACTGATGTCTCCAACTGCAAGAACTATGACATTTCCTCAGGGGTAGAACATGACCAAAAATGACCAGAGTTCCTCAGTCACAACTTGAACAAAACAAAGTAGAGAGAGAGGTGGGTGGTACACTAATTTGAATTTACAAGTAGTACCCCCCTCTTTGCTTGGGCTTCCTCCTTTCCTTCGCTCTCCTATGCACACATCGCTTCTAGGTGCATGAAGAGAGACAACCCAGCTATTCAAGCCTATAGATTGAGTACACACGCATGTTCTCATGAAAAAAATGGTCAGCATTTATTCTTCTAAGACGGTGGTTCTCAAATTGTGGTCCCCAGAACAACAACATCAGCATCATTTGGGAATTGATTGGCAATGCAAATTCTCAGACTCACTTCAGACATGCTGAATTGGCAGCCCTGAGGGAAGGGCCCAACAATCTGTGTTTTAATGAGCCCTCCAAGTATTTCTTTTTTTTTTTTTTTTTTGTGATCAAATCATTTTATTGGTGGGCTTAGGAGGAGAGTGAAGAACTGAGATGACAGTGACAGCCGACGTCCTCGGCGCTGCTGGGATCTCACCTCCCCAGCTTCACGGTCGCCGAAAGCCCTCCAAGTATTTCTGATGCTCACTTAAGTTTGAGAACCACTGCTCTAGGACACTAGCTCTTAAGTCCACCTGGTGATTCAAATCACCCTGGGAGCTCTTAAAAACCACCCATGCCTGGGCTCCACTTCTGCAGATCCTTCTTCAGAGGTCTGGAGTTGGGGGAGCCCAGGCTCCTGCAGTCTTTTTAAAAACCCCTCAGATGATTGCGATGTTCAGCCAAGACTAAGATCCAGCGCCTCAGGAAATTCAGCATATTTTCTTTTGTTTAAAATCTCAGAGCAAACTGTTCAGCACAACCTGCCCCGATTAGCTTTTGTGTTTCAAGTTCTCTCTTAATCTTTACTTTCATTATTGGCTTTTTATTCTAATGTTCTGCCCCCACCTCCCACAGCTTAGATATACCTATGCTAAATTGTCCTCTTTCCATCCGCACCCAGATATTGAAGATATTCAATACTTATGCCCTGCAGAAAAAGATGAAGGGGGGTGGAGAATGGGGGAGAGAATAGGGAGGGAGAATGGGGGAGGGGAAATAAGTTGTTGATGTCCTGTAACTGATAAATAAAATCGTTGTTCTTGTTTTAAATAAGTATATATTTAAGAATGAGACTTTCCACTAGGCCTCTCAGCATGGACCCTCTGCCCCATTTACAATTCCTTAGCCTAGAATTCCTTCCAGCCCAGCAGAATTTTGCTATTTACAACTCGTGTGCTACAGAACATTTGTCCAGGCCCTGTTGTGGAGCGAAGACAGCACCTCATTATCGGTTCCTCTCCCTTGGCAGCTTTAGGGAGGATAGATCTCTGCTTCTACCTCCACCTCCGTCTCCACCCTACCCCATCTCCTCCACCTCCATCTCCACCCCACCCCATCTCCTCCACCTCCCTCTCCACCCCACCCCATCTCCTCCACCTCCATCTCCACCCCACCCCATCTCCTCCACCTCCGACTCCACCCCACCCCATCTCCTCCACCTCCGTCTCCACCCCACCCCATCTCCTCCACCTCCGTCTCCACCCCACCCCATCTCCTCCACCTCCCTCTCCACCCCACCCCATCTCCTCCACCTCCGTCTCCACCCCCACCCCATCTCCTCCACCTCCGTCTCCACCCCACCCCATCTCCTTCTCCACCTCCCTCTCCACCCCACCCCATCTCCTCCACCTCCCTCTCCACCCCACCCCATCTCCTCCACCTCCGTCTCCACCCCACCCCATCTCCTCCACCTCCGTCTCCACCCCCACCCCATCTCCTCCACCTCCGTCTCCACCCCCACCCCATCTCCTCCACCTCCGTCTCCACCCCCACCCCATCTCCTCCACCTCCATCTCCACCCCACCCCATCTCCTTCTCCACCTCCATCTCCACCCCGCCCCATCTCCTTCACCTCCATCTCCACCCCCACCCCATCTCCTCCACCTCCCTCTCTACCCCCACCCCATCTCCTCCACCTCCATCTCCACCCCCACCCCATCTCCTCCACCTCCCTCTCTAGCCCCACCCCATCTCTTCCACCTCCCTCTCTAGCCCCACCCCATCTCCTTCTTCACCTCCATCGCCACCCCACCCCATCTCCTCCACCTCCCTCTCTAGCCCCACCCCATCTCCTTCTCCACCTCCATCGCCACCCCACCCCATCTCCTCCACCTCCATCGCCACCCCACCCCATCTCCTCCACCTCCATCTCCAGCCCACCCCATCTCCTCCACCTCCATCTCCACCCCCACCCCATCTCCTCCACCTCCCTCTCCACCCCACCCCATCTCCTCCACCTCCCTCTCTAGCCCCACCCCATCTCCTTCTCCACCTCCATCTCCACCCCACCCCATCTCCTTCTCCACCTCCATCTCCACCCCCACCCCATCTCCTCCACCTCCCTCTCTACCCCCACCCCATCTCCTCCACCTCCCTCTCCACCCCACCCCATCTCCTCCACCTCCCTCTCTACCCCCACCCCATCTCCTTCTTCACCTCCATCGCCACCCCACCCCATCTCCTCCACCTCCATCGCCACCCCACCCCATCTCCTCCACCTCCCTCTCCACCCCACCCCATCTCCTCCACCTCCCTCTCTAGCCCCACCCCATCTCCTTCTCTACCTCCATCTCCACCCCACCCCATCTCCTTCTCCACCTCCATCTCCACCCCGCCCCATCTCCTTCACCTCCATCTCCACCCCCACCCCATCTCCTCCACCTCCCTCTCTACCCCCACCCCATCTCCTCCACCTCCATCTCCACCCCACCCCATCTCCTCCACCTCCCTCTCTAGCCCCACCCCATCTCCTTCTCCACCTCCATCTCCACCCCACCCCATCTCCTTCACCTCCATCTCCACCCCCACCCCATCTCCTCCACCTCCATCTCCACCCCGCCCCATCTCCTTCACCTCCATCTCCACCCCCACCCCATCTCCTCCACCTCCCTCTCTACCCCCACCCCATCTCCTCCACCTCCATCTCCACCCCACCCCATCTCCTCCACCTCCCTCTCTAGCCCCACCCCATCTCCTTCTCCACCTCCATCGCCACCCCACCCCATCTCCTCCACCTCCATCGCCACCCCACCCCATCTCCTCCACCTCCATCTCCAGCCCACCCCATCTCCTCCACCTCCATCTCCACCCCCACCCCATCTCCTCCACCTCCATCTCCACCCCCACCCCATCTCCTCCACCTCCATCTCCTTCTCCACCTCCATCTCCACCCCACCCCATCTCCTTCTCCACCTCCCTCTCCACCCCCACCCCATCTCCTCCACCTCCCTCTCCACCCCACTCCATCTCCTTCTCCACCTCTACCTCTAGGGCTTCATCTCTCACCCTTCAGATGTAAAACTGGAGCTCATGCTAGACTGGCTGACATTCCACAAATGACCCTTTGGCAGGGAAACCCCTATGAACTTCCTACCTCTGCCAAAAGCCCCGCCTAGTCTCAGCTAGATTTAAAAAGGCTTTTTGTGGTGTTATTGGGTAAGAAGAAGGAGATTCTGGCATCACCAGAGAATTAAGAGTCATTGTCTTCAGGTGGCAAGATTCTGAGCCCCTCAGAAGGCAAAAGTGATGCTAAGAGAGGTATTTCCCTTCCACTGCCTTGCCTGGGGCCTCTGACAAGACAGGATTTGTCTCATGTCCCTGACTCCAGAGGTGATCTGAGACCCTCTGATGGTCCTGAGAAGATGTTCTTGCTTCTAGAAAGCAGAAGTTAAGAGACAATCTGGTAACTGAATTTTCAGCAGTCCCTTTATCCTGTTCCTGAAGCAGATTCCCAGACAAGGACAGATTTGCTTCTGAAGGTAAGTTTCATTGCCCCTCTGCCAAAACCCAGCAGGATTAATTCTCAGCTGAGGGTTGACATAGCTGCATCAGCCTGGCCAGCTCGGGGCTTGCTGTGGGGCTGAGAAGAGGGCAGAGGAAAGTAGGGTTTCAATACTTGGGAAAAGGCAGAGGGAAGCGCCATAATCCTTCAAGGTGTGCCCCTCCTACATGAAGGACAACTACATAGGGAAGAAAGTGAGCATTCCTTCCCAAACCAGAGGTAGTCCATACTCCAGGGGATGCTTGAGGGATAAGCAATCCAGGGTAAAGAGAGGAGAAATTTGTTTCTGGGGGTCAAAACTGGATAAGGTCTCAAACCCAGACCCCAGCCCACCCCTCCCCATCCCCCTTGCAGTATTCAATTTTCTTAGAAAGCCAAAGTGTGGTTGGTAACTGTCAGCGTATGCAGCGCAGAGGGCAGGACTTCCCTTGGAATCAGCAGGAATAATAGGGAGGTCACAAATATCGTCTTCTCAAAGACAGGGCCCTGGCGTGAGGTTCTTCTATCACCAAGCAATCAAGCAAGATCTATCAAGCAAGGGTGTGCCCATGTAGAAATGGGGACCATCCTGTTGGGATCCCCTTGTGAGGGAGCATAACACATGCATGTACTTAGAGAAGATGATACCACACAAACTGACATGGATTCAAATACTTGGCTCCCTCTGCCTTCACAGTAGGGTGGGGCTTCAGGACCTGGAGGGTAGAATTTCCCCGTTGTTACAGGTCTGCAGCCCTGGGGGGAGACTGGACAGGGCTGAAAGAGGCAAGCCAAAAAGAAAATCAAATTTCGGGAGCTGGCCCCTGGGACAGGGATTTTAACCAAAAAAAAAAAAATACTACACAGAAATAAAATCCCCGTGAGGAGACTAGCCAAGGCACTAGATTTCTCCCCAACTCAAACAGTCCTACAGCCTCTAGATCTGAGGGAATACATTTAAGACTACTGAGTGAACGGTGAGTTCAAGGATTTTTGAATGGTACTCAGTTGAAATTGAAAGCCATGGATTCAAAACGACATAGACGTGGACATTTCTCTATAATCCTTGTCAAACCAAGTAGAGAAATAGAGACACTTGGAGGGGTGTGTCTGGGAGCTGGGGTTTCCTTGGGTGTATCAAATGGGAAGATGGAGGTCAAGGAAGTTGAAAGTATTCCTGAGACAATCAGGGCAAGATCTCCGGGGTCCAGGCCAGGCAAGAAGGATAGTGAGTCTTGGAGAGGACAAATAGACTGGGGCAAAACTCGTGCAGGTGGCAAGAGCTTTCTGTTCTTCAGGGCTGAGAGTGGCTGTCAATGCACATAAAGGCATGCAAGAGAAAGACAGAACGAGAGCAATTGGATGAGATATTGTAGTTTTTTCTGGTGCGTTCACAACTGTGAATGGTTGGTCTGAAGCAGAAGTAAAGATCACTCAAAGTGAGTAGTCAAGGAACTAGGAGCCTTTGTGTTCAACAGGAAGTTGGACCAGATATCTCAGATTGTCCAGATGGGCCCAGTTTATACCTGTTGCCCCAGTGCAATTATTAATAGTGCTTTCTGCACTTTCAAAAGTCCAGATTTGAATGACTAAATTCAACAGTGGTGGCAGTAGTAGAAGCAGCAGTGTTGGCAACAGTGGCCACGGCCCAGAAGAGAGAGGGACTCTGCATGACGGCAGCACTGGGACCCTGGTGGGAGGCACCTTCCATTAGTGTCCAGAGCCCATCCCTGGGGCCTCTACACAAATATGAACGCTTTGGCCTGAACTCAAGGACAGAAACTGCCTACACTGAGGCAGTAAATTTGTTAGCTACAAAATTGTACTCATATTACAAAATAAAGATGCAGCATAGACATAGAAAGAATATCAGGGAATTATTAGAGTTCTTCAAAGAGTTTAGAATATCTGGTTTTGAAAACTGCTGCAATATGACAAAGCAAATATCCACAGACTTAGAAATATATATTAAGATTAAAGATTGTTGAATTCAAGAAAAAAGAATGCTATTTTCATATGAAGCTTCAGGTGAGCCAATTATTAATGAGGAATACAATTTTAAAACTAATTTTTCCTTGTAATCAAAGATACAGCAATATAGCAAGAGTTCATAAGTAGGTGTTTTGAACTGTACACAAATCATGAAGCCACTTTCAGTTTCTTATTCAACTTGCACAAGTAACAGGAAATGTCAGAGGAAATATTAAAATACTATTGCATAAATTTACATATAAAATTATAAGACACATAAAACTGAGTTGCATGAAGGGTTAAATCTTTTTAGAAAAATTGTGCCTTAAGAATTATCAGTTCTAGGTGCCAGCCTGGTGGCGTAGCGGTTAAGTGCGTGCGCTCCGCTGCAGTGGCCCAGGGTTTGCGGGTTCGGATCCCCCATGTGCACCAATACACCACTTGTCAAGCCATGCTGTAGCAGTGTCCCATATAAAGTGGAGGAAGATGAGCACAGATGTTATCCCAGGGCCAATCTTCCTCAGCAAAAAAGAGAACAATTGGCATTGGATGTTAGTTCAGGGCTGATCTTCCTCACAAAAAAAAAAAAAAAGAATTATCAGTTCTAGATGTACTAAAATTTATATTTTGAAATAATTTCTCAGAAATGTATCCTGATGTTATCACAGCCTATAAAATACTCTTAGCTCTAGTAACAGTTGCATCAGCAGAAAGACCTTATCAAAATTTAAAGTTATCAAAAATTATTTTCTATCTTGCAGTTGCCAAGAGCAGCTGACGTCACTTTCAAGGATATCAACTGAAAATTAATTTTTGTGTGTGTGTGTGTGTGTGTGTGTGTGAGGAAGGTTAGCCCTGAGCTAACATCTGTTGCTTATCCTCCTCTTTTTGCTGAGGAAGATTGGGCCTGGGCTAACATCCGTGCCCATCTTCCTCTACTTTATATGTGGCATGCCTGCCACAGTGTGGCTTGATAAGCAGTGCATAGGTCTGTGCCTGGGATCCGAACTTATGAAACTGGGGCCCCCAAAGCCGAGCATGTGAACATAACCACTATGCCACCCAGCTGGCCCCTGAAAATTGATTTTTTAAGAAGTTGTTAAAACTATAAATTTTGATGACCCAACAAATGAATCTGCAGAAAAGTGATTATGATAAATCAAGACACCATATTAATAAAGTAGTATATTTTATTATATAAAATTATGACACTGAATATAAATAATATAAAATTATAACACCAAAAATACAATTTTTTTGCAATTTGCAAGTTTATGCTGTTTCTCATGAATCATTATTACCTCTATTACATTTTATAAGTTGTAAAATATTTTAAAAGAAAAAGCTTTATATTTAACACCTTTAATGGTACCTTTTCCCCTGCTTTTTGAACAAGAGGTCTCTTATTTTCATTTTGCACTGGATCTGCAATTATATAGCTGGCCCTGCCTTGGGTGTTGAATTTGCACAGAATGATTGTATGATAAGGGATAGAAACATGTGCCCAAGTACTTTGTGAATGTCAGGGAACGTGGAAATGGCAGAAGGGAAGCTTGGCAAAGGAATAGCAGACCCCTCAAAACAGGAGGGCTTGGGCCCTGGAGAATGCCAGCCCGCACCTGCTGAGGACTGAAAAAACAGCTGTGTCTTCAGAGAGGCTGAAGGGCAATTAAGGTGAGGAGGAGAGAGAAGTGTTTGTGGAATCTTGGCAGGAGGGAGTCATTGTTGTTGACTAGCTTGTTGTCCCACAGCAAGGGTCAAGTAAAGGTGGATACAGATGGGATTAATCACACATGCTAGACTTCAAGCAAGGAATTACCTTAAGGATGAGGCCGGGGGTTGGGGTGCCTTACCCATCAAGGTAAGACAACTTTTAATTTTATTTAGACTTTTTTAATTTCATGAAGACTCGTACGAGGTATTTGTGTTATGTGTTTGTGTCAGTCAATATCACCACAGGAAACAAATAGCCTCACTCAAATGGGGTAATTAAGGAGAGTTCAATAAAGGGCTATTTCCAAAGGTATGGGAAGAGTTAAAGGAAAGCAACATGTGGTGATGCAGCATCCTGGGGCTGGCAATAACCTGGGAGCTTTTACCATACCTGGGCTTAGAGGGGCAAGGGAAAGGAGTGGTTTTTAGCACCTAGCCAAGGCAGCTGTGGGAAAGAGCCACTTGGCAGGAGCTGGGGTCTGTGGTAGAAAGACACAGACAGCCCTCAACAAATAGGCAGGGAGGGAATAAATACCCTGACCTCCCATCCTTCTGTTTCCTGCTGTTGCCCATTGCCTCCCACTGGGCAAACACAGCCACAAGCAGAAGGCCAGGGAGCCCACTGATACAGCCCATACAGACCATTCTCCCCGACCCCAACTACAGAGCAGCGAGAGGGTGCAGAGTGGAAAGTTTCCTTTGGAGGTGGATGAAGTCATGGGCCTCATTCCAGGCTCCATTAGGATAACTACATTACACAACTCTATTAGGGACACCGTTCACATTCGAACTCCAGCATATGTATTATTGTATTCTTAAAATTTCTAGACATTTTATTTGTTTCTTTTTCTTTTTCTTCCCCCAAAGCCTCAGTAGATAGTTGTATGTCATAGTTGCACATCCTCCTAGTTGCTGTATGTGAGACACGGCCTCAGCATGGCCGGAGAAGTGGTGCGTCGGTGTGCACCCGGGATCCGAACCCAGGCCTCCAGCAGTGGAGCTCGCGCACTTAACCGCTAAGCCACGGGGCCGGCCCTCTTTTTCAAATTTAAAAAATAATTTAAACAGTTCACTGTTCCCTGTAGATATTTTTAAAGTTGTCTTTCATTGACTTAAATCAAATAAAAAGATCATTTTATAATCAGTACCTGAGAATTCCAATATCTGAAATCTTTATGAGGCATGCTCTCTCTCTGTCTCTTTCTCTCTTTTTTGATGTCTGATCTTATTTACTGGTTACTCTTAGAAAATCTTATTTTTGACTGGACTCAGACTTAGAGGCAGCAGCTCTCAGAGAGGACAGCCTCCATCTCTTGGCAATCTGTTCCTGGTGTTTTTCTTCGGCCTCCTTCATTCTCTTGGCCTAAAGTTCAGCATATTTGTGTCCTCTTCTTTATTATCCTGAGTGTGCTGCTTCTTCAGGGCAATGTGCTGACATTTAGGTTGCAGGATGGGTGCAGTACAAGATGCTGAATCTGGGGTGCTTTGGTTCTGGGTTTCTTACCTTCCTTGTTCAGGACCTTTCTCACGACACACTGGTGGACATCATCTTCTTTAGGAGATGGAAGGTTTGCAGATTCTGCTAGCTTTTTTGGGCCTCAGGAGATGGCATAGCACGTGCAGTATCAGTCAGTCCAGGAATATCTCCCCCACCCTTTTTCACAATAGTCAGGTTGAGAATACTCGGGTTGACATCCCCAATGCAAGCCCAGACAGACTTGTGCTTTCTTTCTCCAGTCCTCCTTGGTCTGTAATAGGAAAGAGTGTCCCCTGCCCAGTAGCAAGCAGACCTGGCCCTCCATCAAGTCATGCTGCTTCATGAGGAAACTGTGTCTGTCATTCCCGTCATTGATTTGGACCACATACTCCTTTCACTCTTCACCTAGACCACCAGCACCAGCTTCTGTGGCCACACACTTCTCATAAAAGGTGGGAAGTTTGCACTCATCATCCACCTCCATGAGTTTCTGGCAGCCAGTGGTTTGCAAGGAGCTGTTCAGCTTCATCTTGAAGCAGCTGTTTGCCTCTGAGTCACCGCAAGAAAGAACTTCATGTGTCTCCTCTGCTGTTGTTTCTACTGGTGACTTTGTGTTCCAAGGTCCCTGTTTTGAATGGAAGGAAGGCAAAGGTATTGATTAGTCTTACACTTTGATAACTTCAGTATCTATAATTCATAGGGTAACTGTGAAAAAAATAAAACCAGGGTATATAATTTTCAAACTAGAAGAATAAAAAATAAAATGATAAAAAACAGCAAATAAAAACTAAGTCTAAAAAGGATAGAAAAAGGAATGTTAAATAGGCTGGATGAATAGAAAGCACAAACTAAGGTAGATTTACTACCTCAGTATATATCAATAATTGTTTTAAATGTAAGTAAAACAAAAACTCCAGTTAAAGCCAAAAATTATCAAATTTAATTGAAACAGGAGAACAACTATTTATAATTGAAAAACTTACATTAAAAGGTTGAAAAGAAAAAATCCTGGTAGGAGATTTTAATATACTATTCTCAGCAATTCATACAGTAATAACACCAAAAATTCCAGTAGCATATAAAATAGAAATAACTTGACAAAATGGTCATATTTAGAATACTGCCCCCCATAACTGCAGAGTTCACATTCCTTTCATATGCAGAGAAACAATTATAAAAATGACCCATAAAGCAAATCTTAAAAACTTTCAAATGATTTAGTAATACAGAGCATGTTCCCTGCACTGTTGTTAAATTAGAAATCAATAGCAAAAAGACAACTAGATTTTCTTATATTTGGAAATTAAGAAACTCATTTGTAGGTAATCTATTAAGCCAAATAATCATAATGGAAATAAGAAAACATTATAACCTGAATAAGAATAAAAATAAATATATTATACTTGTGAGACATCATCAAAACAGTATTTAGAGAAAAAAATGTTATAGCCTCAAATGCCTTAAATTCAAAAGGAGAAAGTAACAAAATTTGATTGAAAGACATTAAAGAATTTCCCATAAATACATGGGAAGATATACCATCTTCATGGATTGGAAGACTCATTATTGCAACAAACAAGTTAAGCATCTACCCCAAGATGTTAGAAAAGGAACAACAAAATAATTCCAAGGGAAGTAGAAAGACAGGAATAATAAATACATATAAAAACAAAAATTAATTAATGAAAGGGAAAACAGAGATAGAGAGAGAAAGATTGGGGGGGATGAATAAACAATGTCAGGAATTTTTTAAAAAGCTACACAATTACAGGTACAATGCTTTTAAAAAGAAATTAAGCAAAAGAGACAATTCCTAAAAATATATAATTTATCAAGATTAATTCAAGAAGAAAGATACAGTCTAAATAGTCTTAAACCTTAAAGAAATTGAATAAATTAAAAAATAATATTTCCATAAAGCTTTAGCAGGCCCAGGAAGCTTTATCAGCAAGTTCTACCTAAAATTCAAGGAGCCAGCCACGATGGTCTAGGGGTTAAGTTCAGTGCACGCTGCTTCAGTGGCCTGGGCTGGTTCCCCAGGTGCAGAACCACACCACTCATCTGTCAGTAGCCATGCACACTGTGGCGGCAGCTCACATGGAAGAACTTACAACTAGAATATGCAACTATGTACT
The DNA here is from genome assembly GCF_020826845.1 of Diceros bicornis minor. Taxonomy (NCBI): domain Eukaryota; kingdom Metazoa; phylum Chordata; class Mammalia; order Perissodactyla; family Rhinocerotidae; genus Diceros; species Diceros bicornis. Next base: position 12,125,994 of record NC_080745.1, on the reverse strand, counting down.
GGGGCTTTGGGGAGGGGAAAAAAAAAGAGGGAGATTGACAACAGATGTCAGCTCAGGGCAAATCTTTCCCAGCAAAAGAACAAAATAAAATAAAATAAAATAAAATTCAAGGAACAAATAGTTCTTATATTACATTTTATGAAGCTAGAGTAACCTTTATAATTTAGAAGGTTAATAAAGAAAAGAAAGTTATAAGCTAAAATCACATAAATATAAATGCAAAATTTCTAAAATATTAGCAAACTGAATCCAGTAATATATAAGAAGGATAATTCATCATGAGCAAGTTGAGCATTCTCAGGAATGTTGATTTAACATTAGAAAATCAATTTAAAAAATTGACTACAATAACAGATGAAAGAACAAAAATCATACGATCATCTCAGTGAATTCTGAAAAAGTGCTTGATTTGTCAAAACCCATTCATGGTAAAAACTCTGAGAAAATTCTGAATAGAGAATTTCCTTAAGTATTATGATGTATTTAGTCAAAACAACAACCATCATGCTTAATTGCAAAATGTTGAAAACTTTCTCTCTTGGATTTAGAAACCAAATGAGGAAGCCTACTTCCATTTCCAATCCATATTGTATCAAACGTCCTAACAATCAATAAGGCAAGAGAAGAAATAAAAGGTATAAGAATTGGAAATGAATAATCTAAACTCTCATTGTTCAGAAGCTATAAGATGATGTATGTAGATAATCCAAGAGACTCTACAGATCAAATTATTGTAATTAATAAGCAAGTTTAGCAAAATAATGAATACGCAAAAATTAATTATATTTCTATATATACCAGCAACAAACAGATAATAAAGAGATACTAAATGAGTTAAAAGATATTTAAAAATTGTATAAAAGTATGAAGAACTCTGGTATAAATTTAAAAAATTATGCAAAAGGCCTCTATGAAAAAAATTACAAAATTGATTGAAAGACATTAAAGAAGACTTAAATACATGGAGAGATATATCATGTTTGTGAATTGGAAGGCTCGATATTACAAAGATGTCAATTCTCCCTAGATTTATCTGAAGACTTAATGTAATCACTATCAAATTCTTAAATAAGACTAGAACCCCATGTTCTGCCTTGGCGTTAGGTTCCTCCCATCCTTCTTTTACCTTCTCTCCAGTAATCTTTTCAGACGAGGTGTCTTAAATGCCTTTGAAAGATTGTCTCTCACAACCAGGATTCCTCTCCTTCCCGTCATCTCCCCCATCTGTTGTCTCTTTGCCGTCACTTGGCCACCATGGCACTTTCAGTCCTCGACCCCATCAAACTGATTGTTCCCCTGGGCAGATGGAGGGAGGTTCTCAGAGTGATGGAGCCAGTGCCTTTGGCTTAGAAATGATTGTCCTTATGGCTGGGAGAAGAAAGAAGGGTCCAAGCAGCACATGCTTGCAGGAAATGGGGCAGAAATAAGCCAAGGTCAAGAGATGAGGAGGGCAAAAGAAGTATAAAGGTGGTTTTGGTGCTAAAGTCCTTCCCCTCCTCCACTCCTGAGTGTTTACTTGCATCCACTGATTTCCATGAAGGATGAGGGGCCAACTGAGGTAGGAGAAAAAAAAAAGCAAACCTGCAAGTATGTGGTAGACTGTTTGCAAAGAGGGCTGCAAAAGTCCTATATCCCTGTGTGCGTACTTCTTTGAGATGTAACTTTGCTCTTAGCCCAGGAGTTTATTTCCTTTGAATCTGAGCTGTTCATGTGACTTGCTTTAACCAATAAGAATGCAGAAGTGATATTGTATGAATTCTGACTCTAGGCTTCAAGAGGCCTCGCAACACCCACTCCTACCCTCCTGGAAAGCTGCAGTTACTATGTGAAGGGTGAGAGACCACAGGAAGATAAAGACACAGTGACAAGTGACACTGACTGACAGACATGTGAAGGAGGCCATCTTGGACCATCAGGCCCTCATTGAATGATCAGATGATTCATGTAGCTACATTAGTGACCCTAGAAAAACCACCCAGCTGAGCTGACCCACAGAATCATGGGCAAATAAAGTGGTTGTTGTGTTAAGCCACTTAGTTTTGGGCTAGTTTGTTATGTGGCAATAGCTAACTGATACGAAGTGTATCCTCAATTGGGATTTACTTGGGCCTATGGAGGCTAGGTTTCAGGGAATCCTAAAAGACCCCTGAGAAAGAATTTATCATAAAAGAATAAAGAGATGGAACTAGTTAGCGGGATTCTGCAGGAGGACTGAGTGTCTGAGGGGATAGTGGTTCTGAGTACAGTATGTAGCTAGCACTTCACACTCTCTTCAGGGAAAGAAAAGCAATTTTGTGTGAACTGGGAGTCTCCATGGCTCTGTGACACTTTGGGGGATAGGCAAGCCTGGCAGGGCTCCCTGACTGGGCACAACAGAGTGAATGAGTGACCTCTCTTCAGCCTCTGAGGCAGTGCTTACAACCCTGAGAGGGCCAGGGTGTCAGTGGCTGCAACCTCTCAGCAAACGGCTGCAGGTACAGGGATGGGTGGAATTTGTGTGGCAAACTTTGCCACCTTCTGCCACAAAGCTGTCAATATGTCCCCTTTCAGGTGGCCCTTTAGAAAGCAGGCAGAGATGAGATGTGCAGTTGTGATGACCCTCCAGTTGTGATGGTACCAGGGAGTCATGTCAAGATTGATTTATGGGTATGCGTAGACTTTTTTTTAAATGCGTGAGAGATATCAACTTTCAAGGACCCAAGCAAGGTGGGGGCTTGCGTTTGAATGGACTGTATATTAACGACACTGAATCCAGTGGCCAGAGCGCGTGGGGATGTGCCGGTGACAAGTACTAACATTTTGAGAGAACTGGCCATGTGTCAAGCTAGCACATCCAGAACTTCACGTCGTCCTCGGGTCGACTTTATGGAGAAGTAGTAGTAAGACTCTTGTTCAGATGAAGAAGTTGGTTCAGAGAGGCTCAGTAACTTTCCCAAGGTCACCCAGCTCCTCAGTGGGAGAGTGTGGAGCTGAAAGTCAGGTCTGGCTGTAATCACTACTACATGCTGCCTCCGGGAGACTGTGTTGTTCTTCTCTTTGATTTCTAAGTAATGGTTGCCTAAACTGGGCAGTGTTGCTCTATAAGCAACCCTCAAGGTCACCCTGACAAAGAACCGTGGCATTTCATGATTGAGGAGGTTGGGGTAATTCCAGTGGTGGCCAGCAGGTGTCACGGTCACAGGCGGGATGCAGCGTGCTGGGTCTGCATTGTTGCACATGGGACTGCCCGGTCATTGTTCTTAGAAAGGCTTGCTTTTCAGCAACTTGACAAGGGCAAAGAAAAACATCCCAGACAATGCACACCACTCCTTCTTTCATTATGGCCTCTTCCCACATTTGTCTGAACCCTTTAGTCTAGGGGAAGAAATCATATTGACGTAGAGCACATGACCTAAAAGAACATAAAGAATTCCTAGATTTCTTAAAAAAAAACCGCTTTATTTAAAAAGATGTTCCACAGGTTATAGACCATAGAGGTAGATACAGAGGGGTGGTGCTCTCCAGCGTGAAACTGTTCAAACACGGGTCTCGTTTACCATGCTTCTCTGCACTCTGTGAAAGCGTGCCTGCCACAGAGTTGATTTCAGTAAATGTTTGAGTAAATGATCATATAGATGAGAACGTTAACAACAATAACAATAATGATTCACCTGTATTGAGCATGTAAAATATAGCAGGATTTCCATGTATTTGCTCGTTTAATTCTCACAATCATTCCATTCTAACAGAGAGGTAGAGTAACTTATCCAAGTTCTTGTGGCCTTTGAGTGATGGGATAGATGGATGAATGAGTGAGTGAGTGATGGAGATCAGCTTCATCACTGTCGTGCTCTTTCAGGCCAGGCCTCAGGCTGAATGGAAAACTCAGGCAGAATGGAGGCCACGGTAGGAGCTGAGGGAGGATCCGGAGAGGCTGAATTTCTCTTCCTCACATGGACAAGCTATTGAGGGCAGGGGAAGGAGTGTCAGGGTAGGGGTGTAGATGTGTGTGTGGCTGAGAGCACTGCAACAAGGCAAAGTGACAGGGCACCACCTTCTCGTCTAATGATCTGAGAGCAGCACTTCCTGCAAGGAATGAGTGTGAGCCAAAGCCATCATGGGCCATTTATGGATTAAAGCTGTTTCATTCTTCAAGCAAAATACTTAAGCGAGAAATGGTGGGAAGATAGTGTGTCTGGCCCCTTTGTTAACGAACAAATCAAGAGGGTCTGTTGTTGCATGTGACGGGGAAGTTAGCAATGACAAAGGGTCTGCCCGGGCCAAGCTCACCGTCTCTGTGTGGAGAAACCATCAAAGAACGGATCCCTTTCCTGAAATTTGCGCTGCATTTTTAATTGAGCTCTTAAGAGGTCCTTTGTCTTGCCAGCAAGCGGAATATGTTGCCACAAGAAGAAAGGACGCGGGGTGTCTTCAGGATTCACCTTGGTGGCCTTGACCTGTATTCGTCTCCATCTGCTCTGCATCCTGAGGGCCCTTGTTTGTTCCTCGTCTGTCTGCAGAGCTGGTTTTAGTGGATTCTGGACGCCACACACTGCTACTTTGCCTCTCAGCTCCAGACTTGTTTTCTTTTCTGCTTGGGCCAGAACATTCCATGGAGCTCATTGCACCTGAAAGGAGAGCCACCCAAGCCGCCACAGGCAGGGAAAGGTGTCGGCATCCACAGCATCTGACCCTGAGGTGGGTGGTCCTGCTTGGGCCATGAGAACCCTCCCTCTGCCTCCACCTCATGACTCCCAGAGTTGGACCACAGGACGTTGCCATGGGAATATTAGTAAAGTGTGTGCCCTCCTTTCAACTATGGCCCCATTTTTTTTTTTTTAAGGAAGATTGGCCCTGAGCTAACGTCTGTTGCCAATCTTCCTCCTTTTGTTTCCTTCCCAAAGCCACAATAGATAGTTGTATGTCATAGTTGTACATCCTTCTAGTTGGTCTATGTGGGGTGCCGCCTCAGCATGGCTTGATGAGTGCTGAGTAGGTCCGTGCCCAGGATCCGAACCGGCGAACCCTGGGCCGCCAAAGTGGAGCACGCAAACTCAACCGCTGTAACAACGGGCTGGCCCCGTATGGCCCAAATTTTACCTAAGCGGGTAGTAGCAACACTAACCAAGGTCAGTCATTCCAGATGACACACATCTGTCTGATGCCCGTGCACCTGACAGGGAAGCTTGGCAGAAGTTGAAACTGTGGCCCCGAGGCAGGTAAGTGAAGTGCAGGTCCCAGGCCCTGGCCTGACATTTCTGGCGGATCTGTCAGCCTCGGCTGGCTCTGTCCCCTCCTCCAGCCTCCTGCCCTCCCTGTCCTTTCTGGTCACATACAGATCCAGTTCAGCCTAGCCCTGCCCTGCTCAGCACTGCCTGGCCCTTGAATAGCCCCTTCCTTGATATTTGGCAGACTCCTCCTCCCTTTGTATACAAACCCCCTTTTCTGCTCAGTCTTCTTCAAAAACTACCCAGGCACCATCTGCTCCAGATTTGAAACCTGGGTGTCTGGTCTTTAAAAATCCCTGCCCTCCCCCGCTGACAGGACATGCAGGATCAGGCACTGAGCCAGCATTTGGCATTTGTCCCTGCCTTTTCCCTGTCACCCTCTCCCTCACTGGGCCTCCCCCTGGCCTTCCTGATTCTCTGACCCTCTGCACCTCCCCTGCCCCTTGGGCTCACCTGCTGCTCATCATCTTCACCACTCCTGTCAAATTGGTCACCATCTCAGTCTTTCCAGTGTTCACTTCAAATCGTTTCTGTTTTTAAGCCTGAACCTCATCATACAGATGACTTTGAGTGCTACTTTCCTGAAAAGATTGAGGCCATCTGACGTAAGATTTTTCAAATTCTCTCCATTGGCCTCAAAATATTCACACCCTTTCTCTCATCCTTTCTCTCTTTCTCCCACCTCAAAGAAAGAATCACCTGTCCACCTCTCTAATGCTTTCTCTTGTGTTGGTTCTTCTAGTGGAAAGAACACAGGTTTTAAAGTCTGAGTGTTTTGGATTTAAATCCTAACTCTACCATCTGTTATAGGTGTGTGTCCTTGGGCAAATTATTTAACTTCTCTGAGCCTAAGTTTCCTAATCTGTAACATGGAGATAACACTCCCCACTTCCTAGTGTGTATGCATATGGAATCATACACTGTGTGTGAAAAGCCTTGACACATAGTAGGCCCTCATTAAAGCCAGTGATTCCTGGTCCTGCTCTCTGTGAGACCTCTTATCATCAACCATTCCCTTGCTCTTTTTTTTTTTTTTGAGGAAGATTGGCCTTGCACTAACATCTGTTGCCAATCTTCCTCTTTTTCTTTTTTCTCCCCAAAGCCCCAGTACATGGTTGTAGAGTTGTAGCTCTCCTACGTGGGACGCCACCTCAGCATGGCTTGATGAGTGGTGAGTAGGTCCGCGCCCAGGATCTGAATCGGCGAACCCCAGGCCACCGAAGTGGAACTTGCCAACTTAACCGTTATGCCACTGGCTGGCCCTCCCTTGCTCTTGAATGCAATTTCTGCCACTTTCAGAACTTCTCCATGGGTTTGCTCGACGTATCCACTTCCTGGTGACCTTGACGAATTCAGTCAACTTTTTTGAGCTCTAATCTTCTTCTTTGAAAAATAGTAAAGAGGCATTGACTTCACAGGGCTGTTGTGAGAGATAAACGAGACTAGGCCAAAGAAAGCACACATCTATAGTGTCACATTGGTGCTGTCTGGTCCTGTGTCTGTGTCACTTTTAGTCTATAAAGGCACAAATACTCCCTCTCCTCCACCACTCCACGTATTTGTCGAGCATCTATTCTGAGCCAGGCCCTGTTCTCTGTGCTGGGGCTGCAGCGTTGTGGCAGACCTTCTTAGTTTTTCACCCAATAGGCACACACCTCTTTCTTCCTTGGTGTCAGGGCCCCAGTTTTTGTATACATCAGGAAGCAGGTACTCCAGAAAGATGGGCTTGCCCTCCTCTCTAGGGAGAAATCATGACTGATCAGAGCCAGTCACCGTCATCCTATTCCACTTTGATTTAGGGCTGGGCCCATGACCTCATCTGGACAATGATATAAAAGGGGAAGTTAGCTAGGAGTTTGAGGAAGATTCCAAAGAGACATGAGGGGATGAAGTCCTTTCTGTCCCATCTGACATGACTGGGTCAGGGCATGACGGCTGGCGCTGCAGCACCCATTCTTCAATGTGAGAAGAATAGAAATGTCCACCCAGGGCTCTGACTCTGTTGAACTGCTGAATGTACGTTTACGTGAGAACACAGATGTCCTTGATTGTCTGAGTCACTGTTACATTGTTTCATTTTTCACATGCAGCTGAAAACATCGGGCAAGCAGTAAGCTGGCTAGATAGAGTCCCTGCCCTCATATAGCTTACATCTATCAGTTGGGAGATAGAAAATAACACAAGTCAACAAATAAATACATAATATTAAAGAAAAAAATGATAATTGCTGTAAAGAGAACTAAAGAAGACAAGGGGATCCAGAATGATGAAGGCATGCTATTTAAGGGATAGCCTTTCTAAGAAGGTGACACTTGGACAGAGACCTGAATGAAGTGAGGAAGTAAGTATGTGAAGATCTGGGAGAAGAACATTCCCGACAGAGGAAACGGCATGTGAAAGACCTTGGCTCAGGTACAAGCTGGGCCTGTTTGAAAAATGGCAAGGATACCATTTGTGTGACTAGTGTGTAAGAAATCAAGAGGAGAGCGAGGTGCCAGGGTTAGATGGCACCTCATGAACTGTGGAAAGACACTCAGATTTATGGAATTAGTGTGCTGGGAATCCATAGGAAGAGGCTGAACAATGACACGATCTGCCTTTGGTTTTAAAAGGACAACCGTGACTGCCGAGTGGGAACATGCTGGGAGGGGCCAATTGTTGAAGCGGGACTAGCCAGGAAGCTACGTCAGTGGTTCAGGTGAGAGATGATGGTACTTCCAGTGGAGGGTGGCGGGTGGAGGTGGTAAGAGCTATCAGATCTAGCATTTGTTTTAAAACTAAGACCTGCTGATCGATTAGATGCAAGATGTGAAGGACCTGGGGGAACAGAAGGTGACTCATTTTTTTTTGCCTGGGCAATTGGGTGGATGGTGGTGGCGTTTACTGAGATACTTAAACTGAGGAGGGAGTAAGAGTTTATTTTGGGGGAGAAGGGGATTTAGAAATCAACAATCGTCTTTCAGATGAGCTTAGATCTGAGTTGCCTATTAGACTTCAAAATGGAGATGTGTGGGTGGTTGGATAAAAGAATCCGGTTTATTGGTGAGGTTGGGGCTCTTTAGAAATATAAATTTGGGATTCACCAGCCTGTAGAAGGTAGGTAAAGTCATGGAAGTTGAGATTTTATACAGGGAATGAGTGTAGAAAGAGAAGAGAAGGGGGCTGAGGAAGAAATCACAAGGCATTCCCGCATCTAGAGGTCAGTGGAAGGGGGAGAAATGGGCATGGAGACTGAGGAAGAAGTGGCCAGCAAGGTTTGAGGAAAGTCAGAAGTGTTCATTCTGGAGTCCAAGGGAATTAAGCATTTCAAGGAAGAGGGACTGATCCAGTGCTGCTGTGGGTCAAGTAAGATGAGCACTGAGACCTGACCCTTGGATTTGGCAACTTGAAAAATAGCCTTTTCAAGGCTCTTCGGGACAAATCTTGATTTGAGAAGGTTGAGGAGAGGAGAGGAAATAGATCGGGGAGAACAGAGAGGCAGATTCTCTCCCTTCAGTGAAGTTTGAGGTTATCAGCTGAGCATGGGGAGAGAGGAGGAGGTAGGACTATGGCCTGGGAGAGCTGGGAGTGACTTGACTAGGGAAAGGTAGAGGGATTGTTGGGCACTGTGAAAGCCACTTGAGATGTGTGGCTGTGCATGTAGAGAGGGATTAGTTGGCACAGGTTTGTGCTGTTCTCCAATCTGGTTCAGTTGCTTCGACACAGGGGGGCAGTAGGTGGAAAATTGAATTTACCCAGGATGGAGGTGTCTCAGGTAATTATGAGGCAGAGGGGTGTATGCAATGGCAGTAGGTGCATAGTGCTCCCCGTGTCAGGCAGTGGTCTAATTGTTTCACGCCCTTTGTATGTGTTAACTTCCTTCACTCTCAGACCTGTGACTAGGCACTGCTACCTCCATTTTACAGATGAGGAGACACAACACAGAGAGGGTCAATAACTTGCTCGGGTAGCAAAGTCAACACGTGGCAGAGCCAGGATTTGAACCTAGGCAGTCTTGGCTCAACAATCCTGCTCTTTACCACCTTGCTGTGTCATAGCTCACACTCCCACTTATATGCAGGTGAGTGATTTTAGTGATTGGCCATACTAGTGCAACTGATGTGACAAAATGCAATGGCTCTAAAATCGGCCATACTAGTGGAACTGACATGACAAAATGCAACGGCTCAGACAACGTAGATTTTTCTTTTCTTTCTTGCTTAACACTCCAAGGAAAATGTTCTAGGGAGGTGGAAGTTGGGGTCCTGTCTTGACATGAGTACAGCAATGTTTGGCCGCTCCATTGACCTACAGCCACCAGCACAAAAAGAAATATAAAAGCTGCTTTCTGCGTGGTGGGAACTGGCCCTTCTCCCATGGAGATAGTTGCAACGTGTAAAAATTTCAAGGCCTTTCGGGTGCCGCAGCCTGGGGCAGACTGGCCATCTGTGCCGGGCTGAGACAATAAGCAAGGTAAACAATGCATGTACACAACTACTGGGCTGGGACGATAGCCAGGGGGCTCAGTGCACGTACGCCACTGATAACCATTTGTGCATGGGAACACTAGATGCTTGCTCTGAAAAAAGCTCTGTAACTGCTTACTCTGGAAATTACTGATGGTATAAAAACTGCTGGAAACTGAGCCCAAGTGAGAGTTCCACCTGTGGAAAGGACGCCTTGCCCAGGATGTGTGATTCTCGCCCAGCCGTGTCCATTGACAGGACTCTCCCGGCAGTGGGGCGTGGATGTTGTGAGTAATTGATTTATTGTGAAATAATTGATCTGATGTGTTCTCTTTTTGGTCAACCTGGTGTTTCTCTTTCCGGTTGATTTGTGTCATTTCCCTTCAGTCGATCTGGTGTTTCCCTTTCTGATCCATCTGATGGTTTTCCCTCTTATATATGACCTATTCGAATCTGCTGCTATCTCAGCCGATGTGGATGTTTTCCCTTTCCAGTCGAGCTGGTGTTTTTTCCCTCTTATTATTTGACCTATTCGGATCTGTTTGCGGACTACTGCCTTTACTATCCTCTATATAATAAAATATACCTTCAGTCCATTTGCTTGGAGTGGAAAGTTTTTTTTACACCTCCGATCGAATCCCCAAACCTCTCATAACAGGTCCCCGGCTGAAGGGGGCTCTGCCATCTATAACCTGTGACTTCCAAGGTTCCTGAGGTCATCTTCATTGTCATTCAGCACCCCTTCCTGTGGTGGGGCACACATCCTATGCACTCACGTTCCATTGGCTGGAACTCTGTCACATGGCTCCACCTAGCTGCCAAGTAGTCTGGCTGTATGCCCAGGAGGAAGAGGACAAGAGATTTTGGTGGATGGCTAGCAGGAGTTTCTGTCACCTGGACCATGGACTCTAAGCTGGATAATGAGGGAAGGAAGTATAGGGGTGGGTGACAAAGAGTGAAAAAGTGGTAGAATCCGTGAATAGGAGGTCTTGATGGGCACGAAAAATTGGGTTGGGTAACTTGAAGGAACAAGCAGGAAAAATAGGAGTCGGTGAGTTGTCTAAGCCCAGCATGTTTGAAATGTAAATTTTGGAGGTGATGCAGTTACTTGTAATGACAAAGGCTAAGATGTGGACATAGAAGTTGATGGCTGACATGGGGTGAGGAAGGTGAAGTGAGGTGGTCAAGGATGTGTTGAGGTCATAAAGAAGATGGGAGGAGAGACCGCGGGGAGCCCAGAGCTGACACCACCAGTGAATAGGAGCAGGCCTGCCTCCTGCAGGGCCCAGTGCAAGAATACAAATGGAGGTGCATACACCTTTAATAATAGTTAATATTATTTAAAATTTCTAAATATTTAAAACTAAATAGTTTTAATATTTATTTAAAATATTTAAGTAAATATTTAATAGTTAAAATATTTAATGTTTTAATATTTAAAGTAGTTAAAATAGTTAATTAACTTTAAATAAAGTCTAAATATTTAAAAGTTATAGGTCAAGCCACCGAACTTTAATAAAATATGTCTATCCTTTTACCTGGACAGATGTACCTTTATAACCTTCTGCAAGAGGAAATTTGAAATGAAAATTCTGAGTCTCTGGATTTTATGAGAACAGCTTCTAGAACCCTGGACTTCTAGCCCCAGACCATGGGCTGCTACTCACCCACCTCTGCCCCACACTGTGAGGGGCTTTCAGTGCTCACATCTAAGCTCCAGCCGCACCCACACTGGGAGGACAGATCCAGGGGACAGACCCCTGCTGCATAGGCCCTGGAGCAGACTCAAGTGCTGGTTGGGCAGGGCACTTGGAACAAAGCCCAGAAGAGGGACACAGGGGCGAGCAATGTCAACCCTTGGCCCGTGGACTTCTCATCCACTGGGGAGAGGTGCCTTCAGAAGAGGGTAGAGGGGGCCTTCTTGCCTGGGTCCGAGGGGGGACTTCTTAGGGGTCAGTGGGTGATTGCAGAAAGGATAGCAGGGCATCTTGTCATGCGTCTCAAAGAGGCCCAGGTTTTGGAGAGAGAACACCAGAGAAGTGGTTAGAAGAGCAAGAAAGACACCTCCCAGACCCCATGGAGGTGGCCAGGTGAGCCGAGGCCATGGGCGATAGCCTCAGATGCCCGGTGCGGGGATGGACGGAGCTGCACATCCATGTTCCACGCTGGAATCCAGCATGCTTGTACTTCTTCCTGTGGCGTTGGCCCCCCTGGGATATTTCTCATGTCTTATCTTTTTCCCTGTGTAGTTTGGAATCTGTCCCTGCTGACTTGTCAGAGATCTTTTGGGCTTATATCTGTGCGAGACATCACAGAAGCAGAGACATCCCTTGGGTCATCGGAGCCTACACTGGAGCCCCTTGAGGGTAGAACTGTGCCTCATTTGTCATTGCTCTCCTGTAGGGCTGGGCACATTGCATGACTGTTGGGCCAGTGCCCAGGCCTGCTGCCACGCAGTCCTGCAGGCGGGTACTTAGAGGAGGAACAGGCCTTTGAACTCACCCTCTTTCCCAGGGAGTCTATGTATTGTGTAACTTTTTATTTTGAAATAAGTATAGATTATGCAAGGGTAGTGCAGAGAGGACATGTCTCCTTTAAGTGTCCCCCAATGGTTACATCTTACCTAACTACAGTACAATAGCAAAACAAGAACCTTGACATTGGTACAGTGTGTAAGGTTCTCTGCCATTGTATCACTTGTGTCATATAACTTTATTCATATAACCGCCACCTCAAGCAAGATGAGGACTATTCCATCACCACAAAGATCTCCCTTTGGGAGATAGCCACCCCACCCCTCCGTCCACCATCTAACCTCTGGCAGCCGCTAATCTGTTTCCCTCTCGATAATTTTGTCATTTCAAGAATGCCTATAAATAGGGTCTTACTGTATGTGACTGTTTAAAATTGGCTTTTTCCACTCAGCATAATGCCCTTGAGATCCATCCAAGTGTTGCATGTGCCAACGGTTCACTCGTTTTTATTGCTGAGCAGGATTCCGTGCTATGAATGTCACAGTTTGTTTAACCATTCACTCACTGAAGGATGTTTCGGTTGTTAACAGTTTTGGACTGCTGTAAATAAGGCTGACAAATAATCACGTACAAGTGTTTGTGTGGACAGAAGTTTTCGTTTCTCTGGGATAAATGCCCAGGAGTTCAATTACTGGCAAAAATATGTTTAGTTTTTAAAGAAACTGTCAAACTCTTTTCCAGGGTGGCTGTGCCATTTTTCTATTCTCACTGGCAATGTCTGAGAGGTCCTGGCTTCTGTTTAGAATAATAAAACTTTATTATTTTAGATTTAATTAATTTACAATTTATGGCAATTTAAACATTAGACATATCCTTGGTATAAAGCATAAAATAAGGGACATGAGTGGGAATTGGTTTTAGTGTTGAATTCTACTTGATTATATATCCTACTTGCAAGAGCTGTATATAAATATGAATAAACATGGTTTTTGAAATTGAAACAATTAAATTTTTTTAAAAAAATTCAAATTTGAATATTTCAACACTGAATTAGGATTTTTCCTTGCTTTAATTTGAATGAATGAACTTAGAGATAACTACAGAAGGGGACTGCTGCTGGTGCTGGTATTTGTGACAAGCAAGGTGAGGCGGTGGTGACTTTTAGCAGACCCGCACGTGCCTGGGCGTCAGTGATTTAGGGTTGCTCTCTGCTCTCGTCTGGACCAGCCGCATGACCGGAGGAGTTCACTTTCTCCCTCTGGGCCTCTGTTTCTTCAGTTGTACCTGGTTAGCTTGAACAAATTACGAAATAAAAATTACCTGGGCCGCAGTGGCCTAGCGGTGAAGTTTGTGCCCTCTGCTTCGCGGGCCTGGGGTTCGCGGGTTCACTGTGGTGGCGTCCCACATAAAGTAGAGGAAGATGCACACAGATGTTAGCCCAGGGCCAATCTTCCTCAGCAAAAAGAGGAGGATTGGCAACGGATGTTAGCTCAGGGCTAATCTTCCTCACACACACACACACACACACACAAAATGACCTGTGCCCTTGCTAAAATGCAGATGCCCCTGGCACTCTCCAGAGATTCAGGTGCAGTGGGTCTGGGGTGGTGCTGGGAATCTACATCTTATCGAGTCCAGTTCGAATCTGGGGAGTAGTCAAATTTGGGAGAAACAGCACAAGATGGTTGCAATTATTGTAATATGCTTTACTAGCTATTGTAGAATGCAAGTTGCTTTAAATAGGAAAAAGTTTAATTTTTGAAAATATTATATGATGTTTATTAGTTTTTTTGAAGCAGTATAACCCAAGAACATAAGGAGAAAAAAACTCCCCAAATCGACAATAATTTCCCTGACTAAATAATAATAGGTAATTAATGACTAAAGAATAATAAGTCAAAACTCTCTCCAAAGCAGCCAGTATCAAGTTTCTAGTGATTCCTCCTAGAAAAAGAATATAGAATACATATAAGTAAATATAACATAAAAATATATTATATCTATATATTCCTTATATATCTATTTACACTAAGAGGAATCATAGAGGGTGATTCTACGCCTTTTATTTAAGAAGATCTTCTTGGCAGTTGTTGAAAGCCAGCACACAGATCTACCTCCCTCCTTTGCACAGCTGTGTAGTTGGTTTTCCACTGTGTGGGAGCCTGAATTTATTTCTCTGTCCACTGTTGATGGACACTGTGGTGCTTTCGGTTCTTCACTGCTACAAAAAATGCTGCAATGAGCATCCTTCTTTATATGCTTGGGTGAACTTTTGCAAGAATGTCCACGAGGTCTGTTGGTCACGGTTGGGTTTGCAAAGGATATGTGCATTTACAGTGTTAATGAATGTTACCAAACATTCATTCTGCAGAGAGGCTGCACGAATCCACACCCCACTTCTGGCCCCCGAGACTGCTTCACCACACCCTCTCCAGCACTGGGTTTCGTCAAATGTCATTATTCTATTTTTTGGTCAATTTATGAAGCAAAACGCATATTTCCTTTTACAAGTCTCTCAGTTTCGAAGCTGCTGTTGATTTAAAGGACACCAAAGATCTGTTCTTCCACCTGACCCTCTACAGAGCTGTGATCTGATTCTTGCTGTTTCCTCTCTCCCCTGGCTCCTTTCTGAACCCAAGTACCAGACAGGGTGAGAATTCCTCTTTCCCCTTCTCTAACCATATTCCTCTTTTATTTAAAAAAAAACCAAACATTTTATTGAGGTATGATTGACATACAAAGTGCTGTATATATTTAATGTCTACAACTTGATGAGTTTGGAGATAAGTACACACCTGTGAAACCATCACCACCATCTATGCCATAAACATATCCATCGCCTCCAAAGGTTTCCTCCTGCCCTCTTTATAATTATTATTATTAATGTTGTGTGTGTAGGGATCACAACCACATTCCTCTTGCCTTTCCACCGGCAGCTCCACGTCGTTGTTCCTCACTATGATCTTGCATGTTTCTCTGCCCTTTGGGGTGCGGGTCCAAAGTCTGACTCCCTTAAAGGACACAGAGGACTGTTGAGTTAATAAAGCGAAAGCTCGGCTTGTGGCTGGCCCTGGTTCCTTGCAGGACTCTATTTTTTGATTGGACCAGGAGGTAAAGTGACATCAGTGTAAAAGCCCTGGCTGAGCTGCAATCCCATTGCCTTCGGTGGCACCTAATCCATTGAGCTCTTACAGGCTCTCTCACGGGTCACCGGCTTTGAGGACGCAGGCTGCTGGGGGGGCTCTGCCTGCTAAAAGGTCAGAGACTGCACAGGCCTCAGGGCCTGAGAGCAAGTGGCAGGACAGGCAAGGGCCCTTGTTGACTCTCTTGCTGGGTGGCCCAGTGCTTAGTAACACACAGTAAACAAAGGCAGCAGCACCGGCGACAGTGGCAGCTAGGTAGAGTGACGAGCAAGAGATCCCCGCTCATTGTTGGAAAGTTGTCCATGATGAAGGCCTAGACAAGGTCCCGGAGACTTTCGGATGCAGCCTTTGACACAGGACACAGGTACTCCTTGGCATCATTCCCTTTTCTCCTGTCAATCTGGATCAAGGGAAGGGCAAACCCATTCCCTGGGTCTGGGTGTCGGGAATAAGGATACTACAGCTGGGTTATGCCCTGTGTTAATGAGTCTTTGCAGTATTATTTGGAGTATGATTTGTTCCAGGCTATTGGTAGGGCCTGAATCAGACCGTGCATTTGTTTTTCAGCGATAGAACATGGGTTCAACAGAGAAAACATGGGGTTTGGGGTCAGGCCAACCCTCATTTGGCTTTGCAGTTCAGCATCTGTTCAAACTCAAACAAATGTTTTAACTTTCTTGAGACTCAGTTTTCTCATCTGTAAAATGGGGATAATAGTACTCATATTACAGCGTTGTTCAGGATGCATGGGATGACGTATGTGAGGCACTTAGCACATGCTTGGAGCATAAGAGTAGCCCAAAAATTGATAGCTGTCACTGTCTTTCAGCAACGAGTGTTCTGGTTATTGCTTAAAGGTCAGTGGTTTAAGGTAGGGTCTCAGGCCACATCTAGTTGACTTCCAGAAAATGATGGAAAAAGAAAAAAGTGTCAATGATTCACCCGGTTTTATACACATGCTTAAAGGAAAGTTGAGTTTTTCAATACTTTAAATGTTTTTTTTTTTAAAGCAGCAATTCAATTCAGAGATGAGATGTGTATATTTCTCCTGGCTATATCCTGTGATTTGCTGTAGACTATAGCTGAAACTAAACAATTAGTTTATCAATTCAACAAGCACCCAATATCCTGGGTGCCAAGCCAGGTGCCAGGTGCTGGCGACACCTCTCTCTGCTCAGAGGATCTTCCAGATGAGTGACGGAGCTGGATAGGTGAACCTACATGACAACTTGTGGTAGCAAGTGCTGAAATGGCACAGGCTTCTGGAAGAGGTGATATTTGAGCACAATTTGAATACTAGGTGGGAACTAGCAGGAAGTGGGAGGGGAGGAGTTGGGGAAAGGCATCCCAGGCAGAGAAAAGCAGTGCAAAGGCCCAGTAGCATGAATAAGTAAAGCATATTCTAGGAACAGCAGGAAGTTTGGCATAACTTCAGTGAAATGTGAGTGTGGGCATCGAGTGAGAAAGGAGGCTGCAGAGGGTGAACAGGGCAGAGCAAGGACAGCCTTCTATGGCTTGCATTTCATTCAGAAGGTCCTGGAAATTGATAATTTTAATGAGGGGGATGTTATGATTGCATTTAAATATTAGGAAGATTATTATGGTAGGCATATGGGTATGGGATTGGAGGGGATGAAGCCTGGAATGATGATGGATGGCCGAACCTAAGGAAACAACAGTGGAGATGGAGAGCGCCTCCAAGCAGGTGCTGCCAAGGCTATGAACTAAACCAAACATGTGTACATATACGTACATAAGTTCATTATGAGTTTTTTTGATATGAAGGGTGTGTATTCACAATCTACAAGTAATAAAATATTTAACAATCTTTACTGCATATTCCGTATAGCCGATTGATTCACAGGGAATGCATTCATTGATTTTTGCTTAACAGTGGTATCCTTAGTCAGCCTATATTTGCAACTGATCAGTGAATGTAGTTCTAACATGAATGTTGACTGATATTTTTGTTTATATTGACAAGTAAGGAGAAAGTTAAGCAATGAAGGTGAATGTCTTAACTTCACTCATCTGTCAATGACGTGAGTGACTTCTTTGCTAAACTGGATAACAGTTTTTGAATTCTGGAAGAATATTTCCTCACTTTTTGTGCTATTCACAATGTAACAGCTATCCATATGACATACGTTTAGGTTTAATCTGCATTATTAACATTTTCTCCATCACTTCCGTATGTCTAGACAATCAACAAAAAAACAAACCAAGCCTGATTTTGTCAATTCTTTTGCCAATTTCTATGGTGTGAACACTCCCACTATGGCCACTTCCCAGCTCCCAATGTGGTATCAGTGAACACAAAGCTGGAAGAGATGTGCATGAGCAAACCATTGTGTAATATTTCCACCACGTACATGCAGTTGCTTTAAATAACCCCAAGGTAATAGACAACAGTAAAATGTAGTAAGATAATTAGGAAATAGTGAATTTTGAGTATATTGTTAATATAATTTATTTAATTGGAAGTTTCTATAACTTAATTTTTTGCAATGGCTATGTTTAAGAACCAGCTTGTAAAATTCCTGAAGATTTAATAATTGGCTCTCACTGGTCCGTAGGAGCCTTCTTCAGCACATCACAGGATCCAAGAGAGTTTAAAGAGGCGGAATCCATGGGGATAGGGGTACGATTAGTAGGGATGAGAGAAAGGGGGACAAAGAAAGGAATTAAGAAGAATGCCCACCTCTCTCTATGGGCAAATATATCACTCACCAAAATGGGAGATACGGGAGTGGATTCAGGGGTGCAAGTCAGTGCCAGACTCTTTGTAAAGACCAATGTGAAAAGACAACTATGAATTGAAATACAGAACAGAGAAGGATGAGGGCTATCTGCAGGCTTCAAGAGAAGTCACTGGACTTCTTCAGATGCCTGCAGACATGGTGCTCACGTCCCTGTCAGCAAGTCCCTGTGGGGGAGGGGTGGGGTCCTATTCTTTGAATTCCCAGCATCTAAACTCCTAGGCCTGGCTCAATGGAATTTATTTTGGCTAAGTTATTCTGCATTAATCGTTTTATTTTTAAACTAATGTTTGCTTTGCCCTTCTATAAAATGAATGTAATGCTACTTTCTACAAACTGTGTTTTGAGCCTCAAAGAATATCTGGAAAGCAATGTAAACCTTCCTTGAGAGACTCTTGGGTACTGTCCCTTGCCCATGCTGTCTCTCCATCGTTCGTGCTTATTGGAATTGAGGTTATGGAGGAAGGAGAGCGCCTGCTCAGAGGGGCCTGTGACCCAAGGGAGTGCTCTAGGCGGGCCAGGCACACAGCCTGAATGAGAGCATGTGTAAAAATAGCACTGCGACCGTTTCTCCGCCTCTCAATCCTCCTAGTCTCTCGCCCTGGTGGGCACCCCTCGCCCCCACATCATCCCTTTTTGCAGGTTCTCTTCCGCTCACAGCTTCTGTATTCAGGCCACACAAGCTGACACTGGATAGCTGGTCCTGGTTTTTGCTCTCAGTTTGTCTTCTGATGAGTTGTCCACCGAATTCCCCACCCCTGATCTAAGAGAGTAGTTACCCAAGTAGCCCAGGGCACTGACAAGCCCTAGTTAGGGGTCTCCTTAGTTACCTAACACAGCAATTCTACCTCCAGATTCTAATTGGCTGCAGCAATTGCCTGCCTGTAACTGGTTCTTCCAAACGAGCCAATGGGACCTGAGGCAGTGCCATCTGTAGCTTGTAGTGTGCAGATGAACCACCCAGTGATCTTGTCAAAATGCAGATTCTGACTCAGGAGGTCTGGGGAGGGCCAGAGTCTGCATTTCTAACGAGCTCCCAGGTGATGCCAATGTGGCTCATCTGAGGGACCACACTTTGAGTAGCCAGGTCTGGGCGGTATAGCCTAGGCCAGTGCCACCTGCAGCCCCATCGGTGAGGCCATTTCTGCCCTCATCCCCTAATTTTGTGGGTTTGTCCTTACCCTATCTCCTGCCCTCACCATATGCTCAATGTTAATCATACGACTAGCTAGCATTTATTGAGACGCTACTGTGAATCAGACACAATAGCTCATGTCACAGATGAGTAAAGAGAAAAAAATAACTTGCCCAAGGTGGACGGGATCAGTCCAACTCTGACCTCAGAACCTGCCCTCTCAGACACTCTGCTTTGCTATTCCCATTTTCCTTCCGAGATTGATTAGCCCTGAGGTCAGTGCTTTTAGCTGCGTTCCTCTCAGACCCCTCATCCCCGAGTCTGTCTGGCTAACTCCCTTTCCTAGACTTGGTCTTCATTTTGTTCCTGGCCACTGGCAGCTCTGTTGCTAATTGACTTTTTTTTTCTTGCCTTGGCTGTAGAGCTCCTTTTCTCTATATTTTCATGAGTTAAAATGGTTGTAATAGCCCAATGTCCTTGGAAATTAGGTTGTGAGGGAAAGTGAGCAGGTAGTGAAGGAAGGCAGGAAGGGCATCTGCGGAACAGTGGTTAAGGGCCAGTTCATGGAGGGCTGGTGCCAGTCAGGGGGTAGATTCTGATACCAAGCTGTCAGAACTTCCTCTTCCATAGATTAAAGACGTGTAAGAAAGTGTCTGGCTAGTAGGAAATGTGTTGGGCATTTAAGAAAAGTGTCATCTAAGTATTTTATTTCCTGTGTCATTATCATTTCTGCATGATGCTCCACAGAGTACATGCAGCTCCTGACTTATTCGTTGATTTACTCAGTCATCCAGCCTATGGGGAAGAAGGAGCTCCCGGTGGGAGTGTCCACACACAGCCTGTGGGAAGGGCAGGAGGTGAGGGGGTGTGGTGAGTCTGAAGCACGGAGAAAGGCTATGAGGGCAAGTGGAAGTGGCTGAAGATCAGTGTGGAGGGTGGACTGAAGGTCTCATAAGCTTCATTCAGGAGTTTGGAACCTAAATGATCCTATGGACAATAGAAAGCCACTGAAGGTTTGAATGTGGAGGATTAACAATCAGATTTGTGTTTTAGGAAGAGGTCTCTGATGGAGAATGGATTGAGGCAGTGGTAAGACTGAGGGTGAGGAAACTATTTGGGAGAATAGTGGTTATTCAGGCAGCGGATGCTGGTAGCTCAGACCAGGCCAGTGTCAGTGGAGCTGGGAAGAAATGTGTGGATTTGAGAGAGATTTTGGAGGTGGTGATTAAGAGCATGGGGAGTTGAAGGACAGGAGACAAGAATGATGCCTGAAGGTTTGGCTTGAGCAGCTGTGTAGGCAGTAGTACAATTTATTTGGATAGGTAGTTGGAGGAGGAGGAGTTGAAGGGAAGATGATTTCAGTCTTGAGCATCCAAGTGATGCTGTCTAGTAGGCAGCTGGGAATACCAAGCAGGAGCTCAAGAGAGGAGTCTGAGCTGGAGACACTACTGGAGGTGATGGGTTGAGAGCTCGTAACTTGAACGTGTGTGGAGTGATTCGAGGAGAGAGGCCAGGGCAGAAAGAATGCTGAAGACCACTAACGTTTGGCATTTCATTTATTCATTGTTATGTATAATACCATGGCAAATCTCTTGAGTATACAGCTTTGTCAATTATATTCTTAGTGTAAATTCTCAGAAGAGGAATAACTTGATGGGAGGGGTGGACATCCCTTGGCTCCTGATAAGTCTTGCCAAACTGCTTTATAAATCAGGTTCCT
Organism: Diceros bicornis minor; assembly: GCF_020826845.1. Lineage (NCBI taxonomy): Eukaryota > Metazoa > Chordata > Mammalia > Perissodactyla > Rhinocerotidae > Diceros > Diceros bicornis. Next base: position 12,105,111 of record NC_080745.1, on the reverse strand, counting down.
CAAATGGGCCACACTCTAAGTAAGGTCTCTGAGAGGAACAGTGTCATTGCAACCTCACAAGCACTGAGTGTGCTCAGCATTGAAGCCAACTCTGTGGATGAAAAATGGGTCTCCATGTGCATCTCTTTGATTAAATGTATGGTGGACAGCTTTCCATACACTTTAATAATGAGTTGCGGTTTCTTTTATGATTTTTCTCAACCTCACTTTCTACTTATCTACCAGTGCTGGGAACCATAGGATTTTTGTTCTCTCTCTTTAGACAGAAATAGTTACTTTCAACTTGACCGTCATCCCTTATCCCAGCTCAGTGTATCGTACTTTCTAAATGTCACAGTGGGAAGCAATTTCTAAACTCAGGAACCTAAAAGGGGAATCTGGTGAATGAAGCCCAGGCAAGGAGTGTGAGACTGTAGTTCTCTCCTTAAAACCACTGGGAATGTCTTGTGAGGAAATGCCTTCACTTCTCCACCCCTGTCTCTTTGTTGTGCTAAAGCGAGGTCTCTTGGATCAGTTAAGCTTGATACAGATGGTTAAGGATTGTCTCTTCTCTGGCCATTATTTTCAGTGATCTGCTCTGGATAGATAAATTTGACTGACTGACACTGCTTCACCTCTAGAGGCAGTTTTTATACAGAGTATTCAATCTGTGGAGTTTGTGACAGAGTGAGCCACTTCTCAACCTTCATTAGGCTGGGGCCCCACTAAAGGCCTTGCCCTGCCTGAGTCCCCTCTGGCAGAGGTTTATCCGCCAGCTGTTGCTGCAAGATAAGAGTGGATTAAGTTCTTTGTGAAGAGGGGCCCTCTCAGGCCTGTCTGGCTCCTGGACCCCTCTGGAGGCAGCAGACTCCTCGATAATTGGTGTTCACAGATCATTTTACCCAACACACTCACCTGTCTCTGTTCCACATTTTCTCTCTCCCACTGATGCAACCAGCAAAAGGAATGAATGCTTCGTCTTGGATTGTCAGGCAGAAATGGGTAAGTTAAAATGCGAGGCCCCATTCAATCTTATAGACCAAAGTGAATGTCTGGAGGAACTAAGACCAGAAACCTCGCTTGTTAATGCCAATTCCAGGAACTTTTAGTACCAATTTTTATTTTATTTTACATTTTATTTTAGCAGACTTTCTTTTTAGAGCACTCAGCATAATGCCCTTGAGATCCATCCAAGTTGTTGCAGGTATCAATAGTTTGCTTTTCATTGCTGAATATTCCGTGGTATAGGTATACCACAATTTGTTTAACCGTTCACCAGCTGAAGAGCATTGTGATTGTTAACAATTTTTGGGCATTACAATTCAAGCATGAGCATTTGTGTACAGGTTTTTGTGTGGACATAAGTCTTCATTTCTCTGGGATAAGTGCCCAGGTGTGTAATTGCTGGGTCGTGTAGTAAGAATATCTTTAGTTTTCTAAGAAACTGACAAACTATTTTCCAGGGTGGCTGTACCATTTACATTCCAACCAGCAATGTATGAGAGATCCAGTTTCTCTGCATCCTTACCAGCATTTGGTATTATTACTTCTTTTTTTCCTGTCCTGATTGGTGCATAGTGATATCCATTGTAATCTTAATTTTCCTTCCTCTATGGCTAGTGATGTGGAACATCTTTTCATGTGCTTATTTGCCATGTATGTATCTACTTCAGTGAAATGTTTCTTCATGTCTTTTGCCCATTAAATTAAAAAAAATAATAAATCTTATTTTTTAGAGCAGTTTTAGGTTCACAGCAAAACTGAGTGGAAGGTACAGAGATTTCCCTTATACTTCCTGCCCCAACTCACGCATAGTCTCCCCCATCGTCAACATACTCCACCAGAGTGATATATTTGTTACAGTCAACGAACCTACACTAACACATCATTATCATCCAAAGTCCATAGTTTGCTTTAGGATTCACTCAGTGTTGTATGTTCTATAGATTAGGACAAATGTATGATGATATGTACCCACCAGTATAGTGTCATACAGAGTAGTTGCACTGCCCTGAAAATCCTCTGTGCTCTACCTGTTCATCCCTCCCTCCCCCCAACCCTTGGCAACCACTGATCTTTTTACTGTCTCCATAGTTTTGCCTTTTCGAGAATGTCATGTAGTTGGAATCATACAGTATGTAGCCCTTTCAGATGGCTTCTTTCACTTAGTAATATGTATTTAAGTCTTCTCCATGTCTTTTCAAGGCTTGATAGTTCATTTATTTTTAGCACTGAATAATATTCCACTCTCTGGATGTACCACAGCTTATTTATCCACTCACCTGCTAAAGGACATCTTAGTTGCTTCTAGGTTTTGGCAATTATGAATAAAACTATCATAAACATCCATGTGCAGGTTTTTGTGTGGACATAAGTTTTCAACTCCTTTGAGTAAATATCAGGGAGCATGATTGCTGGATCATATGGTAAGAGTATGTTTAGTTTTGTAAGCAACTGCCAATCTGTCTTCCAAAGTGGCTGTACCATTTTGCATTCCCACCACCAATGAACGAGAGTTCCTGTTGCTGCACATCTTTGTCAGCACTTGGTGTTGTCAGTGTTCTGGATTTTGGCCATTCTAATAAGTGTATAGTGGTATCTCATTGTTTTAATTTGTATTCCCCTCATGACATATGATGTCATCTTTTCATGTGCTTATTTGCCATTCTATATCTTCTTTGGTGAAATGTCTGTTAAGATCTTTGGCCCTTTTGTTAATTGGCTTGTTTGTTTTCTTATTGGTGAGTTTTAAGAGTTCTTTGTATATTTTGCATCAGTTTTTAATTAAATGTGTCTTTTGCAAATATTTTCTCCCAGTCTGTGGCTTGTCTTCTCGTTCTCTTGACATTATTTTTGGCAGAGCAGAAGTTTTTAATTCTAACGAGATCTAGCCCATCAATGATTTCTTTCATGGGTCGTGTCTTTGGTGTTGTATCTCAAAGGTCATCACCATACTCAATGTCATCTAGATTTTCTTCTTTGTTATCTTCTAGGAGTTTTACATTTAGGTCTGTGACCTATTTTGAGTTAATTTTTGTGAATGGTGTGAGGTCGGTGTCTAGATTCATTTTTTTGCATGTAGATATCCAGTTGTTCCAGCACCATTTGCTAAAAAGACTGTCTTTGCTCCATTGTATTGCCTTTGCTTCTTTGTCAAAGATCAGCGGACTATATTTGTAAGGGTCTATTTTAGGGGCTCTCTATTCTGTTCCACTACCTTATTTGTGTATTCTTTCACTAATACCACACTCTTTTGATTAATGTAGCTTTATAGTAACTTCTGAAGTCTGGTAGTGTTAGTCTTCCAGCTTTATTTTCTTCTTCAGTATTGTGTTGTGTATTCTAGTTTTTTTTTTTTTTCATATAACTTTTAGAATCAATTGTCAATATTCACAAAATTAATTGCTGGGATTTTGATTGGGATTGCATTAAATCTTTAGAGCAATTTGGGGAAAATTAGCATCTTAACACTATTGAGTCTTCCTATCTATGAATGTGGAATACCTCTCCCTTTATTTAGATTAAAAATTTTTTTCTTTCATCAGAACTCACTATTTTTCCTCATAAGGATCTTATACATATTTTGTTAGATTTATTCCTAAATATTCCATAATTTTTTGCTGCTAATGCAGTTGATATTGTGTTTATAACTTCAAATTCCAGTTGTCAAAGATCAGTTGACCATATTTGAATTGAATGTGCCTCCCTTTAGCTTCCACCCATGGGTGTCAGCTATTCCCTGGGCCATGTGGGACATGCACTCCCGAGTCTTCTTTTTCTCAGGGAAACATCCCTCGCTCCTTCAACCTGGTGACAGCTCTATTGTCCTCCACTAGTTTGGAAAATATTTCTAAGAAAGTTATATGACCTTGGACAATTTTCTTAGCCTTGTTTTATGGATCAGAATGTGGTACATCTTTGTGAACATTCCATGTGAGCCTGAGGGGAATGTGTACTCTGTCGTTGTCGGATGAAGCATTCTATAGATGTCATTTAGATCCAGTCAATTGATGGTGTGTTCAGTTTAACGGTGTTCTTACCGATTTTCTGCCCACTGGATTTGTTGATTACTGATAGAAGTGTGTTGAAGTTGTCAACGATAATAGTGAATTTGTTTATTTCTCCTTGCAGTTCTACCAGTTTTTGCCTCAGGTATTTTAATGCTTTGTTGTTAAGCACATACACATTAAGGATTGTTATGTCTTCTTGGATAGTGACCCCTTTATCGTAATGTAATGACCCTCTTTATCCCTGATACTTTTCTTTGTTCAGAAGCCTGGTTTGTCTGAAATTAAGATAGCCACTCCAGCTTTCTTTTGATTTGTATTAGTATGGTATATCATTCTCATCCTTTTACTCTTAATCAGTTTGTGCCTTTATATTTATTTATTGTGAGGAAGATCAGCCCTGAGCTAACATCCATGCTAATCCTCCTCTTTTTGCTGAGGAAGACCGGCTCTGCGCTAACATCTATTGCCAATCCTCCTCCTTTTTTTTTTCCCCAAAGCCCCAGTAGATAGTTGTATGTCATAGTTGCACATCCTTCTAGTTGCTGTATGTGGGACGTGGCCTCAGCATGGCCGGAGAAGCGGTGCATTGGTGCGCGCCCGGGATCCGAACCCGGGCCGCCAGTAGCATGCACTTAACCGCAAAGCCACAGCGCTGACCCTGTGCCTTTATATTTACAGTGGATTTCTTGTAGACAATATAGTTGAGTTTTGTTTTTTAATCCACTCTTTCAGTTTCTGTCTTTTAATTGGTGTATTTAGACTGTTTACATTTAAAGTGATTATTGGTATTTGAATTAATAGCTACCATGTCTATCACTATTTTCTGTTATAATTGTTCTTTGTTTTTCTCAATCTTCCCTTAATTTTTCTGCCTTCTTTAGTTTTCACTGAGCATTTTATATGATTCCATTTTCTTTTATATCTCAGCATATCAATTATACTTCTTTTTAAAAATATTTTTAGTAGTTGCCGTAAAGTTTGCAGTATACATTTACAACTAGGTCCACTTTCAAATAATACTGTCCCACTTCATGTGTAGCGTAGAGACCTACGATGGGGCAATCCCAATTTCTCTCTCCCATCCTCTATGACTGGCTGTCATTCACTTCACTTATTCATAAGGTATAATCACCCAATGCATTGTTGGTCTTATCATTTGAGCAAACAGTTATCTATTAGATCAATTAAGAATAAGGGAAATAAAAGATTTAATTTTACCTTCATTTATTTCTTCTCTGATGGTTTTCTTTTCGTTATGTATATCTGAGTTTCTGATCTATATAATTTTCCTTCTCTCTGAAGAACTTTTTAAACACTTCTTGCAAGGGAAGCCTATTGGTGACCAGTTTCCTCCATTTTTGTTTGTCTGAGAAAGTCTTTATTTTTTTTTTACTTTTGAGAGATACTTTTGCTGAAGACAGAATTCTAGATAGGTGGTTTTTTAATTTCAACTCTTTAAATGTTTCACTCCACTACCTTCTTGCTTGAACAGTTTGTGAAGTGAAGTCCAATGTAATTCTTATCCTTTTTCTCTATAGGTAACTTGTATTTTTTCTCTGGCTTCTTCCAAGATTTTCTCTTTGCGTTTGGTTTGCTGCAGTTTGAATATGATATGCTTAGGTGTTGATTTTTTGGTATTTATCCTGCTTAGCATTTTCTGAGCTTCCTGGATCTGTGGTTTGATGTCTGTTATCAATTTTGGAAAATCCTCAGCCATTATTACTTCAAATATATTTTTTCTGTTCCTTTCTCTCTTTCTTCTCCTTCTGGTATTGTCATCACATGTGTGTTACACTATTTGTAACTGTCCCACAGTTCTTGGATAGTCCATTCCATTTTCTTTCATTCTTTTTTCTCTTTACATTTCTGTTTCAGAAATGTCTATTGATATATCTGCAAGCTTACTGATATTTTTCCTCAAATGTGTACAGTCTACTAATGAGCCCATCAAAAGCATTCTTCATTTCTCTTACAATGTTTTTGCTTTCTAACATTTCCTTTTGAATTTTTTTTTTTTTAGAATTTCCATCTCTCTGCTTACATTACCTATCTATTCTTGTATGTTGTCCACTTTTTAAAATTAGAGCCATTTTCATCTTAGTCATAGTTATTTTAAATTCCCAGTATAATAATCCCAAAGTTTCTGGCATATCTAAATCTGGTTCTGTTACTTGCTTTGTCTCTTAAGACTGTGTTTTTCTTGCTTTTATATATGACTTGTTTGTTGAAAGCCAGACATGATGTATTGGGTAATAGGAACTGAGATAAATAGGCCTTTGGTGTGAACATTTGTGATTATCTGGCTGGGATTTACCTTATGTTTACTATTTGCTGTAGCTGTAGGTGTCTGAGGCTTCAATTTCCTCTAGTGTTCTTGGTTTTTTTTTTTTTTTTTTGGTGAGGAAGACTGGCCCTGAGCTAACATCTGTGCCAATCCTCCTCTACTTTGTATGTGGGATGCCACCACAGCAAGCCTTGATGAGCGATGTGTAGGTCTGCTCCTGGGATCTGAACCTGTGAACGCTAGGCCACTGAAGTGGATCAAGCAAACTTAACTGCTACGCCACCGGGCCGGCCCCTATAGTGTCCTGGTTTTTGTCTTTGGATTTCTCTGGAAACTCTTTCTTAAATAGAATAGAAGCTCCTTCTTAAATAGACTCCTTGCAGTTCTTCCAGCTGTTGTCCTCTCTTATTATACAGAGTCCTGTTGATGCGGTAGTAAGGTGTCAGGGGAGAGGGTGTGTTCTTTACTCCTCTGATAAAGTCTCCATCTTTTAATAAGTCTATTTCCTTGGGTTGTGACCTTCACATATGCTTCTTAGCTTCCTTATCCCTTAAAGTGGGAAAGTAAGGCTAGAAGCACTGGGGTTGGGTATTTCACTTTCTCTATGTTGGTTAGACTTTGGTAAAGTAGTTTCCCTCCAGGGCAGGGGAAGAACAGAATACTCTTGGCTTATTTCAAGATGGTTTCTTTTTTTGTTCCCCTGCTGAAAGTCACCAGGGGATTTTCTCAGATCTTCCCCATGAGAACCTGGGGGGACTCCTGGAAGTAAAACTCACAAAAATGTGGGCTCGCTCTAGGACTAGCCCCCAGGAAGTCTTCACTGTTAAGCTAGTCCACCCCCAGCCTCTGCAGTTTGTCAATTACAGTCTCAGTTTTCCTTCCCTGGGTACTGACTCTAGCCACTTCTGTTTACGGTAAGCTGTGGCTCTGTATTCGCCCATCTCTCTAGTTTCACAGGCATCAGTTTGTCCTGTGATTTCAATTCTCTGATAGATCTAAGAAGAGTAATGGATTTTCAGTTTATTTTACATTTTATGTTTTTGTAAGGAAGGGAATGATGACTTCCAAACTCTCTACATGTTGGAGAGGAAACTGGAAGTCTGCCTGTTGCATATTTTTAAACTTTATTCAGGATAAATGTCATACCACACTTTAATTTTTTTAATGTCATCCAATATATCACTTTTCTTTTGTGAATTTTTGAATTTTTATCTTGCTTGAGAAAGCTTTCACCGTTTCAGTTATAAATAAATTCAACATTAACTGTCTCTCCCTCTTGCTCCTGCTTTCTTTTCCTCCTCTCTCCTTCTCCTGTATAAATATATAATATTTAGCACGTTAATTAATCTTAATTTTTTTGTGTGGTGTTAAGTAGGAATCCAAATTTATTTTTTGCCAAATGGAGAACTGTTGCCCCAATGCCATTCATTAATCAATGCATTACCCCCCCCGGAGTTGAATTACTAAACTTCTTATTCAATTTGATCTATTTCTGGATTTTTCTATTCTGTTTCCTTAGTCTGTTGATATGGCAATACCACACTGTTTTATTCATAACGGTTTTATAATACAATTATTTTTTGTTTTAACACTGGGTAAAAAGTCTTTGCAGCTGCTTCATTTGCACTTTTGGCCTCAACAGACAGTTTAATGTTGCGGAAAACATACCAGGTCTTGAAGCCACTAAACCAGCCACTGTGAACATTAAAGGATGACATACTTGAAGACTTTTAGCTTTAAAAAAAGGTCTTTATAGATTGCCAAGGCTTTTTCTTATATTGTGGAAAAGTTTTCGCCTGATGGCTTCTGTGTTTGATTTTCATTCTTTCCATTGCTTTTATTTTTCTTATTTCTCACCTTCTTTCAGATTTTTTTTTTTCCTGAACTGACAATCAATTGTTCCAGCTAGATAACTTTATTTTATTTTTGGCACTGTCTCTAATTGTGCACACAATGTTGATGCCCTTGATTCAGTTGCTCAAGGGATGTCCCATGTTCTTTTATTTTTTCAAAATGCTTTATAATTTAATGCTTTTCTTTTCTTTTTAATACTTGTCTTCTTTTACATTTGCCAGAAGAAATTTTGTCACAGCATGGTTTTGTGGCATTTTCAAACCATGTTGCACGCTTTATATTTGTAATCCAATGTTTGGCTAAATGCACAAAGATCAGAGAAAACTTTAAGATAGACTACTTCCAAACACTGGGTGAAGATGAAGTATGGGGAGTAAATGTGGGAAGGAGTTCAGTATCCTATGTCACTGTGGCTTGCTGAATTCAGCTCTGTTACTTGGTGTTCATTTGTTATTCTTGGTAGTGCAAAACATCTGCATTCTAGGAAAAACACTAATTAAATGTTAATCAATGTAACTTCCATGTTATATTGATTTCATTCCCCTATTTACCAATCATGTAAGAAATATTTTATATAACAAAAACACACATTTGTTGATCATAGATTTATTAGGAAAAATATGTTACTGTTATTGTTCAAGTCTTCAGTACCCTTATTATTTTATCTCGCTAATCAATTTCTAAGAAAAGTGTGTCCTCATCTCTTACTATGATTGCCAATTTGTCGATTTCTCCTGGTAAATCTATCAACTTTTCTTTATAGAACTTGTGGCTGTATTTTTGGTGCATTTAAGTTCATGATTGCTATTTTCTTGAGGATTTTCTTTGTCATTATTATTTTGACAAAAATTTTATTTTTGTCTTTTATTAATATTGCTATGCTAGCTTTCTTTTGGTTGGTACTTCCACGGTACTCCTATCCTCAATTCTTTCTTTTCAATTTTTCTGTGTCATTTTGTTTTAGATGTTTTCTTTTAAGCTATCCTAGCAGGATTTTGTTTTCCTCTAATCTGATGAACTCAGTTTATTAAAAAGCTTTTTATTGACATTAAGTATACATACAGAAAAGTGCAAAAAATCATAAGTGCACATCTTGGTGAATTTTCACACACATGAAAAAGGGTAACTGCTATCCTGACTTCTAACAGGAAAGGTTAGTTTTACCTGTTTTTTAAAACTTTATATAAATTGAGTCAGACTGAATATACCCTTGTGCATGGCTTATTTTGCTCAATATTCTATTTATCAGATGCATTTAGTTGTAGTTTGTTCAGTCTCACTGCTGTATAGTATTTTATTGTGCAGTGTATATACTATAGTATATTTATCTATCCTACTGTTTACAGGCATTTGAATAGTTTCCAATTTGGTGACACCATGAATAATGCTGCTATGACTGTTTTGTACATGCCTTTTGTGGACGTGTGAATGGATTTCTGTGGGGTATATACCTAAGAGTAGAACTGTTGGGTCATGGAGTAGGCATATGCTTAGCTTTAGTGGATACTGCCAGATAGTTTTCTAAAGTGGTTGTACCAATTTACACTTCTACCAGCAAGGTATGAGAGTTCCAGTTGTTCTGTAGCTTCATCCACACTTGGTATTTTCTGTCTTTTTCATTTTAGTCCTTCTAGTGAGTGTGTGGTGGTATCTCATAGCGATTTTAATTTGAATTCCCAGATGACTGATCAAGTTGAGCACATTTTTATATGTTTGTTGGCTGTTTGGATATTCTCTTTTGTGATGTGTTTGTTCAAGTTTTTACCCATTTTTTTTCTATTGGGTCTGTTCTTTTAAAATCGATTAGTAGTAGTTTTAAAAATATGCTCTGGATAGGAGTCCTTTTTTGGATATATGTATTGCAGATATCTCCTCTTCCTCTAGGTTGTCGTTTTACTTTTTATCATTGTTTTTTTGCTGAACAGAATAAATTCAGTCTTTTAAGAAGTGCATTTAATCTGATTGCATTTATTAATTTCTGATATGTTATGATGTATTTGGTCTTAGTTACATCATCTTATTTTTTCTGTTTAGTTTACGGCTATTTTACTTATTCTTCCCCTTTTTCTGTCTTCTGTTAGATTGATAAACTTTTAACATTCTTTTTATAATCCTTTACTGTTTTGAAAACTTGATATTGGATTTCTACTTTTGAAATGATTACCCTAATTTTTTTTAGCTATATGCTGCTAAGATATCATTTCTCAGACTACTGTCATTGCTTTGTACAAAATCTATCTTCATATCTGGTAACGTAAAGACATTCTCTTCATCTTTGATGTTCTGCAGTGTTACTGCAATGTGTCTAGATGTGAATTTATTTTGATTTCTCCTGCTCAGTACTTATATGTACTTTGGATCTAAGGATTCACATTCCTCTAATCATGGAAAACCCTCAGTAATTCTTTATTTCTTTAAATAGTCCTGCTTTCTTATCCCTCCCTTCTCTTCTGGAGCTTCCACTAGAAGAATGTTGGAGCCTTTCAATTCTACCATCCACCTGCAGCCAGAGTGGTCTTTTGAAAATAAGAATCCTATCATGTTAGTCACCTGCCTGCATCCCTCTGTGCTGGACATTTTCCTTACTACTCCTTGTTTGGGCTTCCCTGCTTTTCCATTGCTTGTACAATCAATTTCCTGTATTAAGTTTCTTCCTTTTTAAAAACCTACAGTAGTTTCTGTTTCCTGGCTAAACTCTGACAGATGCACTCTTCATTGATTTACCATTTTATTTGGAACAAATTCCAAATGCCTTACTGTGGCCTGAACACTCCCCTATGATCTGACCTCTGTTTATCTCCTCAATCTCATCTTGTTCCATTCTACCTCTCTCTCACTATGCACTAGCCATATTAACTTGCTGTGCAGAAAAGACAACATAGCAGGCCTGACTGCTATCCTTTGAAAGGCCTGCTTACCAAGACAGCCCTTGGCTGGTGTCTGGGAATTTGGTTTTGAGGAGAGTTCCCACCACCCTAACTGATAAGAGTGGCTATCTGTGCCTAAAGTGTTTGTGCAAATAATATGGTTTATGCTGAATACATGTTTCTTTCTGGGAGTCTGGATTTTGGTACACACTGGGCAGAAGGTGACTAGTCCTAAATAAAAACCTTGGGTGCTGAGTCTAATGAGTTTTCCTGGTAGACTACATTTCATTCATGTTGTCACAATGCATTGTTGAGAGAATTAGGCACATCCTGTGTGACTCAACTGGAAGAGGACTCTGGAAAGCTTGTGCCTGGTTTTCCCTAGATTTGCCCTGTGCATTTCTTTTTTTTGCTGGTTTTGCTTTGCATCTTTTCTCTGTAATAAATAATAACCATGAATAAGACTATACACTGAGGCTTTTGAGTCCTCCTAGTGAATCATTGAACCTGGGGATGGTCTTGGGAACCCAAACATCTGTGGAGCAATGAGATTTTGTGTAGTGTTTTAAAGTAATTTGTTAGCATCATTTATATTATTTCTGAAAGCAAATTTCATAAAGACAAAACCTTTAATATACATTTTTACCTTTAAGAGAATCTAAAGGTATTTTTAATAGATACACAGGCAGCGCAACGTGTAAAGAAGCAGTACAGTCACGGTGAATGAGTTATTACAGGACCAAACAGAGCAAACTTGTGGCAAACACTGTTGACATCTTTAGGTGAAACAAACATGCTTCTTTAACAACTGTGGTTTACAATTCCAAATACACATAGTTTCAAGGCTGCAAGTCACAGAGATTGAAAACTAACTGTTAAAGCAAATAAACAAATACTTAGAACCTCAATTTTAATAAGGTAAATCATAGATAGATTTAACTTAAATTTTACAATACCTCGATAAGTAACTTTTTACTAATATTCCTCCTTATCTTTTTAACCCCAAGGTTTCAAACACTTGTGTCAACAGTTCCCTTAACCAAAGTCTTTCGTTAAGTGCCATTGATATTGTCATGATTTCAGTTGCAATTTTTAGTAAGGCTGAATCAAGATGTTATAATCTCCCCCTCAATTCCTCAAATACGCCAACTCATTATGGCCATAAAGCTTTACCTCAGTAATTCCCTTCTTCCATCTTTGCAAGGCTAACTCCTTGTTCAGATCTCAGTTTGGATATCATCTCCTTAGAGAAGTTTTCTCTGTAAAGTAAGTAACCGGTTGTTCTCTTTCAAATGTTTATCTTAATTCTTTGCAGAGCTCTTCCCTGTCTCTATATTTAGAGCCTGTCATTTATTTATTCATTTATTTAGTTTTTTTCCCCACTAGAACATAAGCTTCATGAGGAACAGGATTTGTTGTATCCTCAGTGCCCTGCAAATAAGTCATGTTTAGTCAATGTTCATGAATGGAATGAATGACACAATAAAGCTGGATTTGGTATTCTCTTGGTATTTTAATAAACTTTTAATTGAAGTATAACAGACAATGAGCACAGTCATGTGACCACCACCTTGATTGACAAATAAAACATTAACAGTATCCCAGAATTACCTCCTTGTGTCCCCTCCCCAAAAGTAACTGTAATTTTGACCTCTAACACTTAGATGACTTTTTGAACTTTGTATAAATAGAATCATGTATTATTTTGTGTATGGATTCTTTCCCTTAGAAATATGTTTATAAGATTTATCCATGTTGTTGCATGTAGATGTAGTAGTTTGTTTTCTTTGCTGCATAGTATTTTATTGTTAGAGATGACAACTGATCCATTCTACAATTGATGGCCATTTGCATTGTTTTCATTTTGAGATTGTTATAAATAGTGCTGCTTGACCATGCTGGTACACATCATTTGGTGCACACATATGTATTTTAGTTGGGTATAAGCCAAACAGTGGAATCACTAGGTCATAGCACATATGTGTACCGGCTTTAGTAGAGAATGAAAACCAGTTTTCTAATGTGTTTGTACCAAGTTACCCACCTACCAGCAGTGTATAATATTTCTAATAACTCAACATTCTAACCAATACTTGGAATTGTCAGTCTTTTTCATTTTTGCCATTCTCAAGTCCTTATTGTATCATCAGCTCTTGATGCCTTCAAATAGATTTCTAAAATTTTACTCAGTATTTTTAGTTATTTTGGGTGGGAGGATTGGTTTGATACTAGAATATCCCTCTGAGGGATTTTTAAGCTTCAATAGGTCTGGAATTATTTTTATTACAAGGATTATCAAAGGGGAGAAGAAGATAAAAAGAAGACATAATAGATTAACAAGAAAAGGGAAAAGAGTTAAGAGGAGACAGTACCTGTACACGTTGGATGAGAGATGAGAGAGGGTGTTAGCTATGGAATGTGAAAGATACCAAGGATGTGAGAAATAGAGGAGGATGATGAGGGTTTTCTCAGACCATTATAAATGTATCACACCACCGGGTTTGATATTGTTAAAAGAGCCTGCAATAAAGATTCAAATTACTTTAAAATGCCTCTTGGTTGGTGATCTGATAGTCCTCTGAATGTGTGTGACTCCAATTCAGTCAAACTGTGTGTGAGTTATGTCAGTTTCTTATTTTAAATTTGTGTATAGAGAGATCACATAATTCAACACAATCATTTTATATTTAGGGAAGAACAGTATAGTAAAAAGCATGCTTGAGAGCCAAATAGACCCGATTTTTATATTCCCCTTTTTATTTTATTGTAAGAATTTTCAAAAATTCAGAAAAGTTGAAGGAATTATACAGTGAACACTCATAACCTACCACTTAGATTCTACAAATAACAGTTTTTACATTTGCTTTATGGCAAATTGATCCTTTAATCACCCCTCTATCCTCCATCAATCCACCTTATTTTTTGATGCTTTTCAAAGATAGCTGCAGACATTATCCCTAAACACTTCAACATTCATATTATTAACTAGAATTCAATGACCTGATTTAAATTTACTTTTTGTTACTTACCAACAGTGTCCATTTGAGCATCTTCCTTCAGTTCCCTGAACTTTGGATTCCTCATAGGGAAAACGCTCATATTAGTAGCTACTTTATAGAGGGTTTTTAGGTGGCTTAAATGAAATCATATATGCATACACATACGTGCATATATTTGTTTATAGATATATGTTTATGTGTGCATATTTATTTATTTATAAATGTGTCCTATGGGTTTGATGTATGTGGCCATTATTACAGTTATTGCTAATCTGGGGCCTAGAGGAGGAAAGTAATTTGTTGTCACTGACCCTCCTCCCTGCTCACCTACACCGGGCTCTCCACCAGAAGGATGTCTCGCAGGGAGTGCTGAGGCCGGAGGAGCTGTGCGTCACACAGACGTCTACCTATCAGCATAATTTGTCCTTCTCTCTCTGAAATTTGGGACCATAAATACTAAAGGGAACTGCATTTCTGTGGACAAAAATTCTAGTCTTGGGCTTTCTCTTTTATTCAATAAGCTGGTTATAAGAGATTCAGCAAAAGCCAAATCTTCTCTTATATCCTGTGAAACTGGCATAGAACGCCAAACAACTTACAAATACATAAAAGAAGGCTTTCCAAAGAAGGCGATGCCAGGGCTGAGTTTGAACACGGCCTGACTGTGGCCACATGGGATCTTCTTGCTGTTTTTGCTTTGCCTGGCAGTGTGTATGCCGGGAGAAGCATGGGCCTGTTAGGACGGGAGTGGGGGTCAGACTTTGAGTATTCTCAGCCACAGCCACAGTTCAAAGAATTATGGAGAAGTGGTTGATGTAATGACACAGGAGATGGATAAGAAAGCTATATAAAGAAAGGTGTAGAATCTTCACAGCATAACTTGGATGATAAAGAGCTTAATTATAATCTGAATGAGCAGCAGCGATGCATCCAACAATGCAATTCAGGCAAGGAAACATCATGAGAAAGTGTTCACTATAGTTGTAAGAGGCTGTGGTGTAGAATAGAAAAGTCCAAAAGCTAAAAGGTCAACTAGTTAGTCTGTAAAACCTGAACCCAGGTCCAGACTCTCTGCCTGTAATGTCCATAAACTAAATATGTAGACCCAGTAGCCTCCACTGGGAAAGTAAAACAAAAACGGGGAGTGACAAAGAAATCAACGGAGAATTAATAATTGTAGTGTCCCTTTAAGCACGTCTTATAATCATGAAGACAATGTGTTTGTTTTTAAGACATTTGAGATATTTAAGAGAATCTGACATATTAGAAAACTCAACATATTTGACTTGCAATTTAATGTGAAATGTGTAGGAATGTAACTGATTGAGTTTATAAACAGTATTTTTGGGCGGAAGCTAAAGGGAGACACATTCAATTCAAATATAGTCAACTGATCTCTGACAATTAGAATTTGAAATTATAAACATAATATTAATTGCATTAGCACCAAAAAATGATGAAATGTTTAAGAGAACTTGATTTATTCACTGTTCTACTAATTCATTAGATTTACAGGAGTTGTGTATATACATAACATGACTTGGCCTGATAGGTTTGTAAATTTGCTCTGGCCTAATTAACATTACTAAAGTTTAAAATGATTCGTTCAAGGGAATTTAATTAACTGATTTTGAAAATGAAGTTGATTGTTTAGGAATATTTAATATGATAATCATAGGTATGATGGTTTTATGTGTCAACTTGGCTAGGCTATATTACCCAGTTATTCAAACATTAATCAAAGCGTTGATAGGAAGGTATTTTGTAGATGTGGTTAACATCCACAATCAGTTGACTTTAAGTAAGGAGATTATTCTTGATGGTGCAGGTGGGCCTCATCCAGTCAATTGAAAGACCTTAAGAGAAAAATAGGTTTCCCTAAGGAAGAAGAAATTCTGCCTCAAGACTACAGCATCAGCTCCTGTCCAAGAGTTTCTTTGAAATAAATTTTATATGTATATACAGCCTTCTATATCTAAACTTAGTAGACTGCCCATCTGTATCTCTTTCAGGGATACCATGATTGACTGTACAAGCGGAAGAGTTCTAGGTAAATAGAACAGAAGTCTAACTTGAATCACCAAAACAGAGTCCTAGTCCCTAAGTCAATTCCCAGATTTGAACCAGTTTACAGATCCAGATACTCTTGAATGAAGGGAAGCCAAGTTCCCTCAAGGAGGGACTCCACTACACTGCCAAAATTTTATACTGCTAATCTTTCTTCCAGTCTTCCCTCAAAGTGACCTATGGCCTTTTACCAGGGTGACTGTGCATTGGGTAAAAGGAAATAATCAGACTTTTGCGAGATTACTGGACACTGGCTCTGAACTGACACTAATTCCAGAAGACGCAAAGGATCACTGGGGTCTGGGGTTATGGAAGGCAGGTGGTCAACGGAGTGTTAGCTCAAGTCCATCTCACAGTGGGTGCAGTGGATCCCTGCTATACACTGAATGTTCATGTCCCCACAAAATTTATATGTTAAAACCTAGCCCCCAGTGTGATGGTATGTACAGGTGGGCCTTTGGGAGGTGATTAGGTCATGAGAATAGAGCCCTTATGTGGAGGATTAGTGCTCTTATAAAAGAGAATCCAGAGAGCTCCTCGCCCCTTCCACCATGTGAGGACACAGTGAAAAGAAGGCCGTCTATGAACTAGGAAGCGGCTCCTCACCAGACACTGAATCTGCTGCCATCCTGATCTTGGACTTCCCAGCCTCCAGACTGTGAGAAATAAATTTCTGTTGTTTATAAGCTTCTCGGTCTATGGTATCCTGTTATTGCAGCCTAAACTGACTAAGACAGTCCCCAAATCCATCCTGTGGTAATTTCCACAGTTTCAGGACGCATAATTAGAATAGATACACTCAGCAATTGGCAGAATACTAACACTGGTTGCTTGACCTATGGAGTGAGGGCTAGTATTGTGGGAAAGGCCAAGTGGAAGCTGCATGAACTGCCTCTACCTGGGAAAATAGTAAACCAAAAGCAATACTGCATTCCTGGAGGGATTACAGAGATCAGTGCCACCATCAGGGACTCCAAAGATGCAGGACTGGTGATTCTTACCACATCCCGGTTCAATTTTTCTATTTGACCTGCTTAAGAGTCAGATAGATCTTGGAGAATGGCAGTAGATTATTGTAAATTTAACCGGGTTGTAACTCCTGTTGTTCCCGATGTGGTTTCATTGCTTGAGCAAATTAACACATCCCCTGGTATGTGGTATGCAGCTATTGATCCAGCAAATGCCTTTTTCTCCATACCTGCCCATAAGGCCCACCAGAAGCATTTTGCTTTCAGCTGGCCAGGCCAGCAATACACCTTCAGTCTCCAGCTCTGTGTCATAGTTCACAGGGATTTTGATCACCTTTCCCTTCTACAAGATATCACACTTATCCATTACATTGATGACATTATGCTGATTGGACCTAGTGGGCGAGAAGTAGCAACTACCCTAGACTTATTGGTAAGACATTTGTGTGTCAGAGAGTGGGAAATTAATCCCACAAAATTCAGGGACCTTCCACCTCAGTGAAATTTCTAGGGGTCCTGTGGTGTGGGGCATGTTGAAATATTCCATCTAAGGTGAAGGATACGTTGCTGCACCTGGTCGGTCCTACAAATAGAAAAGTTGCACAATGCCTAGTGGGCGTCTTTGAATTTTGAGGGCAACATATTCCTCATTTGGGTGTGATACTGCAGCCCATTTACTGAGGTGCCTGAAAAGCTGCACATTTTAAACGGGGCCCAGAATAAAAGAAGGCTCTGCCATAGGTGTAAGCTGCTTGCCACTTGGGCCATGTGATGCAGCAGATCCAATGGTGCTTGAAGTGTCTGGGCAGATAGAGATGGTTGGAGACTTTAGTAGGCCCCTATAAGTGAATGACAGTGCAAACCCTTAGGATTTTGGAGCAAAGCCCTGCCACACTCTGAAGATAGCTACTCTCTTGAGGAACATCTTTTGGCTTGCTACTGGACCTTAATAGAGACTGAACATTTAACTATGGATCACCAAGTTACCCTACGACCAGAACTGCCCGTCATGAGCTGGGTGTTGTCTGATCCACAAAGCCATAAAGTTGGGCACGCACAGGAAGTGGTATATATGAGATCAGCCTCCAGCAGCCCCTGCAGGCACAAGTAATTTACATGAGGAAGTGGCCCAAAAGGCTGTGGCCCCCCCTCCTGCTACACTACCATCTCTCTCCCACTCTGCATCTGTGGCCTCATGAGGAGTTCCCTACCAGTAGTTGACAGAGGATGAGAAAACTTGAGTGTGATTTGCAGATGGTTCTGCATGATATGCAGGTACCACCGGAAAGGGAACAGCGGCAACACTACAGCTCCTCTCCAGGACATCCCTGGACAGTGGTCAAGGGAAATCCACCGAGTGGGCAGAACTTCAAGCAGTGCACGTGGTTGTTCATTTTTCTCGGAAGGAGAAATGGCCAGAGGTCAAATATATACTGATTCACGTGCTGTGGCCAATGGCTTAGCTGGATGGTCAGGGACTTGGAAGAAATATGATTGGATAATTGGTCACAAGTTGGTCTGGGGAAGCAGCATGTGGATAGACCTCTCTAAATGCGTAAAAGATATGAATATATTTGCATCCCATGTGAATACTCACCACAAGATGACTTAAGCAGAGGAGAGTTTTAGTAATCAAGTGGGTAGATGACCCATTCTGTGGATATCAGTCAGCCTCTTTCCCTAGCCACTCCTGTCATTGCCTAGGTGACTCATGAACAAAGTAGCCATGGTGGCAGGGATGGAGGTCATGCACAGGCTTACACTACCAGGGCTGACTTGGCTACAGCCACTGCTGAGCATCCAACCTGTCAATAGCACAGACTAACATTGAGTCCCTGATATGGCACCATTCTCCCTGGTGATCGGCCTGGTGGCAGGTTGATTACGTTGGACCACTTCCATCATGGAAGGGGAAGCATTTTGTTCTTACTGAAATAGATACTCTGGAAATGGATTTGCCTTCCCTGCATGCCATGCTTCGCCAAATCTACCATTTGTGGACTTATGCCTTATCCACTGTCATGGTAGCCCATACAGCATTGCTTCTGACCAAGGAACTCACTTTGGTACAAATGATTTGTGGCAATGGGCCCATTCTCATGCAATTCACTGGTCTTAACATATTTCTCATCATCCTGAAGCAGCTGGCTTGATAGAAGGGTTGAACATCTTTCGAAGACTCAGTTCCAGTGCTAGGTAGATGGCAGTACCTTGCAGGGCTCCTACATATTCTCTAGGAAATTTCATATGCTCCAAATCAGTGTCCAATGTATGGTGCTGTTTCTACCATAGCCAGGATTCATAGGTCCAAGAATCGAGGACTAGAAATGGGAGCAGCATCACTCATTATTACCCCTAGTGATCATTAGCAAGATTTTTGCTTCCTATCCCCATGACCTTACACTCTGCTGGTCTAGGGGTCTTAGTCCCAAAAGGAGGGATGCTTCCACCACGAGAAACAACATGGTTCTATTGAACTGGAAGTTAAGACTGCCTCCAGGCCGCTTTAGGATCCTCAGGCCTCTAACTCAACAGGCAAAGTAGAGAGTTACTGAATCTGATGACCAAGGGGAAATTGGGCTTCTCCTGCACAATGGAGGTGAAGAATAGTATGTCTGGAATACAGGAGATCCCTTAGTGTGTCTCTTAGTACTAGCATGACCTGTGATTAAATTCAAGGGACAACTACAACCCAAGTCAGACAGGGCTACTAATGGCCTAGACCCTTTAGGAATGAAGGTTTGGGTCACCCCATCAGATAAAGAACCACAACCAGCCAGGTGATTGCTGAAGGCAAAAGAAATATGAAATGGGTAGTTGAAGGAGTTATAAATACCAGCTGTGACCACATGACCAGTTGCAGAAATGAGGACTGTAATTGTTATGAGTATTTCTTCTTTAGTTTGTTATGAAGATGCTTGTATTAAACAAATATCTTTTCTTCTTGCTTCTCTTATCCCCCTTATCACCTAACATATGATGTGTTAATGATAGTTAACTTTACATGACAGAATTTGCATTTTAAGCTATCGAGAAGACTGAACATCTCTCAGGAACTTTGTGTCCTCCTCTGGGGACAGAGTTACCATGTTTTCAGTTGTGTGCAGGATAGCAGTATCGTGTTAGGCAGAGGTATGACTTAGTTACTGTCTTTATCTGGACATTAGCTATGGTTTAAGGAGATATGTATGAGGGCCAAGTTAACAAGGGGTGGGCTGTAATGGTTAGTTTTATGTGTCAACTTGGCTAGGCTCTAGAACCCAGTTATTCCATAAAATACTAGTCTAAGTGTTGCTGTGAAGATATTTTGCAGATGGAGTTAACATCTACAATCAGTCGGCATTAAGTAAAGGAGATTATCCTCAATAATGTGGATGGGCCTCATCCAATCAGTTGAAAGGCCTTAAGAGCAAAATAGCTTTCCCTGAGGAAGAAGAAATTCTGCTTCAAGACTACAGCATCAGCTCCTGTGCAAGAGTTTCCAGCCCACTAGTCTGTCCTATGAAATCAGACTTGGCAGCCCCAACAATTATAGAAGCCAATTCCTTGGCATATATATATATATATATATTTACTGGTTCTGTTTCTCTGGGGAAGTCTCTGACAGATGTATTATGAATTAGTTAAACATTAATCAAATATGTGAAATGGTTCTTTTTATAAAGAAATCACTAGATTAACGGAGCATAATACTTTAAAGATGAACTTAAAGACTCAAGACAAAGTACCTTTTTAAATTCACAACTTTAATAAATTGAACACTAGTTTTAACACACGTAGAGTTAATCGGTCTTGTTAGCTGACAGCTTCACCGTTCCTCTTGTTTAGAAACTTAAATGGCACTTACTAGCCATGTGACTTATGACCTTAAGTCAGTTAAATTCTCAGTTTCTTTGTCTAGAAATGGGGATAATTTTTGCCTTCCTACTTTGAAAGACTTTTTGTGGGAATCACAAAAATTTATAAAAACTCTGGACACTGTAAAGGGCTATTCTCCTTAGAAGGCATCATCTTAGAGTGTAATCTGTGAGGATTCCATCAATGTACTCTGAGTGAAGATTGCATCATGACTGGCCCTGCGGCCTTAGAAAAGGATGAAACAGTGCTTTCCAAGGACAGGCAGGACGGAGGAACAAGTGGAACAGAACTGTGTTAATGACATTGACGTACGTCTTTGACATTTTAGTTCAATTCTTCAGATCACGTCAAGAAGAATGTCTGTTCAGAACCATAGGCCTTTCACATTTTGCAAACCAACTGCTCCTTTCACAATGAAAGATCAGGCCTCTGGCTCAGAGCCTTTGGAAGGCAATATTATCTGGCAAGAATTCAATGATTTAAAAAAAATGAGTTATAATTACCTTCTATTTGCATCCAATGCTACTAATGTTCCATTTAAGATAATAATATACAGTTTCCTTTTAAAATAAATGCACTTCAATAAAAAACTCATAGGGCCAGCCCACTGGCGTAGTGGTTAAGTTCACGTGCTCTGCTTTGGGCGGCCCGGGGTTCACAGGTTCGGATCCTGGGCACAGACTGACGCACCGCTTATCAAGCCATGTGGTGTCGGCATCCCATATAAAGTAGAGGAAGATGGGCACACATGTTAGCTCAGGGCTAATCTTCCTCACACACACACATAAAAAACCAAAAAACAAAAACTTGCCTTATTAGCATAAGTAATATAGGAATGTGGCAAATATTGGGAAAATGGTATGTAAAAGATTGAAGATGGGAGAAAGACTCCTCTAAAATACTCTAAATATTTCTCTGTACATTAGTATTCATTTTCTTATCTAAAATGCAAAATTCCACCTTGGAGTACTGAAGAAAGGCAGGACTTGTGCTTGTCGCCTTTCTTCCACCAGCTTATTCTGTTTCTCATACCCACTCCATTTTATAGACGGATGAGATTTTGAGAGTTTACCTGTTCAAGGACATACCATGTCAGTACTACAGCCAGAATTTAAATCGAGGGATTGGGCAGGATCTGTGCAGAGAACGCAGCAGTGATGCAATTTCGCCCGTTACTCGTCTGCGGTCATCGCGAAGGGCTCAGTGCGGGAGACTTAAGAGCCCTGACGTCTTCACCTCTGTAACCAGGGCCCAGAGGAGGAAGAAGCTGTCTTTTCCTCCTAGGGGGAAGGAGGCTGCTTGCCTTCTGGAAAGTTTTGCTCCGATTTTGGTCTGAGTGCAGACAAATGGTTTTTAATGAATGTCCGAAGGGGGAAGGGAAGAAGGGAGACATAGGGCACTAAAGGAGGAGGGAGGAAAGGATCACTCTGAGAGCTTTGATCCTTGAGACCCCTGCATCCTTCCCTGGTTCCTCCCTCGGGTGTCTATTTTGGGGACAGTGAGATATTTTGGGCATCTTGCTAAAGTTGAAAGCGGGAAGTTCACAGCACCTCAATCCTGACAGAGAGATGGAGACGGCTAACGCCGTGCCTTAAGACTCGCATAGTCGGAAGCTGCTCAGCAGGCCTGATGCTTAAAATCCCTCCCTGGGGGGTTGCGGCAGAGACGGAGAGAGAAGGGAAGCAAGACGTGCTCAGCACCTTCAACACACCGAGCACTTGCATGCAATCTTCCCTACCGTTCCATGGGGTAGCTGCTATGGTTAACCCTGTTTCCCAGGTGACACAGCCGAGGCTCAGAGAGGCTACACACGTGCCCTGTGCCCAAGCTCACACAGCCAGGAAGGTGGGGAGCTGGGGATTCAACCTCCCAAAGCTCGTGTCTTTTTTTAGCCAATAGGTAGAGAATGTTGAATGAAAAAGAGCCTGTGCTAGGCTGAATAATGCTCCCCCCAGCCCTCCAAAAGAAGAGATCCACATCCTGATCTGTGGAACCTGTGATGATTAAGTTAGGTCTTGAGATGGGAAGATTATGCTGGATTACCTAAGTGGGCCCTAAATGCAATCACAAGTGCCCTTATAAGAGGCAGGCAGAGGGAGATCTAAAACAGACAAGAGGACAAGGTGAGGTGATGACGAGGTAGAGATTGGAGATGTGGCCATAAGCCAAGGAATGCCGGCAGCCACCAGAAACTGGAGGAGACAAGGAACGGCTTCTCCCTTAGAGCCTCTGGAGGGAGTACAGCCCTGCCAGCACCCTGATTTCAGCCCAGTGAAACTGATTTCTCTGAGATAATAAATTTCTGTTGTTTTAAGCCACCAAGTTGGTGGTATCTGTTACAGCAGCCACAGCAAACTAATACTGGGCCCGAGATAGAGTCCCGAGGGACAGCATTTCAAGGACAGTGAGCTGGAGAAAGAATTCCGAGGAAGTGAGGGGGACCAGGAGTCTGAAGTAACAAGATGTTTCAAGGAGGGAGCAGTTGCCCACTGGGCTGTCCCCACGAGACCAGAGGCTGTGTGCATTGTCCCCCCCTTATAGGCCTCCGCTTCCCTCAATGCCACGTTCATGTCTTCTATTCCTGGGCAGGGGCGTCTTGAACTCCCAAGCTCAGAAGAGCCTGGGAGGCCCCAGAGACCTTGGTTCCAGGTCTGTCCCAATGCAGGGGTGTCTCCTAGGGCATTCCAGAGGGATGTAAACCATGCTAACCATCCACAGTTTAAGGCCAGGTATTGTCAATGATGCCTTGGTGGAGGGAGAGGGAGGGGAGGTAAATGAGGGCAGAGTACTGGAATGTGACTGAAATCTCGCTATTACACAATCAGTCAATAGACGATTAGAACTAGCAGAGATCCTCACTTTTTCAGAAGCCAGCACTTTACAAATGCTATAAAATATCAGGGCAACACATGCACATGGTGTGGCCTCTGGGAGGTGGCCTGATCCACCAGAGGGTGCTTGGTGACTGTCACTCAGTAGCTGACCAGGGGGCAGGCCACAGATCTTCCTGAGGGGCAGGGGGCAGACATGAGCCTCTCCCTCGACACAAACCATCCCCACTTATAGGACTGGCGAGGGGTTCAATGAGATAAGGTGTTAGACTACCGGCCCCGGGCTCTACTGCCCCTCTCGCTCCCGTTCATTCTCAGCAGCATGACTGTCAGGAGAGCTTCTGCCTGGGTTGCACAGCAGGGGCTGCATTTCTTCTGCAAGCTGGCGGGTAGGTTAAGTTTCCTATTGCTCCTAGGCAAAAATGCAAACTCCTCTCCTTGGCCTGGGAGGTATGGCTGATGGTCCCCTGCCCAGCTCTGGGACTCCCCCCACACCTCTATGTCCCTTTGCTCACCTCCCTCACCACGCTCCTGCCCCATCCGGCGTCTCTCTGTTCTCGGAAGCTGCCAAGCCCTGGGATTTTGTGCCCGTTGTTCCCTCTGTCTGGAAAGCTTTTCCCACGGCTGGCACTTTCTCAACCTTCAAGTCCCAGCTCAAGTGTCACCTCCCAGAGGCACCTTTCCTGACCTCTCCAGCTCAACGGTCCCCCACACCAAAGGCACATTGTAGCGCATCGCCGTGTCTACTTGTTCTTCATAGTCTGTCTCTCTATGGAATTATTTTGTTTATCTGTTTACCTGTTCATTGTCTGTCTCCCTCTGCCCGTCTCCACTAGAATGTAAGGTTCACAAGGGTAGGATGTTATATTGTTCACCATTCTATTTGTAGCCCAGAGCTTAAAATATACTAGGTTCTTGATAAGTTTTGTTAAATAAAGAGATGGCTGAGGCAAGGGTGTGGGGACAACCTCACAGATGAAGCTCAGGGCCACTGCCACCATGGCCCAGGTGAGAGGGCAGTTCAAGCAGAAGCATTAAGGGTCAAGGGCATGGGCGGAGCTCCTAGGTGGAACCAGACCTGGCTGAGTGGCTGCTGGTCGCCAGAGGCCAATAGATGAGGGTCCCCAGCAGACAGGATGCACCACAGAAAGGGGACCGACGGAAAGGATGCTGAGGAAACTCCTAAATGTGCAAGGGGGCCTTGGATGGAAAAGGAGGCTTTTAGATTATTAGATGAGCACAGAAGCCTTCAGAGAATGGAGTCAATACGGAGGATTTGGCCACGGAGGAGAGACCCAGGAAGGTACATGAGAGATCCTCAAAGGTGCGTCCAAGGAGCTGCCCCTAAAGGCGCGTCCGTTGGCTGCACGCTTTCCCTGAGCATCTTCACTGGTGGGAGGACCAGGTTATCTGTGCGGTGGGATCCCTCCGTCCTCTAGATGGTTCATGATTCCCGTTTTAGTCCAGGTACAGCAGTACCTCCCCCACCACTTGGAGAGAAGCCCAGAGGCATCACAGCATGCCGGTGCAGGGCTGATGACAACTGTTTCACGGCCCAAACTGATGCATGTGAAGCCCTCGGAACAGTGCCTGGCATACAGTAGCGCTATGGAGTGTCTACGTGCATTGTTATCAGAGGAAGCATCACTTGGCTCTGAAGTGGAATTTGCAGTATTACACAGAGATAACAGTGTTAATGTTGAGTCCAGGTTGCTTCTTGATGGCTGGTGGGCTGGAGAGAAGTCCCTAGAGTGACCCAATTAGGCTATACCCCATCGGAGTGGAGGGGTGCCGCTAGGGCCACCAGGGAAATTCAGAGCCCCGCATGGTTCCCAGGCTTCGGCACTCTCTCCAGGCACCAACTTAACCCTGTGGGCAGATCATAGCATTCAGCCTTGACACTGGGGCCACTCGGGCAGGGAATTTGTACAGAAACGTGGAAGGTACACATTTCTTTTTGCAGTAGGATCATGTGTGTGCATTGGGACAAGTGTGACAATCATTTATTTATTTATTGCTTTGTTTCTTAATGGCAAGGATGATAAATAGTTTGCTGGCACACACTCATGAGTTCAAGGTTGTGTTTGATGCAGAAGCTGTGATCCTGACACTTTCAACAGCAAGAACGGCAACTTCAGGCCTTCAGGACCTCTTAGCTCTAATGACTGAGGGGTGATTGATCGGCCAACCTGATCAGTTACGTGATTTTCTAGATGTTGGATGCTCCCTTATCTACCCAGATGGAAAGAAAGAATGCTTGGGACTTTTCACTGGTTAGCATTTGTTGGCAGGATTTCAGGATAACTCTCTTCAGACAAGTCTAACAACCCATGAGAGTTGTTGGATTCGTATCTCAAGGAAGGAGGTGGAAATGGGGTACATGTTTTTTTTATTTGCTTAAAAATATTTTTAACAGAGCAGTGCTTGAAATTGTTTAAGACTTTTGTTGTAAAACAACAGACACAGAGAACCAATACAGCAAATGTGTAGCTTAATGAGTCATTATGAGGCTAACACCTTGGAACCATCACCCAGGCCAAGAAATAGACCTTTGCCACCCATTCCAGAAGCCCCTCCATCTGCTCCATCTCAGGCACAGTCCCCTAGCTTCCCCAAAGGTAACTATCATCCTGACTTTTGTAGTCCCCGCTTCCTTTTGTTTCTTTACGGTTTTATCCTTCAGATGTACGTCTCTAGACATTATATTTAGTCTTGTTCATTTAAAAACTTGATATGTCTTTTAATTACATGTTCCCCTCATCTCTTTCCTTTCTTTTTTTTTAAAAATCATCGAGATATAATTCACATATCATAAAATTCATCTTTTTAAAGTGTACAATTCAGAAGTTATTAGTACCTTCACATTGTTGTATAACCATCACCACTAATTCCAGAATATTGTCATCACTCCCAAAAGAAATCCTATACCCATTAGCAGTCACTCCCCAATCCCTTCTCCCTCAAACCCCTGCCAACCACTAAGCTACTTTTTGTCTCTTTTGATTTTCCTGTTCTGGATATTTCATGTAAATGAAATCATACAATATGTAGTCTTTAGTGACTGGCTTCTTTCACTTAGCATAATGTTTTCCAGATACATCAATCTTGTACGGCATAGATTGTGGTCATGGTTTCACAGATATATACTTATTTGCACACTCATTGAGTTGTATGCATTAAATATGTACAAATTTTTGTATGTCAATCACACCTTAACAAAGTGGTTTAAAAAAAGATGCATTCATCTTGCAGCATGTAGCAGTACTTCATTCTTTTTCCTGGCTGGATAATATTCCACTGTATGTGTATACCACATTTTGTATATCCATTCATTAGTTAATGAACATTTGGTTTGTTTCCACTTTTTGGATATTATCAATAATGATGCTATGAATATTTGTGCACAATTTTTTGTGTGGACATTTGTTTTCATTTCTCTTGGTACCTAGGACTGAAATTGCTGTGTCATATGGTAACTCTATGATTAACTCTGAGGAGCTGCTGAACTGTTTTCCAGAATGGCTACATTATTTTACATTCCGGCAAGCAATATATGAGGGTTCCAATTTCTCCACATTTTTTCCAACACTTACTATTGTCCACCTTTTTGGTTATAGCCATCCTTATACATGTGAAATGGTGTCTTGTTGTGGTTTTGATTTGTGTTTTCCTAATGACTAATTTTGTTGAGCATCTTTTCATGTGCTTATTGGTCACTCATGCATCTCCTTGGAGAAATGTCTATTCATATCCTTTGCCCATTTTTAAATTGGGTTGTCTTTTTATTGTTGAATTGTGAGAGTTCTTTATAGATTCTGGATACTATTCCTTATCAGCTATATGATTGGCAAATATTTTCCTCCTGGTCTCTGGATTTTCTTTTCATTTTCTTGATGTTGTCCTTAAAGAATAGAAGTTTTTAATTTTGATGAGGTCCAGTTTATCTATTTTTTCTTTTGTTGCTCATCTTTTTGGTGTCATATTTAAGAATCCGTTGCCAAATCCTATGTCATGTAGATTTATCCCTATGTTTTCTTCTAAAGTTTTGATAGCTTTTGCTCTGATACTTAGGGCTTTGATCCATTGTGAGTTAATTTTTATGTATGGTGTGAGGTATGAGTCCAACTTCATTTGTTTGTATGTATATATCCACTTGTTCCAGCACTATTTGTTGAAAAGACTATTCTTTATCCATTGATTTGTCTCCTCGTATTTATTGGAAATCGATTGGCATAAATCATGATAAGTGAGGGCTTATTTTTGAACTCTTCATTATATTCCATTGATCTATATGGCTGTTCTTATGTCAGTACCACACTGTCTTGATTTCTATAGTTTTATAGTAAGTTTTGAAATTGGAAAGTGTGATTCCTCTAACTTTCTTCTTATTTTTCAATCTTGTTTGCCTATTCTGGGTCCCTTGCATTTACCATATGAGTTTTAGTATCAGCTCACCAATTTCTGTAAAATAGGCAACTATTTTGATACAGATTGTGATAAATCCGTAGATCAATTTGGAGAGTATTGCCATCTTAACTATGTTAAGCCATGAGTACAGGATGTCTTTCCATTTATTTGTCTTCTTTAATTTCTTTCAGTGATGTTTTGTAGTTTTCAGTGTACAAGTCTTGTACTTATTTTGTTAAATTTATTCCAAGT
This sequence comes from Diceros bicornis minor, assembly GCF_020826845.1. Classification (NCBI taxonomy): domain Eukaryota; kingdom Metazoa; phylum Chordata; class Mammalia; order Perissodactyla; family Rhinocerotidae; genus Diceros; species Diceros bicornis. Next base: position 12,076,735 of record NC_080745.1, on the reverse strand, counting down.
ATTTTATTCTTTTTGTTGTTTTTATAAATGGAATTGTTTTCTTATGTTCATTTTCATTTTATTTATTGTTAGTGTATAGAAATACAGTTGAATTTTGTTCAATGATCCTATATTCTGCAAAGTTGTAGAACTCATTTATTAGCTCTAATAGTGTATTTGTGTATTCCTTAGAATTTTTATCAGTGAATAGAGATAGTTTTCTTTTTTCCTTTCCAATCTGGATGTTTTTAAATTACTTCTCTTGACTAATTGTGCTGGGCTAGACCCTCCATTACAATGTTGAATATAAGTGGTGAAAGGGGACTTACTAGTCTTGTTCCTGATCTTAAGGGGGAAAGTTTATGTTGTTAGCTGTGGGTTTTTCATAGATGCCCTTTATCAGGTAGAGAAAGTTCCCTTTGTTTAGTGTTTTTATCATAAAAGAGTTTTGAATTCTTCAAATTCTTTTTCTGCACCTATTGAGATTTTCATGTGATTTTGCTCTTTATTCTATTAATGTTACATTGATTGGTTTTCATATATTGAACCAACCTTGCCTTCCTGGGATAAATCTCACTGGGTCGTGGTATATAGTCCTTTTCTATATATTGCTGAATTTGATTTGCTAGTATTTTGTTTAGGATTTTTTGGTCTATATTCATAAGGGTTATTGGTCTGTAGCTTTTTTTAATGATTTTTTGCTGTCATTTTGGTATTAGGGTAATGCTGGCCTAATAGAAAGAATTGAGAAGTGTCCTCTTCTCATCTATTTTTTGGAAGACTTTGTGAAGTTTGGTGTTAAGTTTTCTTTAAATGTTTGGTAAAATTCACCAGTGAAGCCATGTGGTCCTGAACTTTTCTTTGTGGAAAATGTTTTTTTGAGGGAGATCAGCCCTGAGCTAACACCTGTTGCCAATCCTCCTCTTTTGGCTGAGGAAATCGGCCCTGGGCTAACATCTGTGCCCATCTTCCTCTACTTTATATGGACACCGCCACAGCATGGCTTGATAAGCAGTGCGTAGGTCCATGCCTGGGATCCTAACCTGTGAACCCCGGGCTGCTGAAGTGGAGCACGCAAACTTAACTGCTGCGCCACTAGGCCAGCCCATGTGGAAAGATTTTTGATTGATAACTCAGTCTCTACTTGTTATGTGTCTATTCAGATTTTCAATTTCTTCTTGAGTCAGTTTCAGTAGTTTATATCTTTCTAGGAACTTTTCATTTCATTTAGATTTTCTAATTTGTTAGCATATAATTATTCATAGTCTTCTCCTATAATTATTTTATTTCTGTAAGGTTCATAAAAATGTCCATTCTTTCATTCTTGATTTTGGTAATTTGACTTTTCTCTCATCTTATCTTGGCCAATCTAGCTAAAGATTTTTCAATGTTATTGATTTCTTTCAAATAACCAACTTTTATTTTTGTTCATTTTTGCTATTATTTTTCTATTCTTTACTTCATTCACTTCTACTCTAGTCCTTACTGTTTATTTCCTTTTAGCTTGATTTGGATTTACTTTGCTCTTCTATGTCTTGTTTCTTAAGATGGAAGGTTAGGTTATTGATTTGAGGTCTTTAATTTTTGTTAATATAGGTATTTGCAGATATAATTTTCCCTCTACGCACTACCTTAGTTGCAACCCATAAGTTTTTGTATGTTGTGTTTTTGTTTCTATAAATCTCAAAGCATTTTCTAATTTTCCTTGTCATTTCTTCTTTGACCCATAGGTTATTTAGGAGTACAGTCATGTGCCACATGACGTTTTGGTTAACGATGGACCACATATATGAAGGTGTCCCACAAGATTAGTACCATATAGCCTAGGTGTGTAGTAGGCTATACCATCTAGGTTTGTGAAAGTACATTCTATGATGTTCGCACAATGACAAAATCACCTAACGATGCATTTCTCAGAATGTATTCCTGTTGTTAAGCAATGTATGACTGTATGTTGTTTAATCCATGTTTGTCAATTCCCGAAATTTCCTTCTCTTATTGATTTCTAATTTCATTCCATTGTTGTCTGAGTACATAATTTGTATAATTTCAACCCTTTTAAATTTACTGAGACTTGTTTTATGGTCTAACATATTCTCTGTCCTGGAGAATGTTTTATACGTGCTTGAGAAGAATGTGTATTCTGCTGTTGTTGGATGGTATGTTTTCTAAAGTCTCTTAGAGTTAGTTGATTTCTACTGTTGGTAAAATCTTTGTTGGTCTTTGGTATAGTTTTTCTATCCATTATTGAAAATGTGGTATTGAAATCTCTATTATTGTTGAATTGTCAATTTCTTTCTGCCTTCTGTCAGTTTTTGCCTCATGTATTTTGAGGCTCTGTTGTTGATTCATATATGTCTATATTTGTTATATATTCTTGGTGGATTGACCCTTTTATCATTACGAGATGTCCATCATTGCTTTTAGTAACAATTCTTGCCTTGAGTTATATTTTGTCTGATATTGGGATAGTCTCTCTGGCTCTCTTTCGGTTGTTGTTTGCATGGTATATCTTTGTATAAACTTTTACTTTCAACTCATTTGTGACTTTAAATCTAAAATGTGTCTCTTGTAGATAGAATATAGTTGGATCATATTTTTTTTTTTTTTTTTTGGTGAGGAAGATCAGCCCTGAGCTAACATCCATGTTAATCCTCCTCTTTTTGCTGAGGAAAACCGGCTCTGAGCTAACATCTATTGCCAATCCTCCTCCTTTTTTTTTTCCCCAAAGCCCCAGTAGATAGTTGTATGTCATAGTTGCACATTCTTCTAGTTGCTGTATGTGAGACGCGGCCTCAGCACGGCTGGAGAAGCAGCGCGTTGGTGCGCGCCCAGGATCTGAACCCGGGCTGCCAGTAGCGGAGTGCACGCACTTAACTGCTAAGCCACGAGGCCGGCCCTGGATCATATTTTTAAAAAATGCATTCTGAAAATCTCTGCCTTTTGATTGAGTGTTTAATCTATTTACTTTTAATATAATTATTGATAAAGTAGGACTGACATCTGCCATTTTGGTATTCGTTTTCTATAGGTCTCATGCCTTTTTTTGTCCCTCTATTCCTCTATTATTGCCTTCATTTCCATTAAATAGATATCTTCTCGTATGGCATTTTAATTTCTTCGTCATTTCTCTTACTATGTATTTTTTAGTTATTTTCTTAGTGGCTTCCCTGGGGACTACAATTAACAAGTTATAAAAATCTATTTTGCATTAATACCAACTTAATTTCAATAGTTTATAAAACTTTACTCCTATGTAACTCCATTCCTTACCCCCTCCTTTGTGCTGTTATTGTTACACAAATCATATCTTCATGCATTGTATACCAATCAACACAGAGTTATAACTATTGCTTTATGCAGTTGTCTTTGAAATCAAATTGGAGAAAAAAAGGGTTCCAATCAAAATACATTTTCATTGTCGTTTATATTTACCTATGTAATTACCTTTACCAATACTCTTATTTCATCATGTGCATTTGAGTTATTATCTAGTATCTTTTCATTTCAGTCTAAAGGACTCCCTTTAGTATTTCTTGGAGGGCAGGTCTCTGCTAGTGAAAAATACTCTCAGCTTTTGTTTATATGAATATGTCTTAATTTCTCTTTCAATTTTTAAGGATTGTTTTGTTGAATAGAATTCTTGATTGGCAGCCTCCCCTATTCTCCCCACCCCCCAGCACTTTGAATATGTCATACAAATGCCTTCTGGCCTCCATGGTTTTTGATGAGAAAATAGCTGTTAATCTTATTGAGGATTCCTGGTATATGACGCTGCTTTCAATATTCTCTCTTTATCTGTTTTTGATAGTTTGACAAAATGTGTCCAGCTGTGGATCTCTTTGAGTTTACTCTACTTGGAGTTAATTGAGCTTCTTAGATGTGTATATTAATGTTTTTTTATCAAATTTGGGATATTTTTGGCCATTAGTTCTTCAAACATTCTTTTTGCCCTTTTCTCTTTCTCCTCTCCTTCTATTATGTATATTTTGATAAACTTGATGGTGTCCCACAGGTCTCCGATGCTCTGTTTATTTTTATCTTATTTATTTATTTTTTGCTGAGGAAGATTCACCCTGAGCTAACATCTGTTGCCAATCTTCCTCCTTTTTCCTTTTTTTTGCTTGAGGAAGATTGGCCCTGAGCTAACATCTGTGCCCATCTTCCTCTATTTTGTATGTGGGTCGCTGCCACAGCATGGCCATTGATGAGTGGTGTAGGTCCACGCCCGGGAACCGAACCTGGGCCACTGAAGCAGAGTACACTGGACTTAACCACTAGGACACGGGGCTGGCCCCTCTGTTTATTTTTCTTCATTAGTTTTTCTTTCTTCCTCAGACTGGATAATCTCAATTGACTGTCTTCAAGTTCATTAATTTTTTTTCTGCCTGATAAAATCATTTGTTGATCTCCTCTAGTGAATTTTTCATTTCAGTTATCGTACTTTTCTTTTTGGTTATTTTTCTTATAATTTCTCTTTATTGATATTCTCAATTTAGTGAGACATCATTCTTATATTTTCCTTTAGTTCTTTAGATATGATTTTCTGTAGTAATTTGAAAACATTTTAAATAGGTAATAAAGTCTTTGTCTAGTAAGTCCCATATCTGGGCTTCCTTAGGAACAATGACTGTTTGCTTTTTTCCTCTGTTTAGGGGCTATACTTTCTTGTTTCTTTGTATGTCTTATAATTTTGTTGAAAACTGGACATTTAAAATAATGTAATGTGGTACATCTGGAAATCGGATTCTCCCCCTTCCCCAGGGTTTGTTGTTGTTGCTGTTTGTTTGTTTAGTTACTTTCCTGAACTAATTTTGTAGTCTGTGTTCTTTCTCACGTGTGGCCACTGAAGTTTCTGCTCAGTTAATTTAGTGGTCACTTAATGACTGGACAGGAATTTCTTTAAGTATTTGGAACCCATAATTCTTACAGTCTTTGCTGAGGGGCTTTGTGTGGTGTGGCGACATGCCTTCAACACTCAAACAGACAGTTGACACTCTGTCTTATCCTTCATTTCATACTAGCTCAGTCTCATGGTCAGCCAGAGGTGAGTGTTTAGGGCCTTTTCATGTCTTTTCTGGGCATGTACACAGCCCTACACATGCATGTGACCTTCTAGATTCTCAGGGGTATTTTGGAGCTTTTCAAAGGTGCCTTTGGACATCTTGTTTTCCAGTTTCTTCTTTTAAGATTTTGGTTCACTTGCTGTTCGCCCAACTGTTATTGCTGCCTCAGGCAGCTGCAATGTTAAACAATTGCTGTTGATTGTTTTTGAGAAATTCCCCCAGGGAAAATACTGTTTGCGCTGGGCAAGTTCTGAATCAGGTCAAATGAAAACAAGCATCTTGAGAGCAGATTTCCAGGGAACTGCCAGACAGGTCAAATGATAATTCTCTGAGAATGGGGTTTTGAAGGAGCTGCAACTACATTTTGACCCTTACAGTGTCTCCTAGGCTGCTTGTTTCATCATTGCTTTTATGGAGGGAGAGTTTTTTGGAGGTTCTTACTCTGGCATTCCCATTACCTCATTCCCTCCTTTTCTTTTCTTTCTTTCTTCTTCTTCTTTTTTTTAAGTAATTTATTTGTTGAAGAACCTGGGCTATTTGACTTGCGGAGTTTCCCAAGTTTGGATTTTGCAATGGCAAACTCTCTATGCAGTTCAATACGTTATGTATTCTGTGAAGGTTGTAAATGGCAGCTGGATCCAGATACCTGATATGACTCAAGTTTGGTCTCTGTGCTAAGACTAGAGATGGTGTGTTCTTTCTACGGGAGGCACAATGTTTGAATTTTTAGGGCAAATTTATAATGAGTCAAATTTCTTTTCTTTTCTTTTCTTTTTTTGTGAGGAAAATCAGCCCGGAGCTAACATCCGCGCTAATCCTCCTCTTTTTGCTGAGGAAGACCAGCCCTGGGCTAACATCTATTGCCAATCCTCCTCCTTTTTTATCCCCCAAAGCCCCAGTAGATGGTTGTACGTCGTAGTTGCACATCCGTCTAGTTGCTGTATGTGGGACGCGGCCTCCGCATGGCATGGCTGGAGAAGCGGTGCGTCGGTGTGCACCCGGGATCCAAACCCGGGCTGCCAGCAGTGGAGTGCGTGCACTTAACCGCTAAGCCACGGGGCCCGCCCTCAAATTTACTTTCAATCACAGTGGTAAGTACATTTATGTAGTAGTTTCCCTTTATCTGTGGGGGATACATTCTAAGACCCCCAGTGGATACCACAGATAGTACCGAACCCTACATATACTATGTTTTTTCCTATACATACATACCTTTTATGAAGTTTAATTTATAAATTAGGCACAATAAGTAATTAACAAAAATAACTGACAGTAAAATAGAACAATTATAACAACATACTGTAATAAAAATTTCTGTAGATCTGAGCAACCTCAGCATACAATTTCTTTTCTTTTCTTATTGAGAACTTTCACCTTTTCACTTAAAGGAAGCACTTTATGACTTCTCTTTGGCTTATCTGAATTGCCAGCAACATCCTCTTGCATTTTGGGGCCATTATTAAGTAAAATAAGGTTACTTGAACACAAGCACTGTGATACCACGATAATCAATCTGATAACTGAGATAGCTACTGAGTAACTAGTGGGCTATAAAGCATATACAGTGGACATGCTGGTTGAAGGGATGATTCACACCCTGGGAGGTCCGGAGCGAGACAGTGTGAGATTTCATCATGCTACTCAGAACCGTGTGCAATTTAAATCTTATGAATTGTTTATTTCTAGAATTTTCTATTTAATATTTTTGGACCATACTTGACCACAGGTAACTGAAACCACGGAAAATGAAATCATGGATAAGGGGGCACTATTGTATTCTAAAATTAAAAATAGGGCCAGAAATCTCACTCACCCAAGTCTAGGCCCTCTTAGCTGGCTATTAGATAAGAAAAATTCAATATATTGGTTTGTTGAATCTAGAATTTTTAAGATCACCTATAACTATAATAACTTTAGTAATATTTCAGTACAGTCTATTAATTACCTATGACTACTGGGTTAGAGTTGCCCAGTAATAATCATAAAAGTTAATACTAACAGAGTGCTTATTTTGTGCTATGCACTATTTTAACCCCTTTTACATTCTGTGCATATTCTTCATTTGCCTCCGCTCGGTCTGTAGTAAATTGCAAATGTAAATACATATGGTATATACGGTTTGCCACTCCTAGTCATGTGTTGGAAAGTGTTGACTATATTATGTTAAATAATTACTAAACCCCCAATTTCAGTCTCTTCATTTTGAAGGCCTGCACAAAATTCTGTGATGGACAAAATATTGTTCTTCTGCTCAATTGCAGCTATTCAAGAGGTGATATAGAGTATTGCCACAGGATGTATCTACTGAAGAGGCAGACATAGCATCCTTAACCAGTTCACACATATGTGTGTATTCACATGCACACTCGGTATCATGTGTCCACATAGGTGCCATTCATGGTTACCTAGTCCAGTGTAACTCCCTAGCCCGAGTCCTTGAACAGAGCAACCACACTTAGGGGAGTACCCAACTTGTTTTTTTTTTTTTTTTCACATGCATGTTCAAATTTATTAGTTCATGCTAATTTATCTTCCAAGGTGGTTGGTTGAACCAATTTACAGTCTCACCTGCAGTATATACGAGTCTCACTTAATTCCAAATATTCGCCAACAAGTGGTGCCATTGGATCTCTTATTCTTCCCCATTTAATTGACGTGAAATTATATCTCATTGTGTGTGTGTGTTTTTTTAAGTTAAACTTTTAATTTTGAGATAGTTGTAGACTCACATGCAGTTGTAAGGAATAATACAGAGAGATCCCATGTACCCTTTACCAAGTTTCCCTCAACGATAACATCTAGCAAAACTACAGTAAAATATCACAACCAAGATAACGGTTGTGATTTTCCATTGCTTGTACTCATTTCTGTGTGTGTGTCTGTGTGTGTGCGTGGGCACATGAGTGTTTACTTTCATGTAATATTATTGCCTGTGTAGGTTTGTGCATACACCACAGTTGAGATACAGAACAGTTCTATCATTACAAGGATCCCATCTGTTGCCCTTTTATAAACATACCCACTTTTCTTCCTCCCATCTGCATACTCTGGCAACCACCAATTTGTTCTCCATTTCTACAATTTTGTCATTTCAAGAATGTTATATAAATGCAATCATATAGTATACAACCTTTGGGATTGGATTTTTTTCACTCAGCATAATTCTCTGGAGATTCATCAAAGTTGCATGTGTCGATAGTTCTTTCTTTTTAATTGCTGGATAGTGTTCCCCAGTACCACAGATTGTTTAATCATTCATCCACTGAAGGACATCTGGGTTGTTTCTAGGTTTTGGCTTTTACAAATAAAGCTGCTATGAACATTCGTGTATAGGTTTTCGTGTAAACGTAAATATCTATTTCTTTTGGATATATGCCCAAGAATGCAATTGCTGGGTTGAATGGTAATTGCAAATTTAGTTTTACAAGAAACTGCCAAACTGCTTTACAGCGTATTTGTATTATCGTACATTCCCATCAGCAATGTGTGAGTGATCCAGTTTCTCTGCATTTTTATCTGCATTTGGAATTGTCACAATTTTTTATTTTAGTCATTCTGGGAGGTGTGTAGTGACATCTTATCATGATGTTAATTTGCATTCCTCTAACGGGTAGTGGTGTTGAACATCTTTTCATGTACTTCTTTATCATTTGTATATTCTCTTTGGTGAAATGTCTGTTCATGTCTTTTGCCCATTTTCTAATTGGATTGTTTTCTTATTGATAAGTTTTGAGAGTTCTTTATATAAACTCTCTATATTTGTCCTTTGTCAGATATGTGGTTTTCCAATATTTTCTCCCAGTCTATAGCTTGTCTTTTCATCTTTTTAACAGCATCTTTAAGCAAAAGTTTTTAATTTTGATGAGGTCCAATTTGTCAATTTTTTCTTTTATAGATTGTGCTTTTAGTGTCAGGTCTGAGAACACTTCACCTAGTCCTAGATCCAAAGATTTTCTCTCATGTTTTTTTCCCCCCTAAAACTTTATAGTTTTATGTTCTACACTAAATCTATGATCCATTTTGAGTTAATTTTTGAATAACGTGTGAGTTTTTTTTCATGATGGATACAGCACTATTTATTGAAAAGGCTATCCTTCCTTCATTGAATTATTATATTGAAATGATGGTCTTAACTAGCCACATCAGCCTAGAAGATTTTAATGCAATTTTTTTTTCTAGTCATAAAGTGAAAAAAAACCCAATTTCATATTTTTGTGAGGTATTTTATTTTGAAATTCAGAGATTTCCTACTTGAGAATCATCATCTTGTCCCTTTGTTTTTGCTTTAACAAGTAGCCTTTCATTGTGGTTATAGAGGTTTAGAAAAATGTGGCGGAATGAGAATGCCTCATCCGTATGCCTCAAGCAAAGTTTGAAAAATGACGGAGGAGGAAGAAAAAAGAAAAGAAAAACAAGAGAGGGCCTGGCCTTCAGCTTGTCTTCCATCCTTTTTTACCTGGGTTTCCTCGGACTGCTTCCCTGCCTGTAAATGGGCAGAGCAGTCCCCTCTTCACAGACTCCTCGTGATAAATGACACCTCACACACACAGCGTCCGGTCCACGTCCTGCAGCAGCACGGACGGAGGAACAAATGTCTTTCTCCGGGGCGTCTGTGTCTCCTCCTGAGGCGTTTGTAGGGAGCTGAGCAGCCGGTGGGGAGAGAGCTTAGATTAGCGTGTGGGATGGAGGGGTGCGGGAGCCATAATGCGCTGCCCACCCCGCCCGCAACACTGCGCACCCGTCCTCTGTGAGCCCTGGCTGTCGAGACGATCAGTGACCTAAATGGATTAGGAAAAGCCTGCCCGGCCTCTTCCTGCTGCCACCGCACCTGGGGCTCTCCGCGCTGCAGATTAGTGGGTGACAGCTTTGTCTGGGGGACAGACATTTAAATGTCAGCTTTGGTTTAAAGGGGCGCTTATAAGAGGAGAGGGAAGAGAAGACGAGCCCTCCTCACCCCCTCCTCCCGCAAACCAGTCCCGTGCTCTCCTGTGAGTCCGCACCTTCTCAAAACTCCGGGCTTAGCTATTCCTTCTGCTGAGCCTCGCTCTTCAGGCAGGTGTGGGTGACCATTAGAGACAGAGCGGTGCTGGCCCCAAATCCAACTCTGCACGCGGCAGTCGGAGAGGAAAAGACATGAATCACGTATTGCAAGCGAAAGAGGGTTTTAACCCAGTTTCCCAGAAAGCGGAGGAGAGCAGTCAACGGACACTAGGGGGCGTAGGTAGCTCTTTGCAACAGCGCATGCCCAGCACTGGGGGAGGCGGCATCCTCATGGTTCGTTTGCTCATTCATTTATTTATTCCCTTAGCCCTCCATTTGGGAGTTTATATATTTGTTTGCACATTCACTGAGTGAGGACCAAGCTGCTTACTCAGCCAGCCCCCCAATGAACATTTCTGTAGCTTCTTCTGTGTGCCTGGCCCTGTGCCCAACGCTGGGGACACAAGTGATAAAAATATGGCGCCGCTGTGCTGCGCAGGAGGCTGGACCGTGTGTGGGCCAGGGTGGCAAGTGCTGGCCCTGACACGCTACTGGACATTGCAGGGGCTCTGCCACACGCGTGTCTTTGCAGGCATGAGCCCGGCCTCCGTGACTCTGGCCAGTGCCCTGCAGGTCAGGGGCGAAGCTCTGTCTGAGGAGGAAGTCTGGTCCCTCTTGTCCCTGGCTGCTGAGAGGCTCCTGGAAGACCTTCGTGATGGTAAGACAGTGTTTGGGGCAGTCGAGTCACGGGGGGTTGAGTGCGAAGCTTCTCAGACAAGCACATTTCTGGCTGCTGCTTCTCCGTCTGTTGTCAGTCCAAAGTATCAGAACAAGTAGGCAAATGACAGCCACCCATGGCGCTGTGCTGAGAGGGCAGGCCTATCTCTTGGACTCATGGCATGAGGCGGAGTTGAAAGAAAGGCCTTGTTCTGCCTTGGGATTGCATGTCTAGGCCCGGTTCCTAGAGAGAGAGTGGCGACAGCTCCGCGGGCCTCTCCCAGCACCGGGTAGACTGGGCATGACCAGAGATGGGGGGCAGGGGGCAGCCACGGGAGCAGCTGACGCCCACACCGCCCTCCGCCAGATGCTGCACCAGCTTGTGTCCGCTCAGGAGAGAACCCACACACTCAGTGGTCTAAACGAGGGGAGTGTGTGTTAACATAAAGAACTGTTAAACTCCGACGGAAGAGTACTGTAAGATACGTCTACGTGGTCCCCTAGGGCTGAGGGCAGTACCCAATGAGGGACAAAGTTTGAAGGGAAACCCCCTCCCCAGGTTGGGGTTCAGACCTGCTGGAGTTGCTGTGTTTGCAGCCCTTGATAAGAGCTGCTTTGCCTGGCCATGGGTGGTCTGCAGCCACTGGACCAAGGAGGCACAGGCAATCGCCAACAGGGGCGGGGTGACTCTCTGGGCGGAGACGGGCGCAGGCGGGCGCTGGCAAGCCACAGCTCCGGAGCTCATGCGGGCGGGGGGCCTGGAGCCCGCAGCCTCTGTGTAGACAGGGTCGCAGGAAGGTGATCACTGGGCCGAGGGATCACGCGTCCTGGACGTGTCTCAGGGCAGAGCGTCACCCAGTGTCCTCCGCACACACCGCTGATCCCCCAGAAACAGCCGCAGAGCCTGCCTCCCGCGATGTCTCTCTGCCGCCCTCTACTGAGAAAGCTGTGCAGTGCGCTCGCTGTAAAGGAGAGGTGCTTGAGGAGGGAGCAGATATGAAAGAAGGATTTGGAGCTGCGAGGCATTAAATTGACAACTGGAACAAACACTGAGCGCCCACACTCAGATGTCAACTCAGAAGTCACACGTGCTCCCCACGTGTGAGATCACACATGCGCAGTCAGGGTGAGGGTCCCAGCTGGGGAGAGGAAGGGAGGCTGTGCACCTGTACCCACAGCTTCATCTCCCTGAGTCTTCACACACTCGTCCGCGCCCTGGAGGTTCTGATGAACAGCTACAGCACGCCCAGAAGACCAGCTGCCTTGGTCCCTGGCTTGGCTCCAGAGAACTCAGACTTGTGCTAATTTCCAGGTGGATCTGAACTCGCTTTACCTTTTACCTTGAGACTCTTGGCCACTGATGAATTTGGAAGCAGGTGCTATTGTCCCAGCCACCCCTGCAGCCACCTTTTGTAATATACGCTCCTGTGTACGCACACATCAGGGTCGAGTTTGTTCTGCTCCGTGGTTCCCCCGGTCTTGCTCACAGTCCATCCCAGAGGAGGATATTGCAAGGCACACCCCAGGCACAGTCCCACGGTTGGTCCTCCAGACAGTGGCTCTGTCTCTACATCCCCACCACTGCCTTGGTTTCAGATTCCTCGGACTATGTGGTCTGCCCCTGGTCAGCCCTGCTTTCTGCGGCTGGAAGTCTTTCCTTCCGAGACCATAATTCTCACACGGAGGCTGCTCCTTTCAAGGCCCCTGAACTGCTACAGGGACAGAGTGACCATGAGCAGCCGGACGCATCTCAGGTAAGGCGTGTGGTGTCTTTGCAGCACCCTTGGGCCTGTCTTCTGGGAAAGGCCTGGTTCTAGGAACTCGGACCTGTCCTGGGAGCGGCGTCCCCAGCTCCCAGCTCAGCCCTGAGGAACACTGAGGCAGAATGAGTTTAAAGAACTTTATTTCCAGACTTTCTTGCCAGCAATTTATTAGCTCTTAGAGGAGGACAAGTTAACTTCTCTGAGCCCCAAATTCTACGTTTGTAAAGTGGGGTTAATATGACCTACTCCATGAGCTTATTATAAATATTCAAAAGGAAGTGTTGGAAAAGCTATGGGTAGATGGCCTGGCACAGTGGTACCAGTGGCAGCATGTAGCAAAAACCCTCAGAAGGGCCCAACAAGTCCTCAACTAGGAGTTTATGTGAAGGCATGAGTAAAGATCGATTTAGCTACAGCAATGTTTATTGTTGAATTGTTGATGTTGGTGATAAATTGGAAACAAGCTAAATGTCCAGTGAGAGTGGACGTGAAACAAGACAGTGTTAAAATGAGGCTGTAGGAGCTTACTTAATGACTTGAAAAGAAATGAAATATATGCATATACAATGTGATCCTAGTTGTATAAACATACCATGCACACACACACACACACACACACACATACACACACACACAGGGGGAGAGAGAGAGAGAGTTCTAAAAATACATACACCAAGGTGTCTGCAGTGATTATTTCTGGATGGCAACATCAGTGGTGAATTTTTTTTTTTCCATAGACGTGTTTTGCTTCTGAATAGCAAAAAGTTCTAGTAAATATTATTTTCAATTTTGAAAAGAAGAAATTCTAAGGAGAGAATGATGGAAGGCAGGCGCACAGTGCTGGGCAGGGCATAGTGGGCTCTTAATCAATGAGTTCTGTTCCTTTTTCCTTGTCATTTCATGGGAGAAGTGCAGATCTGGAAATTCTGCTCCTCTCGGGAGGCATCCTGGAACCTCAGTTTGGGCTTGGAGAATAGGGCGTCAGTGGCTTCTAGGTTTGGTTCATCTGGGCTCACGTGTCTCCAAGTCAGATCACAACAGTGAAAGCATCAGAGTCCCAGTCGTGGTGGCCCTGGCTCCATCACCACCACCCCCACCGGACTCCAGGCCCCGCACCCTTTCCTACACTGCCAGGATCCCAGGGGTGAGTCCTTGGACTCCTCTGTCAGGCACGGACTTGGGTGCCTCCCAGGTGCCCTCTGTTCGAGTCTCCCTGGTGGTGCTCCACCCGCACCAAGCTGCCTCCTACTCTCTGGACTCAGTTAAGATGCCTCATCCTGAGCCATGGGATCTGACTTTCTGAGCAACCACTAGAGGGCCTGCTGATGCGACCTGAAAGTGCAGGGGACCTAGTTTTCTATGGGGCGAAACTTCACCAATGGCAAATCAAAGTTGGGGGGAACTGAGAACATTAATTCTCCCTCCTTTCTTTCCTCCGGATCTGCTGCAAGATGGGCAAGACTTAAAGCCTTCCAGAGAAGTTCTGAGGCTGGGAAGCTAGGTCAGCTGTGCTTTTTGCTGTGCTCTGTGGCTTGTTGCAGGAGATGGCCAGCATGGTGGCCCCAAACATTGCATCTGACTTGGTTCCCTTCCCCTTTTCTCTTCTCCCACATTGCCCTGAGTTTATAGCTCCTGAATGGAGTATCAGTCCTTAATCCTTGCCTCAGGCTCAGCTTTCTACAGGACTTGAACTAAGACAGATCTCGAGTGCTCCCGGGGTCCTTCCCCATCCCTCCCAGCATTGCTGGTGAGGGACAGATGTCACCCTCCTGACTGCCATGTGGCCCCCTCTGAGTGTCTTGTGCAGGTCTAGTCACTCCTCTGCTCAGAGCATCCTTGAGCTGAGCTGAGCTGAGCTGGAGGAAAACATCCTCCTGCCTCCTGCACGTGTTCCTCCATGCAGAGGAACGAGGGCTCCAAGAGTTCTAAGGCTGAAGGAACAGACTGAGCTAAGAACTGGGGAGATGTGTTGTAGGAGTGTGGCTTAAAGGGCAGAAAGCACCAGCCTTGATCCTGTTCATGTGGCCTGGCCATTCTCTCTCTTACAGCATCCCTACCATGCAGCTCTGTTAATTACTGTTCTCTTCCATTCGTCACAGCTCCTCTCTTTGTCTAATGTGGCTCGGGTCCTAGGGCGAGCGAGTTAGGCAGTCAGGAAAGTGGTCTCAGGAGAGGCTGTGCTCAGGATCCTGCCCTGGCCCTGGGCCCCATTCTGAGGTTTGGAGGATACACCCTGACTCCTCTCCCTGGGCCAACATTGCGCTGTAATCAGCACTCTGAGACATTTCCCCTACTCCTTGGAGTGTTAGTAGAAGGTATGTGCAGGTTTCTAATGACAAGTCATTTGTGACACCGTCACCCCATCCCATGCTCATGGCAGACATCACACATCAATCATGGCTGGTTTCCTGCTGAGCCAGGACTTGCCTTCAAAATCCTTCTCACAACCCTTCTTCAGCAGTGTCTCCCAGTGGGCTGGTGCTGGGATTCGGGATGAGGCCTGGTGTCACTGTGGCCTTGGGCTTTGCCCCGGGACACCTTAGGCAGAGCCCTGGGAACCCAGGTAAGTTCCTGGGTGTGGACGGTGCCTCTGGTGGTGCTCAGGACATCCATGTTCCGGGACACTTCTCTGGAAATGAGGGTGCAGCTGTGAACTCCCCTGCAGGTGTCCAGTCACGTTCGTCAGAGAGGTGGCTGGCTCTGGGGTACAGTCTCAGACCAAGAAGAGAGCTGACCGGCACGTGTGGCTCTGGACGCGTGCCCTTGACCTAGACGTGTCAAGAACCAGACCAAACCCACTCGTGTTAAACTCAGCAGATCCCTCAAGGAACCGTGCGTTTTCACACGCCGCATTTAGTTAATTCAACGTCTCCCTTCCAAAGTCCCACGTGTGGTTTCCTGAAGAGGGCCCTGAAGGGGAAGCCTCACAGAAATATACACTGATATTTAGTGAGAACTTCCTGCGACCCCGAGGCGACATAGCCGAGTGGCTTAGGGCAGGGGCTCTGGCGCCCGCCCGGGTTGAAGTCCAGGCTCTAGGTCTCATTTGGGTGAGTTCTCTAACTTGTCTTTGCTTTAGTTTCCTTCTCCGTAAGATGGGGATGATTGAAATACCTGCCTCACAGGACTGTGGTGAGGACAATAAGTTAGTATAAGTAAAAGATTCAGAGCAAGGCTTGGTATATTATAAGTGCTCTGTGTCCAATAATAACAATAACAATTATTATTATTATTATTACCATCTCCAGGCACTTTTTGCTCAATACTCTTGAGTATTCAGGCAGAATACTCACTTTAAAGGTGAGGAAACTGAGGCTCAGAGAAGTCAGATAGTGCTCTTCCGTGACACCATGCTGCTGTCTGACAACATACGATGCTTTTTAATCAGGCTGAACCACAGTGTGGCATGTATGGAGGGCTTTGGCTATAAGAAAAAGAAAGCCTAAAACACAGTGGCAGGAACCACAGATATTGTTTACTTAACAGGAGGTCTAAGGATTGGTCGTCAGCTCAGTAAATGTCATTAAGGTTCCAGGCTGTATAGTCCCATTCTACCCTCCTTAGCTGCTGGCTTTTTGTCCTTATGCTTATTGCCTCACGGTCACAAGATGGCTGCTATGATTCCATGTATCACATCAGTGTTCAAGGCAGGAACACGGGGGAAAGTATGGGGCCAGTCAAATGTGTTCCTATTGCCAGTAAAACAAAAGTTTTCTCAGAAGTCCCTTAACAGACTTCCCTGACATCTTTTGCCAAAATTGGGTGTCATGATCCCTGAGGCTTTCAGCCTCTAGAGTAGGAGGCAGTGAAGTTTAAGGGAGTTGCGGACAGTTGTTGGGCTAGCCAGCCAGCAGTGTCTGCCGCACGTGGAAATTGCATTGTATGTTGTTTGCAGGATGATGGAGTAACAGAGGTGACTGAAATCTAACCATGTGCCTTTCCCCTGGGCAGATGCATGTCTACTCTTTAGGAATGACCCTCTACTGGTCGGCGGGGTTTCGTGTTCCACCAAACCAGGTCTGTAAACACGATGCTCCCAGTCTTGCCAGGGCATGCCTTCAGATTTGTTTAGTGGTTTTGCCCAGGGCAGGGCCACATCTGTGGAGCCCTGTGCCACCGCTCCCTCCTCCCAGGTTCTAGGAAGGCTTTGCCAGCCGATGACAGATCTGCTCCTGCTGAGTCCAGAACAACCCCAGAATACTGCTCCGCATGGCGCTCCAGGCAGCCACAGTTGAGGACTGACAAGCAAGAGATGACTTATTTGCACTCCTGATCAGAGGAAGTAGCAAGCAGGGGGATTTTATAGATGCTGAGGGTACAAAGTTATAAAACAGCCTTTAGAGCAGCTCTTCCTGGAGTGAGATGCTTCCCTGAAGAGAGTTCCGTGCCCAATCGATTTGGGAAATGCTCTCTACAATATTTTCCTCTCGGAGATTTTTCAGAGCAGTTTATTAAAGACTCTGAGAAGGCTTAAAGCATAGAAACTTTTAAACTTGATCATAGCATTTTACAAAATTTTTGACTATAGAATATGTGTGTGTGTAAATTTTCATCTGACACTGTAAGAATTCCTTAGAAACCAATGTACCAAGAGCACATGCTGGAGAACCCTGCCCGGGCCTTCCTCCCTCCCTTCTTTTCTTCCCTCCCTCCCTCCCTCCCTCCCTTCCTTCCTTCCTTCCTTCCTTCCCAGCCTTGCTCTCTCGAGTTCAACATCCCAGTGCTTCTCAGTGCTGTTTCTGAAACAGACACCTGCTCATGTCCCTCCTCCTGGGACCTGTCGCACGTCCCCTCGACCCGTGGGGTTATTTCCACTTCTCAGCAGGACACACGTGGAGCCCAGAACTGGGTTCTCGCCTGTGGCCCTGGTTCCTCTGCGGTACTCTGCCATGTCAGGGCTGGCTTCACGGGCATGTGGCCTGTGTCACAGCACAGGGCCCTGCACTTACAAGGGCCCCGTGCTTGAGTTAATGCTTTGCTGTCGCTGTCTTGAAGTTCTTCGCTATCTTGAAGAAGGGGCCCCGCATTGTCATTTTTCCCAGGGCCCCAGTCCTGCCCACGGCCCCTTCCTTTCAGACAAATGCCAGCCTTTGCATACATTGCTCCCTCCACCTGAAGCCCACTCCTCAGCCTTTCTCCTGGTTAACCCCAGCATATTTTCTGAGATTTAGTCTAAGTTCCTTCCCCAGCTCCTCCCTCCCTCCCCAGGCTGGATTGGGCCCCTTCCTCTGTGTTGTTTCCATGTCCTGTGCTTACTGAGACGAGAGCCCTATCACCCTGTCCTGTCCTTGTCGCTCTTTTTTTTTTTTTTAATAATTTTATTTATTTATTTTTTTCCCCCAAAGCCCCAGTAGATAGTTCTATGCCATAGTTGCACATCCTTCTAGTTGCTGTATGTGGGATGCGGCCTCAGCATGGCGGGAGAAGCAGTGCGTCGGTGCACGCCTGGGATCCGAACCCAGGCCGCCAGCAGCGGAGCGTGCAAACTTAACCGCCAAGCCACGGGGCCGGCCCTGTCCTTGTCTCTTTATGTGACTGTCTTTCTCCTCAGACTGTGAGGTTCTTGAAGGCAGGGCCTGTTTCCCACCTCACGTCCCGAGGAGCTGGCAGTCCCTGGCACACAAGGGGCCTCCAGTTTGCTGTCTGAGGGCAGGACTCAGTAGCCTGGTCACATGGGACAAGAGGAATTCACAGCTGTTGCTCCACAGCAAGAGATGGCAGGGCAGCCTTGATCTGGAAAATGACCTTCAGTATGGGTGGGCATGAGAAAAAGCCTGGTTTTGAGTCTGAATTTGAGGCCTTCCCCATAGAAATGGTGGCCATTTAAACACACGACAAAAGTGCTTAATAGGGCTGGTGGCGTAGCAGATAAGTTTGCGCTCCGCTTCAGTGGCCCTGGGTTTACAGGTTCGAATCCCGGGTGTGGACCTATGCACCGCTCATCAAGCCATGCTGTGGTGGCATCCCACATACAAAATAGAGGACGATGGGTACAAATGTTAGCTCAGGGCCAATCTTCCTCAGCAAAAAGAGGAAGATTGGCAATAGATGTTAGCTCAGAGCCAATATTCCTTACCAAAGGAAAAAAAAAAACAGAAGTGCTTAATAAAATACCTATTTTTTTTTCTTTTGCTTGACATGCACATGTTATGTAAAGTTCAACCAACAATTACTGAACACTTGTGCTGACCCTTGAGATTCCACAGTGAAAAAGCCACAGTCCGTGCGTTCTTGGAGCTCACAGTCCAGGGGAAGGGCCCAATGAGACCCACCTACATACTTTGGGAAAATGCCAGGCTGCCCAGGTGACTGTGAGTGGAAGGCTGATCCCTGGCTGATCTGGGGTAATGGTGTAGGTGGAGATCTGTTGTGTCTAGCACCCACTGTTCATAAGTATCCAAGCACATGTTTGGGATCTCCGTGCACGGAGGGGCGTTCCAGACTAGAAAGCAGCAAACCACACAACTGGTGCAGAGATGATCACTCTGCATTTTGTGGCCTCAGTGATCTATCTTGTGTCCGCCCCTCAGCTCTCCAGAGGGAGCAGGCGTCTGTCTAGGGGGATGAGAACATCCGTTTCCATCAGCCCCACTGCACGCCTGCTGAGGCGTCGGACTGCAGCCTCTCACCGGCCTCTGCTCTGCAGCCCCTGCAGCTCCGGGAGCCGCTGCACTCCCTCCTGCTGGCCATGTGTGAAGACCAGCCCTGCAGGCGGCTGCCACTGCAGGCCGTTCTGGACGCGTGTCGGCTTCATCAGGAAGAAGTGGCCGTCTACCCAGCCTCTGCCAGTCTCCACGTCAGACGGCTGGTCGGCTTGGTTCTGGGCGCCGTCTCTGAGGTCAGTGTAGATCTGTGCTTTCCAGCCCAGGAGCCACGTGTAGCTGTTGAAGTAGCTAAGTTATAGTTAATAAAAATGAAATGAAGTTAAAAATTCAATTCCTCAGTCACCTCTGCCACAGTTCAAGTGCTCGGTAGCCATACGTAGCTGGTAATGACCACATTGGACAGGTCAGATCTAGAATATTCCTGTCGTTACAGTGCTATTGGGCAGTGCTGGCGAAGACCTTCGGGCAAGCCCAGGTTTCTAATGGGGTGAAGGCCCTTGGGATCTCTGGAAGAGTCTCTTTCCATATAAGCAATCATGTTTATAACCCATGAGTCAGTTCCCCTCTAAAAATTCAGCTCTAGAGCCAGCCCTGATGGCCTAGTGGTTGAAGCTCAGCGCTCACCAATTCAGCAGCCTGGGTTCATTTCCTGGTCGCGGAACCACACACCCGTCTGTCAGTAGCTGTGCTGTGACGGTGGCTCATATAGAAGAACTAGAAGGACTTAACACCTAGATATACAAGCGTGTGCTGGGGCTTTGGGGAGAAAAAAAAAAAAAGAGGAAGATTGGCAACAGATGTTAGCTCAGGGGGAATCTTTCCCTGCCAAAAAAAAAAAAAAAAAAAAAAAAATTCAACTCTAGGCCTCGCACAAGAAGCCTTCTCTGACAGAGCCTACACGGCTCCTTCCCTGGCCCCTCCCTCCCCTCTGCTATCCTGTATCTGCAGAGGGGCCGCTTGTCGTGCTTGTCACACTGTCTGCTTGCTGCCCTGTGTCCTCCCCAGTGCCCAGCAAGGGGCCCGGCATGTGGTAGGCATTGGCTCAGGTCGGGTCCCTTGAAGCAGAGCCAGAGACGAGGGTGCCTATGCCAGTGACGTATCAGGGAAGTGCTCCTGGGAGGGGGGGAGTGATGGAAGGAGGACAGGATGGGGGACAGGCTGAGCAAGGAGGTGGTCTCAGGTGGGGACAGCCTCAGCCTGATCCCACAGGGAGCTCGGGAGCAGGAATTGCACTGGAGCTGGTGCCCCTTGAGGCCAGGGCAGCGCTGGGACTAGGGTGAGGCGAGTGAGGTGCCCGTGGTACAGATGCAAGGGCTTTGCATGTTAGAGGAAGCAGAGGGAGCCCGGGCCGGAGAGCGGCTGGACGGCTGCTGCGCTTGCCCAGGGCAGGTCGGAGAACTGAGACCAAGGCTAACACAGGGTCCCTGTAGATGGAGAGGAGTGGATAGCTGAGGGGACGCTGCCAGCGGCCAATCAGAAAGTGCCTGTCCCCTCCTGTCCTCCTTCTCAGACCCCTTCTCTCCTGGTGTGTGAGCCTGTTGCTCCTATTCCTTGAGCCAGAGGATTGGGTGGGGAAGGAGGGGTCCATTTGTCTGAAAGACATTAGTGCCTACCATCCATTGGTGTGTCGCTGTCCCCTGGTGGACACTGCATTGACCCTCAGCGTTTCCATCAGGAGCCCATAAAGTAAGTTTGGTCACTCATTCGACATTCACTGGGGCGCGGAGCTGAATGAGCTACGATGGTGCGTGAAGCACACGGTGAGGTGTGGGAGACAGAAAGTGAGCAAACGTGGTGTCAGGTGGCGTCACAGAGGGCGGCATGGGAGGAGTGACGAGGGGGAGGATGCGAGGCCTTTATATCTGCCTGGAGCACGGAGGTGGAGGACTGGAAGTAGGGAGGATGTAGCTCTGGGTCCTGGAGGCCCAGCGGAGCTTACAGGGAGAGCCTGGCCCGTGGGGGGAGTGCACAAGCAGAGGCACAGGTGGGCATGAGTGCACACAGGAGTTGAGGGGCATGGATGACCCCAGGGCACCTCCTGGCTCCTAGAGGATGCATGGTGAGGCTTGCCCTGTGCAGGACACACGTTCCACACTAACTTAAACTGACAGCCAGCCTGTGTTTGTCTATATAAATGCCCCTCCCGACCTTGGGACACGGATATGTGGTGCACTTGACCTTCAGGGGGAGAGGAAGGTGGTGGAAGAGAGCTCCTCTACACAGCAGGACAGAAGCTACCTGCTCAGGACCAGGCTGCACCAGGCGAGCTTTGAGAGCCCGGCGGCTCGGGCCCCGGAGGGCCTGCATCCCTGCAGAGGTAGGTGTGGCCCGCGTGTTCCCCGGGGGGGCCGAGGGTGCCTTCCACTGCTTCCTGCCCTGGTGGGCCAGATGTCCACGCTGTGGTGGCAGAGAACCCGTGCCAAGTCCACTCTTCCGGGACGCCCCTGCAGAGAACTGAGTTTAGGCTTCTTCTGTGTTCTGGGGAAAGCTCCAATTTAACAGGGTTGTTTATATAAAAGGTGAGCTCTTTTTCGTTGAGTTCTAACTGTCCAAGTTGGTAAAACAAATTAAAGCAAATAACATTAAAGAAAAACTTTCCTTTAATCGGTTTCTAGGTGGAGCAAGAGGAAAAGTAACTTGTAAAAGATTGTTCTTGTTGTTGCTCTAGGAGTGTTGACAGAATGGCTTTTAGAATAAGCTTCAAATCTTCTACTGTTCTCTACTTTTCACCTGAATCTGAGATTTAAAAAAATAAGTGTTAGTTTGCTGTCCCTAAAACAAGGTACTCTTTGCTGTTAGACTTTATCTCCCCCCCTAAAACCTCCCCTAACCCTCTGTAACCATCCGTCTCGTTTCCGTTTTGTACATGAGAAAACAGACTCAGAGAGGTCAAGTAATTTTGCCAAGGTCGCACAGCCAGTGTGTCGTGATGCTGAAATTCCAGGCTGTCTGATTCAAGAAAGCCATGCTCTTTGCCTCTGCCCCTGTCCCCCACCATGCTGTTTGGTTAGTTTCAGAGAGAAGCACAGAGACCCAGAGTTCCCTGGGGCCTGGTCTGAGCGCCTCAGCACACAGTCGCTGCAACATCTCCAACAGGTAAGCAGCAAGTGGTACGGGCTGTGAACTTGGGGTGGGACATTGGTGTGGGGGCTGCTGTATCCTGCTTCTTTACTGATTGCTGAGGAGTAGCCTCTTGCTTCTCCAGAAGAAGCCGACCCTATCCCGTTAGCGGGTGAAAAGGCCACATTTAAGCAGATATGAAGCCAAGATGATGAGGGGCCTGATGGCAGCTGTGCTGTCAGGGCATTCTGTTTCCTCTGGACGCCCAGTGCGGGCCTGCTTATGGAATCAGGCTCGTGATTGTCTATTGTCACACGAGGCTGCATAACAAACGACCACAAGACACAGTGGCTGGAAACAGTGTTTTCTTTAGCTCTGGATTCTGTGAGTTGGGAATTTAGGCTGTGCTCAGCTGGGAAGCTCTTCTGGACTCTGCTGGATGCCCTGGTGCATCTGCGATTGGCTGTAACTCATGTAGGCATCTTAGCTTCGGGGGGAGGCTGGCTGTCTGCGGGAGCCCTGGCTCTTCTCTACCAGCAGGCTAACCCGAGACTGTTCTCCCGACAGTGGTGGAGTTGAGAGAGAGGGAGACAGAAAGGGCGAGGGGGAGAGAGAGGGGGGGTGGCACAGAACCTCCAGAACAGCCCTCCACCACTTGCACCTCATCCCATTGGCCACATCGAGCCCCGAGGCCAGCGCAGGTTCCAGGGGTGGGGAAATAGACTGCATCTCCTGATGGGAGTTGGGGCAAAGTCAACTGCAAAGGGCAGGGATCAGGGAGCAGAACTCTGCTTATTTTGCAATCGGTCTAACATAAATGCTTAAATCTGCGCAAAACCCACACGGGCTCATGTCTTCCTGGTCCTGGTGCCTTGGGCATTTTGAAGCCTGGGTGTTTATTTATTTACGTATTGATTTGTTGAGGGCTGTGACAGTGTCTTGTCCCTCCACGATTCAGCCAAAGGCTGTGGCCATACTTGGTATCAAATACACAGCTGGGGCCTCCACTGGATGCTGTACAGTTTGCCTCACAGTGATTTTTCCTGCCATTCAAAACTCTATTTTCTATTTTCCCAATGAAAATAGGTTTATTTTTTTTCTTATTGCATAAACAATGTATGTTATTGTCAAAACATTTTGGGGCTGGCCCCGTGGCTTAGCGGTTAAGTGCGTGCGCTCCGCTACTGGCGGCCCGGGGTTCAGATCCTGGGCGCGCACCAACGCACCGCTTCTCCAGCTGTGCTGAGGCCACGTCCCACATACAGCAACTAGACCACTATGACATACAACTCTCTGCTGGGGCTTTGGGGGAGGAAAAAAAAGGAGGAGGATTGGCAATAGATGTTAGCGCAGAGCTGGTCTTCCTCAGCAAAAAGAGGAGGATTGGCATGGATGTTAGCTCAGGGCTGATCTTCCTCACAAAAAAACAAACAAAAAAACCCATTTTGAATGATATCTAAAATTCTAAGGAAGAAAGTCAGAACCCCCTGCAACCCCATTGGCTGCTCCAGGGTGTTCAGGACCTGGGGTCGCAGGACCTGCCTGTCCTGAGCATGGTGAGCAGAGGGTCCTTGTGGGGAAGAGGCGACTATGGCCTTGCCCTCAAACCCCACCCCAGCTCTGCGGCTGTGCAGCCTTAGTCGCCTCATTTGGAGAGTGGGTAGGCACGGGGTGAAGATGAAGTGGTGGCTACAGCCTTCCCCGTCCAGCTGATGCAAGCCGCTTCCACTGTTAACCCTTTCTCCCCCTCTCTGACCACTGGCAAGCACTCTTCCTGTTGAAGCTTCCCAGAACCTACAGGAGGGCCGGCGGCTCAGCTCCGGATCGGCTCTCTCTGCGGCAGCAGAAAACTCACGGCCGGCAACTCCTTCCCAAAGGAGTTTCCTGCAGAAAAAGGGAAAGGTGAGCAAAAGAGGACCGAAGGACACTCCTAGAAGAGGTTTGAGCGGGGAGCTGGGGGTGGCCGCCGCAGCAGCTGAAATGGGCAGGGTCCTCTTGGGGGGCCATGCTCCCTGGGCTGAGATTTCTAGAATTGGACAATGTAAACCTGAAATTTGCAATTCAGGGCAGCAGGCGTTTATTGAGTGGCCTTGCTGCAGTAGACGCTGTGCGGGATAGGAGGTTGGAGAGGCCAGGTCCCACCCTGCAGGAAGTTGAGAGCCACTGCTGTGGGGTGGTGGGAGAGCTGACAAGGCTGAGTGTACTTGGAAGGGGCCTTCGGAGCGGACGAAACGCAGGAGCAAACATATAGCTGGGACAGACAGGGAGCAGAGAGTCTCCGTTCTGACTGGCACATAAGGTCATAGGGTTTGGGTGCGTGTGGGGAGTGAGGCTAGGGAGCAGCCAGGCCGCCTGCCCCGGCCATCAAGTCCAGGCTGACAAGAGGGGCGGATATTCAGTGGCCCCTGCAGTGTGCACATGTCCGGGGACCCCCGACTCCTTGCAGGCAGGCTGGTCTCTGCTGAGGGGCCAGTTTGCTAAGCCTGTGCTGGTGGGTGAGATTGGGGTGGTTCCAGGATGCGCCTTCTGCAGAAACAGCCCTCGGAGGGTGCTAGCCGTCAGAGCCACTTCCGGTGTTTAGAAAAACCACCCCTTCCTCAGCACATGATACTGCCATTAGCTGGAAGCCTGTTTTAATAACCACACAGGCCCGCAGTGACCGCGAGGGGATTGGCAACCCTGGAGCCCCTCCCGGGCAGGCTGCTCACTGCGGATGCTGCCTCTGCCAGGCCTTCTGTCCGAGCATCCGGGCCCTTTGGGAATGTCACACCCAGATGCCTCCAGAAGGCCTTTGTCTGTCTGCCTGTCACACAGAGATTTGCTTCAAGCTCCTCCATAAACTAGAGCTGAGCTGAGCCTGGAGGAGCCTCAGGACATCCTCCTTCCGTGTGGCTCTGGGCTCCCGCCCTCCCTGCCGGCCCCTGCTGGCCTCTGAGACCACTCTCAGGTCCTCATGAGCTTGGGGGGCCGGAGACGGGTTCCTGGAGGCCTTATTCACCTTCTCTGGCTTTTCTTCTTGATCATTCGCTAAAGATGCTTCTATTGCGGACTCTCAGGTCATGAGTCGCCCCCAGGCTGGACTTTGGGCCTCTTGAGACAGCAGTCCTGCCAGGCACCTTTGGGGGCACATTAGAAGGCCCGCCCAATCCTGTCACTCTCTCTTGTTGGATTTGGGAGAGTTTCTTAGCTTCTCGGAGCCTCAATTTCCTGCAAAATGGGCTGAGAATATGCACCCTACAGGTTGATGGCAGGGTCTAAATAGTGATGGGTATTAGAGTATTCCTGGCTCACAAGTGTGATACGAACATGAAGTATTGTAAAATTGAAAATAGCTGCCCACGCACGCTGTTGATTCTACATCCAGAGCTAGAAAAACGGTACATCTAATCTAAATCTAAAGATAATTAAAAAAAAAAATCTTATTGCATAAAATATATATTTGTACTATGTAATGTGTTTTATAATTTTGATACCTACAAAAGTTGTGTGAATTATGAAACTTGTAATGAAGTGGACACCAAACTCAAGCGCTAGAACATGGCCAAAACCACCATACCCCCTTGTAAGGCTTCTGCTTTGAGCTGCCCCTCTAGCTGGGGCCTCAGCCCAGTTCAGCTTCATTTTGCTGAAACCTGTTTCCTGCCGCTCTAGGGATGGAGTGCTTGTGTGGGAGGAGGGAGGGGAGCCCATGGAGGAAACCCAGTCTCAAAGCTAGTGGTCTAGCCCCACAGAACGTGACTTCTCTACCGTGAGTGACTCTGCGCGTTTCCCCAGTTCTCCAGGCCGGAGTTCGTCCTGCTGGCTCGAGAGGCCCCGGTGACTTTGCACCTGCCTGGATCTGTTGTGGTAACTGCTGGGTTAGACGGGGCAGGAGTGGAGGGTGGCAAGGGAACTGCCCAGCTGGGCAGGCCCAGAGGCGGCCTGAGCTCTGACGAGGGTCTCAGGCTGGGAGGGCCCTGAGGGTGCTCACCTTCTCCTCCAGACTCCTGCCACAGCCCTCTGCCAGGTCACACTCCTGTGCACATCCTTCAGCACTTCCCCGCCCCTTTGAGAGGAGCCCTCTGTGACCTCTGGCTAAATCCTGCTTGTCCTTCCAGACTCAGCTCAGCCTTCGTCTCCTCATTCAGTCAGGAAATCTTGTTTAAGCATCAAGTAGGTGCCAGGCACTGCTCCAGACCCCAGATCTGTGATGTGAACAAAACAGAGTTCTTTTTGCCTGGAGCTCACATTCTAGCATTTATGCATTTGTCTGTTTTCTGGGGTGGAACAGTCAGTCTCCCTTCCCTCGGCTCTGCTGCCCCAGCCCAGGCAGACCGCAGACCCCCAAGGGGTTGCAACCTCTGTATGGAGAGGCACTCAGTTCCTGGATTGGGAGTGAGTGACAGGCTTGTCCCTGCTGAGTTGCCCACAGAAAGAGCTTTGGTGCTGTCGGCCCAGAGTGGGGGCAGCCCTGCCATGCCCTGCTCTGGGATGTCTGTGTGCCTGACTAGGACCCTTCCTGAGCCAGCCCCCTGCAGCAGAGGGGAATGACAGTGGAATAGGAGCAGGCGGCCAGAAAGGTGGCAGAAGTCGAAGGGTGGAGAAGGGGAGAGGGAGGTGGGGCGGGGCCCGGGGCACTTGGCAGCAGAGGAGTTGGCAGCCAGAACTCATTGCCAGAGATGAGGAGGCAGGCCCACTGTGAACTGAAGGTGCATGTGCATGTTGCATTGTCCCATTGGACCGCACTGCGAAAACACACATTCAAAGATACAATTACTGTACTCAGAATTTCAAGAGGGCAACTGCAGAGCATTAAACCCAAGCACAGCGCCCTTCAGAGCCCATGGGGTGGCCCCCACACCTCTCTGTCTCTCTCAGGGGTGGCCCCTCACTGCGTGTGAGACAACTCCTCAGTTGTGCAGGTGTGCAAGTGTGCAGCAGGGTTGGAGCCAGGGTGGCTCAGAGCGTGCCGTGTGATCAGCTCTGCCAGGGATCGTGTGGGAACTCCTCCCGTGGGGTCCTCAGATCTACACTGGCCCCGGCAGTTGGGGGCTGCCCCTGGGTGTCCAGAGGGTCAGCATGTGGCCGCAGGCATCGTCTCCATAGCACTAAAACCACACGCACCAGTGTCCATCCACGGCTGTCCTCTAAGGAGGAATTCCTTGGGGAGGTCTAGGCCAGGCCCCAGGCTGGGCATTGAGGCACAAGGTTCTGGGAGCAGAGAAGGGAGTGGGTGGCTCGACCCTTCAGGCCACAGACAAGGGTGCTGAGCCCACCTGGAAGACTCTTAGGAATTTGCCTTGAGGAGAAGGAGGGTGAGAGCATGCCAGGCAGTGGGCAGTGTGTGTAGAGACATGGGCAGACGAGCCCGTGTGGTGGTGGAATGGTGGGCCTGTCTGGGCTGCTGAGCGGAGGCCACAGTGATCGGGATGGGGTTGAGGTGGCAGATGAGTCTGGCATTAATCTGAGCAGGATAAAGAGGCAGAAGGCAGACTGCTATGCATCTATTTCTCAATTCGAAGTAATCCCCTTAGCTCCAGCCCTCTCCGCTCTCTGTGCCAGCCCAAATTCTCTCTGCTGTGCTCTGTGGGGGTCTGGGGGGACAGTATCAGGTTGACCAACACCCTGGGAGTGTATGATTCGTTGGTGAAGGCCCTGGGTAGTCCTCTTGGGAAACAGAGCCCAAGGGACAGCTGGGGTTTCTGCAGGCGAAAGACATCAGTTAGATCTGCCTGCCAGCTCTCCTGGCCCCCCAGAGCCTGGCAGAGAGTGAAGATTTGAGTCCGATTCTACCTCTTACTAACTGTGCAACTGTGGGCAAGTCCCTTACCATCTCTGAGCCTCGTTTCTCATCTGCTGAATAGGAATCATGACCATTCTTATCTCTTAGGGTTGTTTGTCAGTTAAATGAGACAAGGCATATAAAATATGTAGCATAGTAGCTAGACCAGGCTAAAGACTCCATGTCCCGTAGTTATTGTTACAACTGATACTATTATTGTTTTCAGACCAAAAAAGGGAAATCCTATTTGGCTCTCAGGGACCTTTCTGTGGTGCTGCTGAGCGGGCAGTGTCTGGAGGTGAAATGTGACATCACGTCGACAGCGGGGGCTGTCTTCAATGCTGTCATGTCATTTGCCAACCTTGGGGAGCTCACCTACTTTGGCTTGGCTTACATGAGGGGTAAGTGTCTCCTGGGTAGCCCACGGCTGGCCTGGTGCCTCAGGTGATCCAGGTATCTAGGTATCTGAGCACTATTCCTTCTAAAATAACTGCTGGCGACAGGGACGCCTCACCTTGCACACTTAGACATTGACGTGGTGAAGGCTTCAAGTGGTCGTGTGCATAGTGTCAAGTCAGTGCAGGAGACTGTAATAAAATGGTGCATGGAAGATGTGGGTTTCTGTGAGTCACTGGGTCTGGTTGATCAATTTCAGTGCATTGAAGTGAGACTGGCAAATGTTAAAAACATTTCCATCTAGGTGGGAATATAGAACGGTACAGCCACAGTGGAAAACTATGGCGGTTCCTCAAAAAATTAAAAATAGATTTGCCATATGAGCCAGTGATTCCACTTTTGCATACATACCCAAAATAATTGAAAGCAGGGTCTCGGAGAGAGAGTTGTACACCTATGTTTGTAGCAGCATTATTCATAATAGCTGAAATGTGGAAGCTACCCAAATGTCCACTGACACGTGAATGGATAAGCAAAATGTGGTATATACATACAATGGAATATTTTCAACCTTAAAAGGGAAGGAAATTCTGACATATGCTACAACATGGATGAACCTTGAGGACATTGGGCTAAGTGAAATAAACCAGTTGCAAAAAGACAAATGCTGTATGATTCCACTTATGTAAGGTACCTAGAGTTGTCAAATTTATAGAGACAGAAAGTAGAATGGTGGTTTCCAGGGGCTAGGTGCAGGAAGAATGGGAGTTATTATTGAATGGGTACAGAGTTGCAGTTTTGCAAGACCAAAAGAATTCTGGAGGATGGTGGTGATGGTTGCACAACAATGTGAATGTACTTAATACGCTGAACTATATGCTTAACAATGGTTAAGATGGTAAATTTTATGCGTATTTTACCACAATGAAAACAGTAAAGAAATTTTTCCATCTAATCATATAGGACTAATGGGAAATCAGCACCCACACCCCAGGAGCCTAAATTAAGAATCCCTTCTGAAGATCCTGAAGGAAAGAGTTTCTGCATCTTCTTTCCATCTTTGCCCGTCCGTGAAGGGACTCTATTTCCATCTTTGCTGTAGTCAAAGCCCTTTAACCACTGTGTGGAGTAATGGGAAGGAGGCCATGTTGGGATCATACAGGCCTTCAGGTTAAATCCTGGATCTACCAGCCCACGTTGCTTAGGTGTCATAATCTTGCTTTTCCTCTGTTCTTCCTCCCCAATGGGAGAAGCTCACAAGCTTATTGTGGGATCATTCCGTGTGCCACGGGGGTAGGGTGTGTCCTTATCTCCCCATAGTTCTCAGCAGACCTCCGAAGGATCTCCCCCAAGCAGAAAGAACAAGCCTTATACGCTTAGATGTGATCTGTTGATGTTTGCTCAATCTTTTGTAAAGTGTAAATAGAAGAATCTTTAGGAAACATTGGATTTTTATTGATCTACAACATGCAATCTAAATGAAACCAGTGTGCCTGCTCTAGGGGTACAGTCTTGAGGCTTACCCTCTCCTACCTCCCCCAAGTCAGGTCTCGCCCTGCACCCCTCGTAGGTGGACATCCTATAGCCACTCAGCTGGGGCCTCCTGGGTAAATCACTCAAAAGTGACCAGTCTGGGGTTTGAATATAAACCTACTTGGGAGGGCTTGCCAGCCAAACTGTAGTGGGGACCTGCCCATCCCTTGGGGAGAAGTGGCCTTAAGTGAAGTGGGGTGTGGGGAGTCAGATTCAGCAGCGAGGGCTGAGGGCGCAGGGGGCAGATGTCTGGGCACTGTGTGGTGACTCCCATTTGAACCACTCTGGACACCTCCTTCCCTCTCCCCAGCATGCATATGCCTCTGGGAGAAAAGGCTGGTTCCCCATTTAAAAGCTTTGCCTTCCAAAACTTGGCGTGACTCCTGTGCCAGGCAAACTGCTAGAGAGTGTCCCTGGGCGGAGAGGGTGGAGTGTGGTGAAGGGCGTGGGGCAGAGCACGGCTGGGGCAGACCTGCAGGGGTCCCAGGGGGAGTGGCCTGGCAGGGAGGAGGTCAAGCTTTGCCTTGAAGAGAGCAAGGGGTGGAGGCGGTGCCTTCAGTGGCTGGGCTCATTCAGTCTCCCTCCCGGAAGTGCTAGAGGACAAACTCAACAGGAGTTGAAGTCCTGAGCTTGGACTGGTGGAGTTTTCAAGCTGGCAACCTTCAGGTGAAAAGACAAAGGTGACTCCACTTATGCCCTGCTCAGTCTGCTCGGGCTGCTGTAACAATATGCCATAGGCTGAGTGGTTTCAACAACAGACATTTATTTCTTACAGTTCTGGAGGCTGGGAAGTCCAAGATCAGGGTTGAACATGGTCAGGTTCTTGGTGGGGGGTCTCCTCCTGGCTTGCGGACAGCCACCTTCTCACTGTGTCCTCACATAGCAGAGAGAGCAAGCTCTGGTCTCTTCTTATCACATTAATCTCGCCTAAACCTAATTACCGCCCAAAAGTCCCACCTCCACATATCATCACACGGGGGTTAGGGCTTCAATATATGAATTTGGCGGGGACACAAACATTCAGTCCATATCATGCCTATGCCTGGGGAGGCTTGGGATGGTCCAGTTGATGCAGAATGCTTGGCCCATGGCAGGATTGGAATACTCATTCCTCTGTTTTTCATTTTGTCTCCATAAGATGGCAGCTGGAAGGCAGATATTAAGTAATATCCTCTCTAAGATAAATAACCACATTTCCTCCTCTTGGTGCTGATTTCTCTTCTCGCCCCTCTCCTCTTTGTCTCCTGCTCTTGGCCCCTCACAATCCGTGGTGGCAGGTATCCGGAGGACTTTCTTCCTGCTCTCTCCTGCACTCAGATGGCTCCTGTCTGACCCTTCTGGCCAGGCTCAGGGCTGTGGGTCTGAGGGCTGGTGCCTGCCCAGCTGCTTTTCCCTCCAGGCGCTTTCTACTTCCATTCCAGGCAACGAGTTCTTTTTCCTGGACACCGAAACCAGGTTGTGCAAGATAGCCCCCGAAGGCTGGAGTGAGCAGCCCCGGAAGAAGACCTCCTCGAATACTCTCACACTCTTTCTGAGGATCAAGTTCTTTGTCGGTCACCGTGGGCTGCTCCAGTGAGTGCTGCAGACCTGTCCTTTGTTCCTTCGGCCTTTATGTGTGTCCAGGCTGACGTTAGAGATAGTGGATAGGAAGTGCTTGGGGAACTGTAAATTATGTATGAATAACAACAGTTATTGTGGTTGATCTTGTTGATTGGATTCCAATATGACAGAAAAGGGGGAAAAAGCAGTGGTTGGGGGCAGGCCCTAGACAAAACAAGAACTTGCCCTTTTGTTTCGTACATACTCCACTTGAGGTCAAAGTACCCCACCCCCACCCCAGTGTGCCCCTCCCGCAGCAGCCCAGGGACGAGGGTGGGAGGAGAGATGGGGTCAAGACTTTGGAGTTGGGGGCCGGCCCCGTGGCTTAGTGGTTAAGTGAGTGCGCTCCACTGCTGGCGACCCGGGTTCGGATCCTGGGCTCGCACCGACGCGCTGCTTCTCTGGCCGTGCTGAGGCGGCGTCCCACATACAGCAACTAGAAGGATGTGCAGCTATGACACACAACTATCTACTGGGGCTTTGGGGGGAAAAAATAAATAAAATCTTTAAAAAAAAAAAAAAAAGACTTTGGAGTTGGATCCGTGCCTCTTCATTCCTTTGCTTACTAAAAACACCATCTAACTGAGTATCAGTTTTCTCACTTGAACCACAGCAGCAAACGTCTCCATGGTGTTGTATGAAGTGCTGGTACAGAGTAGCCCTCAACTAGTGGCAGGAGGCATGGTGTGGATGAAGGAGACCACCCTTGTCTCACTGGCATCTTCCTCTGGGTTCTGTTGGGTCGTGTCCCGTCTCCCTTTCTCTCCCTGCTTCCCAGACTGAGAAAACCCTCTGGCTTTAGTGTTCTCCCTCCCCCTCAGCAGTCCAGTGGCCTTTATTCCTGCATTTCTTTTCCAGGCAGAGCCGGACAAGACATCAATTTTACCTGCAGCTTCGAAAAGACATCCTGGAGGAGAAGCTGTACTGCAATGATGAGACGCTGCTGCAGCTGGGTGTCCTCGCCTTGCAGGCCGAGTTTGGCAATTACCCTGAGGAGGTAGGGGTGGAAACCTGGGGCCCTTGGTGGAGTCACCGGAGAAGCAGTTATGGGACACGAGGGAACTGTTAGAAATGTGGAGAGTGAGCCTTTGAGAAGTGTTGTTAGCACCTACCACTGAGGTGGGGTAAACTGCATCCATCCATCCATCCATCCTTCCATCCATCCATCCATCCATCCATCCATCCATCCATCCATCCAACAGCATTCATTGAGCGCTCTTTGCTAGGCTCTGGGGGATACAAAGATGAACCAGTCAAGTTTATACATTGTAATGTCGTTCTAATCTAAGGTCCCTCCTAAAAACAGTAACTTACTAATATATTGAGTTCCTGTCATTATCATCATCATCTTTATCATCATCATCATCAATAGCAATAGCCAACCTTTATTAAAAGACCACTCTGTACCTGTCATCGAGCTAGACATTTTCCACAGTGTTAACTCACTTAACCTTCACAGCAACATTGTAAGGCAGATACTATTACTCACATTTTCTAGAAAAGCGATGTGAGACCCATGTAGCTAGAAAATGGTAAAGTCTAAATTTGAGCCCAGGTGTGTCTGACTCCGGGGCCAGTGCTGATTCTGCTGGACACACTGCATCTCAAGTGGCCGCTCTAAGCTTGTTGGCCAAGCCCTTGTTCCTGGAGCAGAATCACGTGTAAGTTTCTTTAATTGAGTTTGCCTGTCATCGTCCTGTGTTATAGTCCTCAGGGAGTTAGTAGAGGTTATTTAATTTGCAGATGCATCAAAGGAGGGAGAGATGATGCTAATATGTTTATTTACTTAATTAGGATTCAAAATGGGGATGCCAGGCAGGAAGGAGGGATCCACCAGGTGAGCTGTGACAGAGAGCAGTGCAGTTTTGCTCTTGGGTTCATGAAGCCCCTCACCAATGTTCAAGATGAGGGGCCAGGCGCTTGGCAACAGACCTCAACAGAGACTGAGCAGTGTGACCCAGCAGTGGGACATGGCATCCAAATGTGGAGCTCGTCTCTGGCTACGTCAATAGAAGCAGAGAGGGAAGAGCCAGGGAGGTGAGGGTGCCGCTGATCCTTCCCAGGTGACCCCCCAGCGAGCCACTGGGCTTTATCTTGGAAGGCATCCCCACTGTCACATGGCAAACACTGGGTCTTCTGGGGAGTGCTTCACTTGGGAGGGAAATGCTCCAGAGAGGACATGAGAGCTGTGTGAAGGAGGAATCTACTGATCAAAAGGGAAAATGGAAAGGTCTAACCCCTATGTCCTTGGGCCTGTGAATGCTTTCCCAGCCGTGTCTGCACGTCCATCCCAATCTCGCCCACCCTCCAAGACCAACCCCAACCCCACAGCTTTCCTGGACTCCCCACAAGTGGAAATAAACTCTCCCTCCACCCTCTGGACCCTTTTGAACATCTCCCCGGCACCCCTTGGCCAGGACACGTGATTACTCAGCAGAAAAGCAAGCTCAGATTGGCTTGAATAAAACATGTCATTTACTGGCTTGCAAAATTGAGGTGTCTAGGCCCTCCTGCCCCTTTGACAAGCCTCTGGGCCTATCATTGCTTTCTTTGTAGCTTCTTCCTCTCTCCTTGGCCCCCAGGGCTGGGGTCCTAACCATGCCTAGGGCTTGCTGGGGGCAGAGACTCAAAGACATCAGCAGGACTTGGGCTGCCTCGTTTCCGGACTGTGTGCTCTCCTCAGTCAGGTTTGCCTTCAGCAGCTTCTGGATTCCACCCTCTGGGTTGCAGCCCAACACCAAAAGCAGAGTCCCTCTCAGTCATGCCATGGAAATCCTGGGGTTCTGTGTCATTGGTTCTGATAGAGTCATGTGCCCACCCTGAGCCAATCACTGTGAAGGGAAATTCCGTGTTCTGATTGGTTGTACTTGATTCACATGGCCACCCTAGGAACCAGGGGTAGAGCTTACACTGGGCAAAATACATGGACTGGGAGAGAGGAGCGATGATTGCCATTTCCAGCAAGAAAGGGAATGTTTGCACATGGCCAAAAATATATGTCCACCACCAGTGGGTACATATTGGTCAGTAATGCTACATCCTTGGTGAACAAGGAGATGCATTAGGCTGAAGTTCTGAGTCTGCTGGGTCATCTGGGTCTGGCCTTGCGTTATAGTTGAATTGTGTCCCCCAAAATTCATGTGTTGAAGCCCTGACCCCCAGTACCTCAGAATGTGACTGTACTTGGAGATAGGTGATTAAATTAAAATGAGGCTGTCTGGGTGGGCCCTAATCCAATCTGACTGGAGTCTTTATAAGAAGAGGGGGTTAGGACACATGGAGAGACACTGGGGATGCAGTAGCACAAGGGAAAGACCACGTGAGGACTTGACGAGAAGGTGGCACCTGCAAACCAAGGAGACAGACCTCAGAAGAAACCAACCCCGCTGACACCCTGATCTTGGACTTCCAGCTTCCAGAACTGTGAGACAATAAATTTCTGTCATTTAAAGCACCCCGTCCATGGTCCTTTGTTATGGTGGCCCCAGCAAACTAATATGCCTTGAGTCTGAGAAGGAGAAGCTGCCGCCCCCGCTGAGTGGGGACGCCTTGGCAGAGGTCTGTGTTCTTAATTCTCAGTGCGGGGTGGAGAGGGCAAAGTGTGGCCTCAGTCACAGTGCCTGCTTCGTCCCCCTAACGGAGTTTAAGGGCCAGGACAAGCTCAAGAGTTAGAATGGTTCTTGAGAGCAGTGGCTTTCAAACATTTTGTGCCACGACCTGTGATAAAAAGTGATGGACCTTATAGCCCAGTGCGCAAGCGCACACGTACGTGTAACAGAACTGAAGCAAAAGCTTCAGGAGTAAGACGCACCCTTTC
This sequence comes from Diceros bicornis minor, assembly GCF_020826845.1. Classification (NCBI taxonomy): domain Eukaryota; kingdom Metazoa; phylum Chordata; class Mammalia; order Perissodactyla; family Rhinocerotidae; genus Diceros; species Diceros bicornis. The sequence continues at coordinate 12,041,459 of NC_080745.1, read as the reverse complement.
TGGATGTGACGCACACTGGTATTTCCTCTTCTGTTCTAGTCAATTCAAAACTGCTGCCCGTGAACCACTAAATTGGTTTCGCAGTTCACTATTGGGTCACAGGCTGCAGTTTGAAAAACACTTTTCAGGCTATACCAGTATCGTCTTGCCTTCCTCCCTGGACATCTTCAGAAGGTGCCACTATGTCTGGAGTCTTCAAAGTCCCTCTCTATCCCCTCACACTGCTGCGTTTCTCTTCACAGCATTTTTCACTACCAGGCATGTATATTTATTTATTTATCAATCCTATTGTTCTCTCCGTGAGAATGGAATCCCCCTGAGGGGAAAGGTTTTGTCTGCTTTATTCTGCCACTTCCCGGGCACCAAAGCAGTGCCTGAAACATAGGGAATTTGCTCAAGAGCTTTAGGTCTCAGGAGTGGGTGAATGAACGGAGTGCAGGCTCCTGGACCTGACGCACTGTGGACAAAAGTCACCCTAGGGTTAGAGTTAGGGTTAGGGTCAGGAGCTTGCTTGTCAGGGAACTGTAGCTCAATTCCCAACACCCCCACCCATACTCCCCCACGCCCCCCCGCAGTCTGTGGGGCCTGGGACTTCGCTTCCTCCTCCTGGCACCACCCCAGCTTGGGAATGCAGTCTGTCCCAGAGCTGGCCTGGCCCGGGTAACCTCCTCCCTGACCCTTTGACAGGCCTCCAGCCCTGTCACCACTGCTCCTTCTGGGAGCTCCTTCCTGTTTCCTCCACCCGCAGAGCTGGGGTCCTTACCATGCCTGGGCCAGCTCCCTCTTGCTCTCGCGCTGCTACTTCTGGGGGTCTTGGAGGAGAAAGGCCCAGACATTTGGAGGGTGCTCTAAGGTGACCCAGTGCATCAGTTGACATCCTTGCTGCAGTGTCTAGTCCCATCCTGTATGTGGCTCATGTGGACAGGGTAGGGGGGCTTCCAGGGGCAGTGTTAGTTCGTCCTTAGCAGGCTCATGGAGCAGAAGAGTGAGCCTGAGTTTTGGAGTCAGATGGAACTGGGTCCAAACCCTGCCTCTTTTGGTGGCGATGTGCTTGACCCTGGGCACATTATCTCTCTGAGCCTCAGCTTTTACGTCTGCAAAATGGAGATAATAGAAGGCCCTTGCAAAGCTGCTGTGAGGGTGGAAGGTGGTAATGCATGTATGGTACCTGGCATGAGCAACTGCTGTTTGCAAACTTCCCTCCCCCTCCTCCATTCTAATTAGAAGTGTTGCTCGTTATCAAACAACCCAAAGACTTACTTTCAGTCTATGGATTCAGACACACAGTCTTATACCTGAGACCCTAAGTAGGGGTTAGAGTTGGGGGAAACTGCAGGCCAGGTACACTGAAGGCAGCTGGGGAGCTGGAGTAAGACCCCTTCTTGAGGCCCAGATCATTCCTATGGGATCAGTTGCCCCAAGGCCCCAGGGGCCCAGATCTGTCTCTAGGCGCCCCATTCTGGCAACCCCCTGCCTGTCCAGTTTCTGACCGACTTTACCTAGCTCCCGCCTCAGTCTCATCCTCTACCTCCAGCTCCTCCCCCGGATCCTGCCCAGCCTCAACCTCTCCCACTGCCCTAGGGCCCAGAGTGGTTCCAAGATGCTCTCTGCTGCTCCCACAGCCAGACCTTTTCTCTTGCTCTTGTGTGTGAGTCCTAATTTATGCTCCGTGCTTGGTCTCATCTAAGCCTTACGTCACCCCTGCAGAGCCAGTGTTATTTCCATTTGCAGTTGAGAAAAATGGTGCCTCTGGGAGGTTAGGTGAGCTTGTGAGAGCACAGCCAGGACTCACTTCTAGATCCTGGTTTCGCTCTGTGCCAGGTGCGGTGGGCCCATCAAAGGGCGTTAGGGGAGGCTCCGAGAGGAGATCCCCTCCCTGCGCCTGTGCTGGTGAGTGGGCAGGAGTGGGAGGCCAGCCTGTCCAGGGAGCTGCTGGTGTTTCACTGCAGCCCAGGCTAAAGCAGCTGTCAGCCTGGGCGGGCATACCAGTGAGAAACTTGCTGTGCCCTCCCACAAGGCTAATATTTTGTTTGATAAATCGTTCTGGAGCTGGAAAGAAAAATAATTTGGAAACCACTGTAGTGAAAGATTGGAAGCCACTGAAGAATTCTAAGCAGGGAAGTGACGTGATTACATTTGCATTTTAAAAAAAGAAACAAAGACAGTTTGGTATAAAAATAAGTCTCCTTAATCACATCATTGCAGCAGACTACTTTCCTCTGGGTGCATTCTCTGCCAGCCTTTGACCACATGCGGGGTCTCATCCATTTGTAAACAGTGCCACGCATTCTGCTTTCTCACTGATGGTCTCTGTCTTCCCGTGGCCTTCCTAACGATCTCTTGGGGTGACTACAAGTTATGCCGGGGCAGGGCTGGAGCTTTCCTCACTTATCTGTTCTCTCAGTGTCTGGTATCACCCGGAAGTGCCATGGACATTGTAACTACTATTATTATCGTTCCAATTGTTTCTGATCTTTCTTTTTTATAAATGACAGAAATCAATGTTTGTGCTGGAGCTTTTCAGTTCCACGTTCTTCTTCTCTTGGATACCTCCCTAGCGATGAGATGCTGGCTCAAAGGTCCTAAATACTTTTTAAAAATGTTTTAATAGACGTTTTTTTAAGAGTAGTTTTAGGTTCAGAGCAAAATTGAGTGAAAGGTACAGAGGTTTCCCATATGCCCCCTGCCCCTACACGTGCATAGCCTCCACCACCATCTACATCACCCACTAGAGTGGTACTTTGTTCCAACTGATGAACCTGCATTGACACATCATTATTACCCAGAGTCCAGAGTTTTCTTGGTGTTGTACATTCTATGGGTTTGAACAAATGTACAATGACATGTAGCCACCATTATAATATCATATAGAGCGGCTTCACTGCCCTCAAAATCCTCTGTGCTCCATCTATTCATCCCACCCTCCTCCCTAACCCCTGGCAACCACTGATCTTTTTACTGTCTCCATAGTTTTGCCTTTTCCAGATGTCATATAGTAGCCTTTTCAGATTGGCTTCTTTCACTTAGTAAAATGCATTTAAGTTTCCTCCATGTCTTTTCATGGCTTGACTTTCATGGCTCATTTCTTTGTAGCACTGAATAATATTCCATTGTCTGGATGTAGCACAGTTCATTTATCCATTCACCTACTGAAGGACATCTTTCGCTTCCAAGTGTTGGCAATTATGAATAAAGCTGCTATAAACATCCATGTGCAGGTTTTTGTGTGGACATAAGTTTTCAACTCCTTTGGGTAAATACCAAGGAGTGTAATTGCTGGATCGTATGGTAAGAGTATGTTTAGTTTTGTAAGAAACCAATAAACTGTCTTCCAAACTGGCTGTACCATTTTGCATTCCCACCAGCGATGAATGAGAGTTCCTGTTGCTCCACATCCTCGTCAGCACTTGGTGTTGTCAGTGGTCTGGATTTTGGCCATTCTAATAGCATTCTAAATGCTTTTTTGTGCACTAGATTGCTGAGCAGTTTCTTTCCCTTTGTGTCTCTGAGCTGAGCTCAGCTGGCATGAGCCAGTCCTAGGCTGGAGGTATCTCAGTCCACAGCCACATGGGGACAGGCCTGTGCCACACCAGGAGCATGGGGATGTAGTGGCTGCTGTGCTGTTCCCTTGTGATCCCCTCATCAGGCCAATTTGCCCACTCTGAGCCCTGAGAAGGCCAGGTGCTCCCTGCTCCCTGCTGCCTTCCTCACGGGTAGTCATCCTCAGTTGTGGGGAAATGTCTTGCCCAAGATTAGGCTGGGAGGGGCTGCCTGAGACCAGGAGGGGCTGATTCAGGAATACAGGGCAGGGTCAGCTTCTCGCTCTGCCAAGTGCTGCCTTTCTCATTCCTTACAGTGGACCCTGGCACCACTCCCCCAAAATGTCCACATACCTCTCTCTGCCCCGGAGTCTGCATCAGGGAACCCAGCATCAGGCAGCGAGTGATGCTGATCTTCCCGCCGCTCCTGTTTCCCTAGAGAGAAGACTTGATGAAGGTTCAGGCCTGGGGCAGGGTGAAGGTGTCAGATCTTCCCTCATTTGGGGAGCTACTTCTTGATCGCCTTCTTGTGGAGACATGGTGCTGCAGCCAAGACCTCCTTGTCGGAGGCGACGGTGTACCAGGAGCATATGTGCACAGAAACGCTAAACGGGTAAAAGGAAACAAAGTTTTAGGGCCAGGGCTTTCTGTGCCTTTTGGGAAGTGTGTGGTATCATGGAATGTGTGAGGGCTTTGGGTGACCAAATCTTGTTTCTGTCACTCATAAGCAGTGTGACCTTAGCCCTGTTGAATGACGTCCTTCCTTGCTCATTTTGTTCGGCTCGGCAATGGCAATAATAATGTCCTCGTAGGATTACTGTAAGGATTGAAAGAGCTGTGTTCTGACGACCACCTGGAGTACAGAAGGGGCTCAAAAACGGGTGGCTCCTTTCTTCTCTCCCTTCTATTGATGTCATGTGGTTTGGCCCAACTTCTAATATGGTAGAAAATGATATCCTAGGTGGGCCCTTCAGAGGAGCATCTTTGCCCTGGGGCCCTAACCTGGGTTTCGACTGCAGACAGACTTCTGTTCTGCTCAGAGCCCTCCAGAGGGTGTCTTGGTCATCCCCTTCTCTTCTGCATCTTATTCCAGCAGGTAGAGAGTAAAGCCTACTTTCGAGTTGAAGATTACATCCCAGCAAGTCTGATTGAGAGAATGACTGCATTCCGGGTCCAAGCCGAAGTCTCAGAGATGCACCGTCTGAGTCCTGTGCTCTGGGGAGAGGATGCTGAGCTGGAGTTCTTGAGGGTGAGGCCTCCGTACCCTTGAGAAGGGGCATTGGTGTTCAAGGCAATGTGGTCAGCAGTCCCCTCCAGAGCCTTCTCTGGGGGCCAGATGTACCCAGACCCATCAGGAGGTATGAGCAAGAGACTTGAGGCTCTTGGAGGAAGGAAGCTCCACTGCCCTGAGGGGCAAGGAGAGGCTTCTGGAAGCAGGCGGCACTGGAAATGATCCCAAAAGATGGGTAGGATTTCGGGGGCTGGGGTGGGTATACAGGGCCTTTTTCCCACCTTAGAGCTCATAGTCACTTTTCTGTGAGCAGGGATAGAGAGACGACATACAGGACAATTGAAGGACAAAATTGGAGTGTGAGCCAAAAGCAAAGCCACTGAGAGACTCAAGTTTGCAGCCTTCCAGGCAGCTGTCCTCAGCACAGCACAGATGGTGTGGGCCCTGCATATGGGGGCAGCTCTGCTCTGCTCTCTCCTCAGCCCTCCAGGAAAAGCAGCAGCATTTCAGTCCGCAGTGCTTGTGGGCACACCCAGAGCCTCTAGTGAGCTTTGCTCACTCCACAACTTACGCCTGCTGTGGGCCAGGCACCGTGGGGATCGGAGGCAGAAAGGACGTATTCTCTGCCCCCAGGGAGTCCCACGTCTGGTGGGGAGGACAGACAGGTATGCAAGATGGTGATAGCTGCCCGATGGGAACAATAACAATACCAGGATGGTGTTGTTCCTCTGTGTCAGGATGGGGGGGCATGGCCACTCTGCCCATGCAGGTGGGGCTGTGGGGCTTGGCAGGGGGCATCCTCAGCTTCCCCGGGGCGGGATGCCTGGCTATCCTTTAGAGTTGGGGAGCAGTTTCAAAAGGAAGCTCGGGGATTTATACTTTTCTCTGTACAAAAGTCTCCCAAGACAGATGGAAATATACCGTCCATGTTTTCTTGTTTTTAATAGAGATGGGCATTTGACAGCAGAACTGCCAAGGCGAGGTCTGGCCTTATTTTTTGATCAGTCACTTAGAACTGTCTGCAACACCTAGGGCTCTATAAACCTGCAAGCATTTCATTTGAGAAGCCCCAGCAGAAATGTGCTCAGTGCATTCCACAATCCAGCCTTCATGCACGCTCCCTGTCGAGAGGGTGCAGCATTCCCTTGACGAGGGATAAGTGGGGACTTCAAAGCCATCATCACACATCTGACGGAGCATGGCCACAGGGCCACAGAGCCAGCGGAGAGGCCCAGGCCTCGGGCCTGCAGAGGCTCCTGCAGGGCTGATGATGCTCGCCCACCTCTTCCCAGGCCCTGGCTACGTGTGCCGGGCTCACTGTGTCCCTGCTTCCCATGGTGGTTGTAAAGGAAGTCACCATCTCACAAGCAAAGATGCAGGAGGCTTTTTTTCAGTCTTTGACAGAAAACCCTGAATAGATTTGATTTCATTTGCATGCAATCTTATCAGTTGCAAGGAACACTGGCTTTCGGTTCCTCCTGGTGGCTGGTTGGGCTTGCTAATGCTGTGTACCGCCGTGGTACAGAGACAGGAACTGGAGGGGGGTTGGAAACCCCCAGAGCAACGTGACCCTTCTCGTTAGAGTGGGTGTTTGTTAAACAAAGTCTTTTCTTCCATGATTAGAAAGTAACCATTTGCTCATGGTTCTGCCTCCTAGCAATAGCATAGTTACATTTTGGTATATTTATCCTTCTCTCTTTGTTCTGTGCATTCACATGTGTATATGCATATGGATTTAAAATTGGGTTTATATTATACATGCAGTTTTATGTATTTTTATAATCCCATCTCACTAAAATTTTGAAATTTTATTTTAAATCCACACATGGTGTACCCTAAATTATTTCTCAATACTCTGTTGCTTGGCACATCAACTGTTTTAAATATGGAACTATTTTAGACAATACTGAGATTAGCACTTTTTCTGCATAAGTCTTGAGCTGCATTTATGCTGAATTCTTTAGGGACACTACATTACACACTACATTACAGTCATTTCTGTACATTTCTTGTCCCTTCTACTAGGTTGTAAATGTCGAGAGGGCCCTGAATCCTGAGGGCCCATCACAGAGCCCAGTGACTCCATAAACTATTTTCCCTTCTCCCTACAGTGAGCAGCAAGGTGTAGTCCCTGGATTATTTAATGATAGCCCTTCATGGCTCCTCTTTTCTGTTATCAGATGGTGCCTGTTGGCCCCTGGTTCACTGATGACTAATTTTGCTAGTTCATCATCTCACACTAGAAGGAGACTTGGCAGAAATTCAGTTTGGGTAACGCTGGATAACATACTCTGTCTGGAAGATTCACAACTACGTTAGCGTATTAATCCCAGAACAACAGGTTCAAAGTTAACTCAATGTTTTCCAAACTTTCTCAACTATGGAACCGTTTTTCCACATAACCAGGAGTTGAGATAGTCTATTAAAACATTTTCTTTTTTTTCACTGTTGAAATCATACTGGTTGTATGCTGTATTTTTCCCCACCTAGCATTATAACATATGCATTCCCCAGATAACTACAAATGCTTTGAAAATATCCTTTGTAAAGGCTGCCTGATAAACCCTTTTAAGGCGGTACTGCCTGTAGGAAATCATATACCTCCGGGAGCTAGTCCCCCCAACCCAACCCTGTAAGTCTGCACCGAACATCGCTATGAGAAGGGTTTGTCTTGATTATTCAGTGCATTTTCTTAGGACGGATTCCCAGGAGTGGAATTTTAGGGTCAAAGGATATGAAAGTTGTGAACCTCTTGATGAATATCTGGAAACAATCCATTTGTTCCACCCATTTTCAGTCCAACAAGGGTGCTGCATGGGCCAGGAGCCAGGAGAGCCTGGGTCCAGTCTACACCTTGCTGCTCACTGTAGGGAGAAGGGAAAATAGTTAGATAGCCGTAAGAGCTTGGAGATGAAGTGACCTTTCGGGAGGAAAACCAGCAACAGCCACAAAGAATGGAGGAGGAGAGGGGCCACAGAAGACTCCATAGCAGAGCATGGAGACGTAGATAATGTTACCTATTTTTTTAGGGACTGAAGATGCCCTTGACGACATTACGTATATTCACCCATGTTTCCAGACTTGATAGAAACTCTGTATTTGAGTTGTTAAGATTGAAGACTCAGAAGCAAACAGACTCATATTTCCATTCCTGGCTCCCAAGCGGGAACTTTGGAGGATTATTAACCCCTCTGTGCCTCTATTTTCTCATGTGAAAAGAGACGGCTACACCTATCTCTGATAACCGCTGTGAAGATTAAATGAGATAACGTGTGGGAAATGCTTAGAATGGTGCTTTACCATTTTAAGAATTTTATGCCTCTAAGTACTTCAGTATCACATCCCTCTCTATATAATTAAAAATAAAATAAAAAGTCGGAATTAATACTAAACAATTAAAACATGTAAGCAAGCCTAGCAAAGGCATCTTTATTCTAATAATGACTACTTTAATGCTTTAAATTTTTTTCTTAGAAATATCACATCAAATTCTTTAAAAGAATTTACCTAATTATTTTGGAGTGGCACTGCTTTGTCATACCTTAAGCACATGCCTGGTCTGGCCATTGTCTATTTCAGCTCCGGTGCTCAATAAATATTGTTTTGGATGATGGTGATGAGGATGATGATGATGGCGATAATGATGACAGGGTATCTCCAAAGGTAAAAGAAGGAGGCCCAGGGTCCAAAAACTTAGTCAAGATCATGTGAAGAACCGTAGGCTCTGCAGGCAGTGTAACCTATCCGTAGAGATTATTTATCAACAGAAGGGGAGAGATTGGCAAGAAGTCTGAGAAAGGAGCTCTCAAAAGCCATAATTTGTTCCTGTTTTTGTGACTTTGCCTGGGGATGAGAGAGATGGGACAGGACATGGTGTTCCCTGTTGCAGGGTAGAGATGGGATACCTTATCTCACCGATGAAACCTTCTGAGAGAGTTTCAGATGCCTGGAGCAAGATGTCCCTGCTGTGAGTCCAGGTGCATCAGTCTTCTGATGAGGATGCTAGAGACCAAGATAGAGACATGACTACCGTTCAGACGTAACAACATTTGCCTTAGGTTTATACTCTAGTCGCTTACGAATTTGGTTGGCCTGATGCAGTCCCTAGCTCTGATTGACCCTCAGGCTCTTGACAAAATTCAGTCTCCTAACCTGGTAAACTGAGGACAGCTGTTGGGCTGTGGGGACCGCTGAGGTGCTGCCACATGGTAGGAAATGCCAGTGATTGGTCATTTTCTCTGCAGGATGTTCATGGCTCATCTTGCTTTAACAGTGATGCTAACCATCTGAAAGGTTGCTTTCTGTGCCTGGGCCTTTTCCGTCTGTAAAGTGAAGGGGTTGGACCAGATAATATTGCAGTAGACTTTGATTGACACAATTTTGATTGACTCTACCTTGGGATGACCCAGAAGAGTCTGAATCCTAAAAACTTATTCAGAATATTATTATGCTGTTGTATCATTTTCGTAATAACTCCATTTCAGGTGTTGTTTTAGGAACTCCATGAAAAAAGGATTTCTTGGGTTAAAAAAATAGAAAAATGCTCTCCATATCAGAAGTGCAGAGAAATTCTGTAGTAAGGAGATTTGTGTAGCTCAGTGTTTCCTAAACTTATTTGGCACTTCTATTCTTTTTTATTTTTTAGAACATCTGACGGTATTTTTCATGGAATAGTTTGAAGCCCTTTGTTTCAGACCAGTGTGCCTATCTCTTCTAAGTTGGCCTTTTTCTTGCTCCAGGTCACCCAGCAGCTCCCGGAGTATGGTGTGCTGCTTCATCGAGTTCTCCCAGAGAAGACAAGTCCAGAAGGCGAGATGGCCTTGGGGATCTGTGCCAAGGGTGTCATAGTATACGAAGTGAAAAACCACATCAGAATTACAACTTTACAGTTTCAGTGGAGAGAAATCTGGAAGATTTCAACTTGCGTGAGTGTAGCTCAGTTGATCAGTGACCCATGCTTTGTTTTCCTTTGATCTGTTGCTCCTGTAAAGGAGCAATGGGTCAGGTGATCTAACCAGACAAGCTCATAGCCTGTCGGTTAACCTACTCTGATGCACTGTGGCATCTTTGGAAGAAGTCTAACAGGGGCTTTGAGAGTCATCAGGAGCACATTTCTTCTCTACCATCCCTGGCCCAGACCCCCACACTCCCATGGACAGCCATCAGCCTTAAAGGGCTACCTTTACCCTCTGGGTAAAATTCTCTTAATGTGGAGAATCCGCAGATGTTGAGAGCGAGGTGGAGGTGGGCAATGGGGCAGGAGAGTATACAGTAGGTGCAGTGGAGTCTGCAGGGTTTTGAAACGTTTTCCTTGTATTTTCATTTCCCCTTTGCGCACAGCATGCTGACACATCTGGCCTGTCTCCCGTGGACCACAAGTGTGCTATGGGACTGCTGGGGACCCCAAAACTTTGATAGCCATTGAAAAATTTCAAAGCCTTTTTTTAAAAACAAAAAAAAAATCCCTATTAAATTACAATGTTTGGAATTGTGTTGGAACATTTGCTTGTGTATTTATACTTCCTGAATTTGGTTACAATAAATTCAGCCTCAAAAACATTGTGTGTGTTCCCAGAGCAGAGAGGGCTCAAGTAGCTAGTCTATTTGCTGTCCTGTGGACCATCGCAGGCAGGAAGCCATCCCTCCAGGATGAGTTCACTATAAAACCTGAAGTTCTTCCACTTGTGGCCTAGGAAAAAACTTAGTTCTTCTTTCTATTTAATTTTCTCTTATGGTTTTAAAATGTTTCCCACTGACTAGATTGCTGTTTTTGTTATCGTTATCTGATATTAGAGTTTCCGAAGTAGAACCTAATTGGTTTCATTCATTTTCTCAATGTTTCTTTTGTTTCTTCCATCTTGGCTATTGAAGTTAACGTATTGTTAAAATACGATTCTTGATAGAATTTCATAATAAAGTGTTGTTTGTCTTTAGGAAAAAAAGCTTACATCTAAAAATAAATAATAGAGTATAATTTAATTAAGTTCATTAAAATAGCCTTTATAGTATTAGGAAACTGATGTTTTCCCAAATATTTTTGACCATATCTAAAAGTAAGTGAGATTTATATTTGTGAATTTTTCAGAATTTTAATGGCTCAAATTGCTTTAATTCAATTGAACGATTATTTGAAGAATTTCCATTATTGAATTTTTTCAGTACTATTGCGTTACTTCCTATTTTCTTTATGTCATGCTTAATTGTTCACAATTTCCAAAGGAATTTCTTTTAAAACATTTGTAAAAATGAAGATAACCTAAAAAGTAATTTTGAAAAAGAGACTTTTTTGAAGCCATAAAGTTTAACAGTCCCCATAAGTAGGTACTTTATGTTTAAGTTGGTTTAATTTTTGCAGATTTTTTTTTCCCCACGACCACAGACAATTTCTTGAACAAAGCTGGAAAGTCGTCATGTTCACAAGACAAACTTAGTAGCTTATAAAAAACACCTTGTCACTAATTAGGATTTCCATGCCCTGATGACCATGCTCTTCCTCAGCATGAATGTCTTTTTTTAATGGAAAAGTCATCATGTGAAGTAATGTCACCAGCTGCTTGCCACCAAACAAGGCAGGCATCTTACACAGTAAATGACCTGAACTCTTCCTGCTTCTGCAAACACAGAACAGGGAACTCAGTGAATAATACAAGAATGAGCTCAGGAAGCAGGTTTCAGATTTGGCTGATCAATAGCGGAAGCCACAATGCTTCAAACAATTGCAGACATTCATCCTGCCAGCCTGGAGAGAACTGGCAAAGGAAATAGAGAAGAATGCCCTGTTCCAAGATTGTGGTGTGTAGACGCATTGGCAGCCTGTCTGTGACAGAGACAATATCAATTCAGATTAGTCAATGGAGAAAGTGTTGGTTGTGGAACAATGAACTTACCCATGTTAGTAACTGTTCTCGGCTGTTAACAGTAGTTAAAATGTCTGAAGAGGAAAGGGTGAAGGCAAGGACTCTCTTTAAGAAAAAGAATACAAAGTTCCAAACACAAACTGCGGCATGAAAGTGCATATTCACTTAGAATGAGAAAAGAAATCACCACAACCTGTGAATTTTAAAAAGCTGAGCAAACACTGAAATCACGAAAGCCCCCCAAATAGTATTTCTATTAATTAACTCCCTGATAAACTCAATAATTCTTTTTTTCCTTTCAAATTCTTGGTGGCATACGCTCTGATTACTTTTCCATGTGATGACACTTCTGTAATATCATTTTCTCTAGAGAGAATAGAAATATGATTTAGTCTATCTTCTAGCATGGCTGATCGAAAGTTATTTTTATTATTGATAAATGCATAAAACATGCAGCTTTGCACAGAGACATCCTTGCTCTTTGTAGTGCTGCTACAGGTCTGTACTACAAACACAGGAAATCTAATAAATTCTATTATGTGTGATTCCCATCAAAAAAAAGAAAAGTATTGTGTGGTGTATTGATAACGCACCATATGCAATTATAAAGTATATTCCTGATGGGACAGAACTTCCACTTGACTGGGTGTTTTTGAGAATTAAATTACAGTTTTTTAATTTTTGACGATTGAAAAAATTTCCCAGAGACTGGCCCCTGGCTCTGTACATTTCAAACCTTGTTCCCCTCCAGCACTGACCCGACATACTTCTGGTGCCCGGTATTGTAGGGCACGGTCAATTTCATATGGTCACTGGCCCTATACCTTTATGCTGAGACTTTGGGTGAGTTGGTCCAATGGATGGAGTATTCTGGGATGGCTGGCAATAAACTACTGCAGAAGAGACTTCAAACCACGTAAATAAATCCCACTGAATCTACACGAAATGTATCCCCGTTTCAACTTCTCCTTAGCAGGGTCTGCTTCCACACCACGCAGCACTGCCTGTGGTGGGAGAAGTGGGGAGGAGTTGGAGTGGAAAGACGAGTCCGTGGTCTCAGCTGATTGTGGTGAAAGCGTCGTACTGTCCGCAGTTTACAAGAACACGTGAAGACATTTCTGGTGTCCCTTCAGCTTCACTAGTTTCATGGCAAATCTGCCTCTGGAGGAATATTATGTTCTGCAAAGATGTATCAAACCAAACAAACAAATCGGCATGGGAACAAACAGCAACAACAATAAAACTACTGGGGATGAAATATTTGAAATGGTAAACCAATGCTTTGAAACAAACATGGTGTTCCAGAAGTACCAAGTGTGTTTGTACTGCAACAACAGAGGTGTAAATAAGCTTTCGTGCTTGTGCTGAAAACCCTGATATTCAGGTTATACGTCGTCTTATTCACAGAGCGGCTTGCCTATGGGAAAGTTTGCCTGCAGATATGAATTTTCCATTAAATGATGTTATCAAAGTGGAAAAAAATTGAAACCACTGCAGTCAAGACTGTTTTCAGCTTCATGGCAAGAAATGGGATCAGATCTCCACTCCCTGTGGTGTTTAATACCTTAGAGCGTTGGTGTCCGAAAGGAGAGTTTTGCAGAGAGTTTATGAGCTGAAAGAAAGACTGGGGTGTGTGTGTGTGTGTGTGTGTGTGTGTGTGTGTAAGAATGATTCTCTCTTTTCAGATTTGTTAAAGAATAGTTATTAGATTTAAAAAAACTTACTTTTTTAAAATACCTGAGTGAACTTAGTATAAAATGGTCAAGAGTGTGTAAAAGCATATCAATGTGTACTGACAAAGTAGATGGATTCCAAGCAAATATTCAGCTTTAGAAAAGTGTGGATAAAATTATCACCTACTGAAGTTTAGGCATTATTATAATTGGAATGCTAAAGAAGAATTATTAAGGCTAGTAAGGCAGCATCTATGAATGTTTGAAAAATACATTATTTTAAAGAATACTAGATATGGTATAGTTCAGTTTGATCCAAAATCCATTCATGTTAGTATAAGGAAGTTCAACATTTGTCAATAAAAGAAAAGAATATTTAGAGAATGCACAAATTATCTAAAATTAGGTTAATGGTGAAAAGGAGTTTCTCAGAGGAAAAGCACTGAATGGTTATCTGCCTGTTGTTAATACCTGACTTGTAACTGGAGTTTCTTAGAAATGGTGACGGTCATGAATTGAAAGGGATCAGCATTAAAGAAGATCAGGAGTTTCAGGCATAAACCTTTATTTATAAGGTGATCTTTATAGGAGCAAGCTCAAGTTTCTTATTGAGATTGGAATATCCAGCACAGAGATTTTACGTGAAAGTTATAAATAAATTCATATTTAATGTCTCTATTACTTTATATTTGATTGTTCTTATTAGAATTATATATTGCAAAAAGTAATGGATTTTTTCCATGAAACTCCATATAGATAACCCCATAGAGATAATGCTTTCTAGTTCATCTGAGTGAGCTGTACAGAGATGATCACTTTGTATGTGGGCCTCGAAGGTATAAACGTGGGAAGTGTTTCTTGGTGATGTGACCTCCGTTCCTGCTGCATTCGGAGAGCTCTTAGTCTGTTTCCTCATCTGCAGAATGAGGATGATGATAGGACATCCTTCATTCTGTAGCTTCGAGGACGAAATGAATTAATACCCAGAAAGCACTTAGAACAGAGCCTGGCACATTCAGCAGGAAACATGAGAATACATACAGTGCTTTCGCTTTCCTACAACCCTGCCAGCTGAGATTTTGTCTGCAACTTCTGGGAGTTTGTACAGTGAAAACTATAGGTATATTTATTGGCCTTTCAAAATGCACACTGAGGATTATGTTCACTTCTTGGTGAGGGCCAAGTGTGTACCTGACTCATTTTATGTTCTATTCATCCCGCACACTCCTTGGCAGATAGCAATTGCCCCATAGACAAACATTTGATTTACGAATGAAGGAAAAAATAAAAAGAGGGATTTTCTTTAATCTAAGAAAAAATATTGGTCCATAGTCAGACAACATCAGTCATACACATCTGGATGCCTGGTAATTGATATTGAACTGAGGGATCCAGCACTCGCTTACTCTCTGGACAGTGTGCTTCAGTGCATGGGTAAGGATGGTCAACAGTAAAGTCTGTGTTTGTTTCTTTCAGCGAAAGAAGTTCACCATCACAAGCAGCATCACGGGGAAAAAGCACACGTTTGTCACCGATTCGGCCAAGACCTGTAAATATTTACTGGGCCTCTGCTCCGCCCAGCATGGGTTCAATGCTCAGATGAGCTCGCCCCGAGTCCCAGCTGGTGAGTAGACCATATTCTCCACCTCCACCTTGGCAAGTCTGTTATTTCATAAAATAATTTGTATAAATTGATACAATTGACCCAGAAAACTTTAAAGAGTTTTAAATCTCCCTAGTAACTGAAGAAATATAATTAAAATGAAATACATTTTTTTCTTAGATTGGTAAATGCTAAGATAAATAATATCGGGAGGATAAATTGATACAATCTTTCTAGAGTGCAATTGGGAATATAGATCAAAAGCCTTAAAAAAGCCCATGTCCTTTGGCCCTGCAATTTTACTTGTAGAGAGATATTTATCCAAAGGTAATAAATAGAGAAGTACACAAAAGTTTATGCTCATGGGTGTTGACTAGAACATTATTTATAACAGTGACCATTTGGAAGCAACCGAAGTATCCAAAAACAGGGGACTAGTGAGATAAATCACAGCATGTCTATATAATTTAGACATTAAAATCAGTTTTTGGAGAGTGATGACATGTGCAAGTGTACATGGTAGTGTGCTCGGTGAGGAAAAGCAGGATATGAAAAGATTTCTGGCGCTGTCTGCGATGATGGAAGTAGCTACACCGACAACATGGGGGTCACTACCAGTGTGTACCTACTGAGTGCTTGAAAGGTGGCAAGTACCACTGAGGAACTAAATTTTTAATTTTATTTAATTTTAACTAAGTTATATTTAAATGTAAAGGGCCACGTGTGCCTGCTGTATTGGGTAGCACAGGTATAGACACCATGATAGCAATTTGGTTAATTTTGACATGTTATATAACAGGAAAGAAAGACTACGGAAATGAGCCACACCAAAACACCTTCGTGAGTTTGTTGTTACCTTTGTGAGTTAGGCATGTGGGCCTGATTATTTGTTCTTCTGTATATTTTTTCAGTATTTATCAAACTTTCAACAATGAACGTGTATTACTGATATAATTAGGAAAGAGACTATTAGTTAAAATGAGGCTACACATCACAGAAGATGAGTTAATATTTACTATTTAGGAAGTGCTGTAGAACTATTTATTATTGTTATTCGTACTTTTCCAAGGCGTTATGCTAAGTCCTTACAAGAATTATCTCATTTATGCTCATAGTATACTGATTTCTCAACCTGCAGTTGTCAAGCGGCCCAAGGAGGCAGGGACCAGCATTAGTGGGAGAAGCAAACTGAGGTTTGGAGAAATAAGTAAGGAACGTGCCAGCTGGTTAGGGGTGGGGGGTGAGATTTGAACCTGCGGCTCTCTGAGCCTTGTGCCTGTGCACTTCACCCCTGTAGTATGCCCTTCCATAATCTGCCAGAACATGGACTTGAGGACCAGAGAGATTTGGCATTGAGTGCTGGATTTCTCACATTGGCTGTTGATCTCTAAGCACTCTATTTTCTTTGGTTATAAAAGGGAAGAATGTAATACAGTGGTTTCAGCCTTCGTATTCACAGAGTGGTCTCTGCACCTGGGAGCTTGCAGGGATGCAGAATCTCAGGCCCCACACAGACCTGCTGAACCAGAGTCTGCATTTGAAAAAGAACCCAGGCGATTTGGATGCACATAAAAGTTTGAGAACCCCTGGCTTGGAATATGGCCCATGGAGTCCAATAGACTTGGGACAGTGCCACTTACCAGCTGCGTGACCTTGAGCAACTCACTTGCCCTCTCTGAGCCTTGGTGATCTCTGTTGAGCACACTGGCTGTGTGCCATGCTCCAGTGGGACAGTGTGTGATGTTCCTAGATCCCTGTCTGGCGTTCGTTGCTCAGCGTGAGTAGTCACAGCAGCTCCTGCTCGAGGAGGTTTTGTTTGATGATGGCCAATTCACATGGGGTCCTGGGATGGGGGTATCAACTGGGAGACAAAATCTCTGAGCGTTTGGATGCAGAACCAAACACAGAAGATAAAGGTGGCATATTATTTGCAGCAAAACCAAATTAATATCTAAATATTTCATTGAAACCTCAGGGTGGCGGTTCCAGGATGTTTCCAGGGAGCTGGAGATAATGAATGTAAATTAATTATATCTTACCTGCTATTGCTAAGATACAGTGAGAAACATCATCAACATTTCTTTTATTGCCTGATATCAGCGACCGTAAAATATTTATAAAGACTCCACGGGCTCACTTGTGAAATTAGTCCTCCTCAGCCTATTTTGCTCATAATATACTGTTTTCTCAAACTGCAACTTCTACCATTATAGGAATTTCCAGGAATCTAATATTTGCAGTAAAAGGGCTATTTTAGACAGTTTTTCTTTTTGGCTGGGTTGATGCTATTTTATTTTAATTTTTCCAGCTTCATTGAAATATTATTGATGTATAAAGTATGTAAGTTTAAGGTGTGCAATGCGATGATTTGATACACTTGTATATTGTAAAATGATTACCAATAAGGTAGCTAACACTTCCATCCCCTCACATGATCACCATTTTTTTGGTGCTGGTAACATTGAAGAGCTACTCTCTTAGCAACTTTCAAGGATGTAATACAGTGTTGTTAACTATGGTCAACATGCTGTACATTAGATCCCCAGAACTTATTCGTCTTATAGCTGGGAGTTTGTACTCTTTGACCAACATTTCCCCATTTCCCCCACCCCCAGCCCCTGACAACCACCATTCTACTCTCTATTTCTATGAGTTCAGCTTTTTTAGATTCCACATATAAGTGAGAACATTCGATATTTGTCTTTCTCTGTCTGACTTATTTCACTTGGCATAATGCCTTCAGGGTCCAACCATGTCTCAAATGGTAGGCTTTCCTTCTTTTTTATGGCTGAATAATATTCCATTGTATATATATATTTTCCATTCATGTGTTGATAGACACTTAGATTGTTTTGACATTTTGGCTGTTGTAAATATGCTGCAATGAACATGGGGTGCAGATATCTCTTTAGGGGGGATGTTTTCATTTCCTTTGTGGATAAATACCTAAAAGTGGAATAGTTGGATCATATGGTAGTTCTATTTTTAATTTTTTCCATACTCTTTCAATAGTGGCTGCACCAATTTATGTTCCTACCAACAGTGCACAAGAGTTCCCTTTTCTCCACATCCTCACCAACACTTGTTATTTCTTGTCTTCTTGTTGATGGCCATTCTAACAGGTGTGAGGTGATATCTCATTGTGGTTTTGATTTGCATTTCCCTAATGACTAGTGATGTTGTGCACCTTTTCATGTACTTGTAGGCCATTTGTATATCTTCTTTGGAAAAATTAGACAATTTTTCTTTGCCTTTTAAAAAATTTCTTCGTTATTAGAAACTCTCTGCAGACACCATTTTCAATGATTGCATCCAGCTGAGAGCTGGCCATCTCCATCTGACGGCCCCATACAGTCCTCAAACTCAGCGTGTCCGCAGTTGAGCTCATCCTCCCAGACAACTCCCTCCACCATGATCTTTGTCTTGTTCAACTGAGACTACCCTGTTCAACTGAGACCCACCCTGCAAGGAAGTGGGAGGGTCTGGACCTGCACACTCTTTTCCCACCCCACCTGTCACCAAATGCTCTCAAATGGGCTTGCTGCTGGGAGTCATGTCCCCTCTAACTCATCCTGCTCTCAGCCCTCACAGTGACCTTTCAAAAGCACCAGTATATCCATGTTCTTCCACACTCACAATTTGTCAGTGGCTCTCTGCTGCCCGCTGGGACAAGCCCAGACTTCTTTTTTTTTTTTTTTTTTGGTGAGGAAGATTTGCTCTGAGCTAACATCTGTGCCAATCTTCCTCTATTTTATATGTGGGTCACTGCCACAGCATAGCTGATGAGTGGTGTAGGTCTGTGCCCAGGATCCAAACCCACGAACCCGGGCCGCTGAAGTGGAGGGTGCCGGACTTAACCACTATGCCACAGGGCCGGCCCAAGCCCAGACTTCTGAAGATGGTATGTCAGACTCTTCCCACTCTGGCCCCAACCCTGACTTATTGCTTGCCGTGATTCCTCCACTCTGCTCTCTGGCTTACACTGCATGCTGGCTTGCAGGCTGCTGAGCACACAAGGATGGGTCAGGTTCCGGGGCCTTTTGTGCTTAGTGTGGCCTCTGCCTGCAATGCTGTGCCTGCCCCCTTCCAGGCTCAGACCACCAAGAGAAGCCCGATTCTCCAAGAATGAGTTCCAAGACGTCCTCCTCTCTGGCTCTCCTGATTGACTGCCCCGTCCTCCCTTCCCAGGTGGAGCTGACCAGTCCCACTTTTGTGTAGACTGTCTTCTCACCTATAATATTCTGCCACTTTAATTTGTGGCTATATCTGCCTCCAGTCTGCAGTAGACTGGGGGTTCCTGGAGGGCAGGGACAATGTCCCACTGCCTTTACAACGCCAGCACGGAACAGATGTGTGTAAGTGGAAGGTGGTCAATACGTGTTTTTTGAATGAATGAGTGGATAATTAGTGTGAAAATACAATCATTTACTTCATCATTCTCCTATTTTGATTTTGTTTGCTTTTAATTTTTCCATATTATAAATAATATTGTGATAAACATCATTGGAAGAAACATGTTTTGGTATTTTGTATTATTTCTTTATGTTAGAGCTTGGAAATGTCATTGTTGGGACAAAGGCTGGGGCGTTTTTAAGGCCCTGGCTATTTCCCTGAGCATCATTTGCATGCCCAGGATCATCCTGCTGTTTTGTTGCATCCTTGCTGGGATAGATAATATCATGTTTATCTTTGTTCATTTGATAGATAAAAATAATTTCACGCTGTTGTTTCATTTTGCATTTCTTTGTTGGGAAGTTGAATATTTTCCAATGTTTCTTAGTCATTCTTCTGTGAATTGTCTCAACAAGCATATTACTTTATAGTTATATTTGGTTCCCTGGGGAGAGAGGAAAATCACCGAGCTTTGGAAAGTGCATAATTTCAGGACTAAATCAGGCAGGATCTGTCGGCGTTGCAGAGGGGCCCACGGGCCTCTTCTCAGCCCTTTCAGATGGTGACAGGGCTAGCAGGAATGCTCTCGGCCCTTCCAAAGCTGTAAGACTCTGCAGCTTTGCAGTGGACTGCCCAGGGTCTCACCCTAGTTCCTTTTCCTTTTCCTGGTGGCCCTGGGCTCTCGGTGGCTCCTGTGCCCGTGCAACACTGTAACTAACTTAGACTTCAGCCTTGCCATCCAGACCGGTTCGGACATTTGTCAACTACTTCGCTGGTGCCACAGTTACACTGTGAGTCCCCCATGTCCAGTGGACAGAAACCATCCGCTGTCCTCAGCGTGTCGGTGGCTTTGGGGTACTCTTGGCAACTCTTCCTTCCGTTCCTGAAAGGCTATCAACTCTTGGCTCTCCTAGCTACCCACCAACCCTGCCAGCACGGTTTGTCTGCCCGACTGAGCCCCACTCAGCTGAGGCCTGATGCTGATGACAGCACTCCCCTCCAGCCCACCAGCCCCCTGCTGTGCTGAGTGCCTGATATGAGTGCTGGACGTCCGTGCCCCCATCCCCTGCCCTCTCTGGGTGGCTCCTGTCCTGTTAACAGGCTTCCTCCTTAGAGCCCTGATGCTCTCCAGCTTCTTGCTGGGGACAGTGTCCTGCCTGGAACCCAGGCCCTTGGGACTCTCACTCCTCTGCTATCTTCCATGAGCCCCCCTCCCCTAGGGGACAGCCCCTCCCTTCCTGTCCCCCCCACCTCTGTACGTAGGCTTCCTTCCAACCTGCTAAACCTCTCTGAGCTGAGACTCTGCCTCTCTCCCTAGACCTCTCTCCCTGAGACCATCTCTCCCTAGAATGTCCTCTCTGGGTATTAACATCCACCTGATTAAGCCTCCTTTGGGCCCCGGTGATCAGAAGGCTGAGCGTGCCCCAGGTGAATCTCTCGTGCTGCCGTCTTTGTTGCGGCATCCTCGGCGCCTCGATTTTCGGGTGTGGGCTGTGGAGTCCGCCGACTTGAGTGTGAGTCCTGCTCCACGCCTCACCAGCCCTGGGACTTTGAGCAAATTATTAACTCTCTCTTAGCCTCATGTTTCCTCATCTATAAAGTGGGTATAATAACATCTACTCCAGTGTAATTGTGAGGATGAAATGAGACAGTGCAGAAAACACGCCTGCCACTGGGCCTGGCACATGACGGGCATCCGTCAGTATGAGCTATGGGTGTCGGTGTTACTGTTGCTGTTGCTCTGCGTCTGTGCGGGTCCACGCTCTGGAGTGAGATACTGTGCAATTTGTGCACAAGCTGCACGTCGTACTCACATTCCTTATATCCTCTTTTCTTCCTTGCCCACCATATGTGAGTGATGGTACCAAATGCTTCACAGACAAAGAAAGTTCTCAGAAAGTATTTTTTAATGTATTTTCCAGTCGGCACAGCCTGGGCAATGAACCAGCCACCATGGTAGGAAAGCGGGGAGTGTCTGCTTGAAGAAATAAATGCCCACAGACACCCTCACAGTGGAGGCGCTTCACGCACTTCACACACACACACACACACACACACACACACACACACACACACACACACAAACCAGAGCCACACAGGCGCCATGTGCCCGAGCATTCTTTCCTTGTCGGTTTTAGCAGGGAGCAGATGGTCAGAATATACTCATCATTTTCCTTCTTCAAAATACAAATTGGGCTTTGTATAAAGCCTAGTTCACTTATGGGATCCATCAAATCCTGATTTCTCGTGAACGACACGGGCAGCGAAGTGGCAAAAGTCACTCACGCCCGTCGTCTTGAGTTAGGGACTCTTAGTCATTCGTTCCGTTCCCGTATGACGGGAGGAAGGGACGCGTCAGCGCTGGAGGACTCAACTCGTCTGATACGTGTTTATATTTCAGAACATTGGCCCTTAACTTAAATATTATTACTGGGGAAACTAAGCTGTGTGGAGATTAAAGATTATGTTCCACGGGGCAGAGCCTACTCTGGTAATTCGCAGTCCCGTATGTTACAGCGGCATTTGCGAGGGCAGTTTTGCGGCAAGCAGAGCGGATGGCGGCAGCTAATTTCATATGAAGCTCTGCTGGCGGTGTGACGTTCCCGGGAATGTTCTTGGGTTAGCAGCCATCACAGCCTTGGCTCAGAGGCCTGTCAGCTCCAGGCAGAGGGAGAGCATCTCATCTCCTCCCTCTTGTATTTCTGTGGTTTCTTTCATTAGCGAGTGCTAATTAGGAAGACTTGTGTTCTCAGAGCTAATCACAGGAACTCCCCGAGGTTGCAGGAGGGAAAAAGAGCAGGCCTCTCAGTGCAGAGGACGGAGAGCGAGAACGGAGCCGTTGCTGCCACAACAGTGATGGGCCCAGTGTCAGTCTGCTATGTATTTATATTTATCTTTCCTCCCAAATTTCAGACCATGATAAGTGTGTGCAAATGGCCAATCTGAGTCTTGCACACCTGGCCCAGCCCAAGCCTCTCACTTGGATTCAGAGATTGTCGCGCTCAGAGAACACTCTGTTCACGCCCAGGCTAGAGGACGCCACAGGAGGCCTGCTGCGCACATCACTGGATGACTTCGCCATGGAATCCAGCAAGGAGACAGGGCCACAAGGCATTGGAGGCAGGTGGGTTTGGCACATCTGTTCTCTGGGCCCAAACCACCAGGGACTTGGTGCTCCAAGTGATCTGTACCAGAAGAAATTGTTTAGAGGATGTCAGATGTCTGAGGGAAGTATACACTCCTTGGATAAGTATCAACTAATTCCAGAAATTTTTTGAAGGCAAGCTATGGGTGAAGTCTGTGCTAACTACTATAAGGCAGGCTTCCCGTCTCGCTGCTACATTGCTTCTTTCTTTTGGTGGAGAAAGAACTAGGTGATAATACGAAACTGAAGATGACAAAATAAACAAGTTACAATAAGCCTATTTGGTCTTATTACGAGCCGGGTACTGTTCTAAGCACTTGTGCACATCAACTAATTTAACCCTCACAACCTTGGGAAGTAGTTTCTACTGTTCTCCAAGATCTACAAGGGCAGAAACGGAGGGTTTGGGATTCGAACACGCACAGCAGGCCCTGGAGTCCCAACTACTAATCTGTACACTATGCTACTTTCTCTTTTGATGGGGTGCTTGTAATTTAATTTGCAACTGAAAATAATGAGCTTATAAATACAACTTTACATTATAACACAAGGATCCATACATTTAAAAATAGCCTAGAAGTTGGATTACACTTACGCTGCAAGTTATATAAATAGTCCAGATTCACAGGCAGCACGTGACCAGGGAAGGTTGCTGAAGGAGCTGTTTTTTGTATGGGTTATGCAACTGCTTCGGCAAGAGGGGATGATGATTCACTTGAACTGTGATATATATATATCTATCTTACAGTAATTCTTAGAAGATTATTGTCTCAAATTCTTTTGATGTAAATAAACATCACCACGCTCTGCAAACTCAATCAATGGTGAGGAAGCAAAACTGTTGGTGTGTCTATTGCTGTGTGACAAACTACCCCAAAGCACAGTAGCTTCAAACAACAATGATTTTGTCATTCTGTTTCACAGTGTTCTGGGTTAGAAATTCAGGCAGGGCTTGTCTGGGTGATTCTTCTGCTTCTTGTGGTATGGACTGGAGTCACTTGGCGGCACTCAGCAGGACTGATCTGGAGGCTCCAGGAAGGCATTACTCCTGTGCCCAGGCCCTCGGTGGGGACGGCTGGGATGGGAGCCCAGCCCCTCTGACTTCCCGTGTGGTCTCAGGCCCTCTCCACATGGTGCCTTCAGCCAGCGGTCAGGCTTCTGCGTGCACGGCAGCTCAGGGCTCCAAGGGCCCAAGGCGAGGCTGCCAATCTTCTTAAAGGCGGGGCCTGCAGCTGGCACAGCGTCACTTCTGCCCTACTCTTTTGGTCAAAGTCATCACAGGTCAGCGCAAATTCAAGGGCAGTGGAAACAGACTCCACCTTTTGATGTAGGAATGTCAAAGAATTTGTGGCCATCTTTAATCTGTCACTCAAACTAATAGGACTTTATAGTT
The DNA here is from genome assembly GCF_020826845.1 of Diceros bicornis minor. NCBI lineage: Eukaryota > Metazoa > Chordata > Mammalia > Perissodactyla > Rhinocerotidae > Diceros > Diceros bicornis. Next base: position 12,017,626 of record NC_080745.1, on the reverse strand, counting down.
TAAAAGCCTGAAGAAGCCGCAACGGACTCAAAGCCACCTTGAGAATATGTTGACTACAAAATATCCTTCCTGAGGATGGTGAGGGTCCCATGACCTCCCAGTGGGCATGCACAGTGGGGGCTTTGCAGCACTGCTTGGTGGCCAGGCTTCTCCCTAGGAATCTGAATTAGAGTGATCCTGAGCAAGTTATTTAACAGGGCTGTGCCTCAGTTTCCTCATTTGTCCAGTGGTGGTAACTGTAATACCCACCCCAGTGGGTGGCCATGGGAATTAAATGGTCTTGTAAAACACTGCACATGGGCTGAGTCTGTGGTGAGTGTCCCAGTGTTGGTGCCCCTGCCCCCAGACTCTAGGGTCGGAACAGGAACCCTCGTATGGGGGTTCGAATGGGTTAAACATTTAAGGCAGGCACAGACACAGATTATGGCTCCTCTGAGGGTGAGGTGATTATTTCCAAGTAAGAGGGCTGGGGAGGGCTGCATGGGGGAAGTGACACCAGCAGGCTGTGGGCGCGGAGAGAGGGAGGGAGACATGCAGGACCCAGTTCGTTTTGCTGAAGAAATCAGTTGAGCACCTGCTGTGTGCCAGCCCTGGGCTGGGTGCTGAGGAGTCAGCAGTGAGCAGGACAGACAGGGCCTGCCTCCTGGTGCTCACAGAGGTGACAAGCACAGGGCCTGAGTGGGCAGGAGCAGGTCGTGCTGTTGGCCCGGGGCCTGTGGCTCACGATGGTCGAGAGCAGGACGGCAGGGTGGCAGTGCACGCAGACATTTACACTGAAGAGACGGGGCTCCACCCCCAGTGCCATTTCTGGGCAGTGGTTTCCTCAGCACGCTTAAGAACAGGGGTGCCAGTGGGGTGCCAGGCCTGCTATAAATCCCTACCCCTCCCTCCTCCACTGAGAAGTCGGCCACCCGCTTCACATCGCCTTTTCTGTAAAATCTGTCCCGACTGCCCCAGCGAAGGGGGTGGCCCCTTGACGTCACTGGCTCCATTTATAGCAGCGCCCCCAGGCCTCCTCCACCCCAACAACCCCATGCATTGATCTGTCTGTTCTGTTAAATGTGAACTTCCAGAGGACAGCAACACGCCTGTTTTTCCCTCGGCTCTGAGGCCAGGACGTGGAGGCTTTCAGCAAATGGCTTTTTTTTGGGGGTTTGCGTTTTCAAAAGCTTATGTTAATTGTGGTAAAATACATATAGCATAAAATGTACCATCTTAACCATTTTTAGGTGTAGAGCTCAGTAGTGTTGAGTATATCCACACTGTTGTGCAACCAATCTCCAGAACCTTTCATCTCGCAAAACTGAAACTCTATACCCATCAAACAACAGCTCCCCATCGCCCTCCCCCAGTTCCTGACAACCACTGCTCTACTTCCTGTCTCTGAATCTGACGACTTTAGGAACCTCACACGAGTGGAATCATACAGTGTTTGTCCTTGCGTGACGGCAGTAAATGCCAGTCATTATTCTTTTTGAACAATAAAGAGTTGCATGAGTGGCCTGGATCATGGGGGCCACAGAGACCAAGGACGGAAAGCCCTACCTTTTCTCCAAAGGCCCATCGATATGCCACCTGTCCCTGTAGCCCTCTCGGCTCCTCCAGGACTGCTGGGGTGTGTCCTTTGAGCCCTGGAGCGCTCTGCCAATGCCTCTCCCTGGTGCTTTGATCAGCTATACATGGCATGAAAGGCATCCACCCCAAATCCTGCAGTGGGCTGGAAACTACCAGAAGGCGGGGCCCACCTCTGATCCACCTTCACCCTCAGTGGCCTGCCAGCCTGGGGCCTGGCACTTAGTTGGTTCGCAGTCAACTCAGGTTGAGCTTGCTGAAACGCTCAGTATAAACACGAGCTAAGTCAGATTGCGGCGGCATCTGTAATCTCCAAAGAATGGCTCCATGCTGGCAACTCACCTCTGCGCCCGCCTCCCTCCGCCGTCACTCCTGTTCTTCCTCTTCTAGCTCTGGACCCTCAAACAGTGCCAGGCTCTGTGCCGAAAGCACCTGGCATCGCCGACCCAAGGATGCAGAGAGAGGCTCCATGGGAAGCGGCACGTGCCAGCATCCCCTGCCTTGATCTGGCTGGCTAAAGCAGTGGGGTGGGTGTGGGCTCACTGAGGTAAGGACAGTCTGGGTAATGAAGAGCAGCTGAACCTGTTCAGATGGTTGGCCTTCCTGGAGGCCTGGTGCCCGCTTTTTCCACGGTTCTGACCTCCCGTGGATTTGCATCAATTCTTCCTTCTCACTCTCTACTATGCTCATCCCTGAATGTAGCTTATTTCCTGCAGAGCTGACTCTGGGGGTGGGGCAGGGTCCCCGCTTAATTCATTATTATCCTAGGGCCTAGAACGTTCTTTGTTTACTAGAATCCTGGCTCAGCAAAGACCATTTGAATGCCTGCATGAAAGGTTCTTGTTCTCAGCTTGGTGTGATCAGGGAGTAGTCAGCCCAAATGCCCACAAGGGTCAAACAGGCAAGTTACTGTGCGCATCCCTGGGGCACATCATAGGTGGGGCTGCTGGGGCATGCCCGGCCCAGCTAAAAACAAAAGCAAACAATAGAAAACCAGGACCCACTAAAAGTTTCCGTGTTTACACTTCCTACCTCATTTTGGTGCCATCACAAGCCTGGGAAATAGGGATATTATTGCTGTTTTATGGTTAAGGAAATGGAGGTTTTGAATGGCTGCATATTCAGCCCAAAGGAGAGCGAGTAGGAGGTTCCTAGGAGGCCCGAGTGACTCTAGGGTCCCCACTAAGGCAGAAAGACTCCAAAGCCCTTCTTCCTGATACCTTTTTGACAGCCAGATCAGCCCTTGACGGGGTCTGTCCGCAGATCTTCTGGCTGATCAGGCCCGGGGCTGCATTCCTCAGGCCACCATCCATACTCAGAAATGCCAGGATGTTGCCACCTAGGGGCATCTTATCTCATCTGTCGCCTTTCCCCCGCAGCCCCTGCATTGGCTGGGAGCAGCTGGAGAGCATCTGTTTGAACCAGAAGCCAACAACTTGTGACCCTCTCTCCGGGTCGCCTGTTCAGAGCATGTGCACAGGTGGGGCCAGGCCGTGGGCCAGGTGTGGGGTAAAAGAAACCTACACGTGGCGCTTGCTTTCAATCTTTTGCCACCACTTCATTTTGCTTCCTTGATAATGTTCACAATCTTTTTGTTTTTTAAGTTATTTTCAAAACTCCTTATGGTCGGGAAGAGCGCTTGCAATGCACCTTTGGCTTGGGCTGGGCGTGTGGATCTGAAATGTTTTGGCGCTGGTGGAGATCCCCAGTGCTCTGGTCCAGCAGGAGGAACACCTGCTGTGGACAGGTGTGGTTAGAAAAACGCCTTACCCATTTTAGTTAGAACTCTTCATGCAGGCCCAGAATACCACCTCCCAGGATCCTCCAGAAAACAGGGTGGGCAGCATTCCGTGTGTCATAATCCTCCAGGCAAGCCCCCAATGGGACAAAAAGACAAAGAGATTCCAGAACTAGAGAAAATATTTATACTTGATGAGCATTAAGCCTGGGGATTGGATCTAGAATACTACCAGGCGGCTCTTTACCGTGAGCTGTCTGCCAGATTCTGCCATGGTCCTTGGGAGAAGGAGAAATGTGGAAAGCGTTGGGTGGTCGGTCACCATTTGGGGATTTTCCCACGTGCTCTGTGACCAGCGTTGGGGTGCCCCACCCAGGACTCCAGCCTGTTTGGAACAAATCAGGGCTCTGCTGTGGTCTCCTCCCAGACCCACGCTGGGAAAAGACCTCCAGGGCGTCGGTGCTGGGCTGTGAGGCCATATCACTCTCTGATTATTCAAGGCCCAGGAGAGGAAGGCTTTGCTGTCTCCTCTCTGTGCTCTAAGTTTAGTTTTAGTTTTCACTGCCACCAGGTACATCTCTGCTCAAATTCTGTCTTGTCCCAAGACCAGTGCAGAAAAGAATAGCTATAGTAAGTTGCAGAAAACAAGCATTGTCACCATCCTACCCTTGCCTCTGTTCTTGTTGCCCAAACTTGACCATCACTGACCAGTGAGGCTCATTGGAAGCATGTGTTCAGTGATCCACCCCCAGTATTGTGTGTGTGTGTGTGTGTGTGTGTGTGTGTGTGTGTGTGCGTGTGACACAGTGTTCACACCTTTTATATCAGGTCTCAGACAGTTTGGGGGAAAAGCACAATGTGGGGCTTTCTTGCCGCCTCTAGGGTCACAACATAACAGGAGAAAGAGCTTCCCAGCAGACCCGAATGGAGAAATCATGCACGTGACCCTGACTCGGGATCCACGGCGTGGCTTTGGTAAGAGGGCCCCAGCCGGTGAGCCCCAGCCTCTCCCTCTGGCAGGGGGAGGTGTGTGCCATCTTCCCTCTGACTTTTCTACTCCCCTTTCTGGCCTCTCCTCTCCCAGTTTGTCTTTCTCATTGATCACTTCTGCTTTTTCCTCCCTATAAGTGTCTCCAAAGAGCAATGGGACTTTGGGGTCTAAGTTTTCCTTTTAGACCTGATAAAAGGGGTGCATATCTTGAGAATCTTAGTACAAGACAGAAAAAGGCATTTATTCTTAATATCATGTAACAATCTTTCTTTAGTATATTTAGATTCTTGGTGATAGGGAGGAATAGTCGACCTTTTTCACCTCCTACTATTTACCACATTTGAAGACCCTTAAAAACCACATAAGAAACAAGATACTGAGACAAGATACTTGATTTAAAAAAAATCATCCCTGGGCCGGCCCGGTGGCGCAAGCGGTTAAGTGCGCGCGCTCCGCTGCGGCGGCCCGGGGTTCGCTGGTTCGGATCCCGGGCGCGCACCGACGCACTGCTTGGTAAGCCATGCTGTGGCGGCGTCCCATATAAAGTGGAGGAAGATGGGCACTGATGTTAGCCCAGGGCCGTCTTCCTCAGCAAAAAAAAGAGGAGGATTGGCGGATGTTAGCTCAGGGCTGATCTCCTCACCAAAAAAAAAAAAAATCATCCCTTTCTATCTCTGATTATCTACTGGAGCAAAATCCAGTGCACATTGGTGGGCTGCGTTCCTGGCTTTAGCTGTCTTGACTAATGGGAGCAATCCATTTTTCTCCATGTGTCATGGTGGAGTACAAAGAGCCGTTTGAGGATCAGAGGACCTAGTAAAAATATCAGCTATGCTGCTTGGTAGCTGTGTGATCTCAAGCAAATAACCTAACCTCTCTGAGCTGCAAAAATCATTAAGTATCATCTCATTAAACATTGTTGGATTACAGGTTTTGTCATTAATGAGGGAGAAGATACAGACAAAGTTGACCCTGGCATCTTTATATCATCTATTATACCTGGGGGACCAGCTGAAAAAGCTAAAAAGATCAAACCAGGTGCGTCTTTTTAAATTGCCAGAGATGCTGCCTTAAGAAACAGCTCTTTCTTATTTCCTCGATGGTATCTTTGAGATGTTTTATTTTTCTAGGAGGGCAGATACTAGCCTTGAATCACATCAGTCTGGAGGGCTTCACATTCGACATGGTTGTTAGAATGATTCAGAATTCTCCTGACAACATAGAATTAATCATTTCTCAGTCAAAAGGTATGTCTTAACCTGCTTTCAGAAGCTGGAGAGCTTTCTTTATTTTCAGGGGTACATTTTTACCACTGGGTAAAATGGTAAAATGGGTAATGGATTTTTAAGTCCATGAAGGCCTTTGGCATTGCTTCCTCTTGGTAGCAGCTTGCCAAGAAGCAATGTGGTGCACAGATCAGTGAGCTCAGTGAGCTCAGGGGCTGAACGGGCTCTACCTTTGCTTGTCCTGCTGACTGGGCACAGCCTGCTCTGGTTCTTGAGGAGACGTGGCTGATACAGCCGTCATGTTGTTTTTTGTCCATGCTTCTTGCATGACAGGGAGGACATTCTTTTTTTTTTGTTTTTTTGTTTTTTTTTTTGGTGAGGAAGATTAGCTCTGAGCGAACATCTGTTGCCAATCCTCCTCTTTTTTTTTGCTGAGGAAGATTGGCCCTGGGCTAACATCTGTGCCTATCTTCCTCTACTTTATATGTGGGACACCTGCCACAGCATGGCTTGATAAGCAGTGTGTAGGTCTGTGCCTGGGATCTGAACCTGAGAACCCTGGGCCGCCGAAGCGGAGCACGCGAACCCAACCACTACGCTACTGGGCTGGCCCCAGGGAGGACATTCTTTTTGCAATCCAAGTCCTTTTAGAAAGTGACTGCTCCAGGATTTCTACATAGTTAGGGCTTAAGTGTGGCAATCAGGGAAGGAGACAAGGACTGTTCTTGAAGCTGAAATTGCATAGCAAGCATGCTAGTCTTACTTAAGACAAAGCATAAGAGATCAACCAAAAGAGCAAAGGTTTTTTTTTTTTCTTTTAAGATGCTTTTATTCATCCTTTAGATAACTATGAGAGAGCAACAATTGCCTATATCAAAAAATAATACTATTGTGTTTATTTGGGGCAGGATTGGGGGGATGATGGGGGTAATGGGGGGATGTTAACATCCCCTTCCCTCCCAGTTCCCTGGCACCACCACTGCTTTTTGGCTGGATGATCCTGTAATTTAACAGTAGACTGCCTGCAAATCCAGGCTCATGGATTTCCTCCTCACACTCCAGGGTCGTTGTACAGTTTCCCCTTGTGTGCAGAAATGCTTGACATCACACCAGCCAGCATTTTCTAGATCCTAAATGTGGGCACCCCATTGGCCTTGCCTTCTGAAAACCATGCACACTCTCTCACTTTCTCACCCGTATACAGCATCACCAGATGGCTTTCCAGGTGTTGTAGCTGCCCCTGGTCCGGAAGCCATGGGCAGATGGCAGGTGGCAAAGCTGGGGCCTCAGCCGTACACCTTTCACCCTGTGGTTAGAGCTGCCCCGGGGGTCTGCCCCGGGGGTCTGCCCCGGCACTTCTACAACACCAGCCCCAGCGCACTGTCTGTTGAATTTCCCAATATTTTTACTATTCTTCCCACAATATTTTAGCTCATCTTGCATTTCCCTCCACACTTTGCTTAGCAGTGGGACAGAAGGGAGCACCCATTTTCGTCAGGAAACATAATACAGCTGAGCTGGGATCAATTCAGTGTTGTTCCAGGATGGCCTGCTGTGATGGTGGATGTCGAAAACTGGCACCCAAAGTGTGCGACACTCAAGCCACAGTCTCACTTTGGAATTTTAGATGATGGATTTCCCACAATGCCTGTGAATTATGTGTCCTCTCGCAATGCTGGCTCATCACAGTTGGGGTTTCTTACACAGCTGTTCCTGTTGCTGGAGGAAGATGGTTCCAAAGTGACGCTGGCTGGATCACTGTGGGCAGAGGCTTGACCGCCATGAATTTCTCTCTGGTTAGGCTGCTGTTGGGGCAGGCGGTCTAGAACGGAGGTCAGGGACAAGACAGATAACATCCCGTCATGAGCAGCCATCACTGTCCGTGATAGATTGAGTTTACCCACAGAAGGTCTGCTAGCTTGTATTTCCATTAGGCAGGACGCAAGTTGCACAGCTTCACTTTTTAATTCAATCATAAGTCCCATCCGTCTCTTGTGGAGGGTGTGGAAGAAAATGAACAGATGCTTACAACATTGCCAGAAGGACGGTGACAGTAGAATCTGTGAATGAAATGGCCAGGAATAAGGCGTTACAGAACAGTGGTCCCACTGTTCTCTACTGAATACCTTTAGGTTCGAATAACTTCATATCTAATTCATTAAATTAAGTTCATGCAACATGTGAGTTTGGGCACTTCCCTGGGTGCTAATGAATCTGTATGAAAAGTAGTAAACCTACTTGTGTGCTTATATACCCAGATCTAAAGAAAATCTAACTATTATGCCTTCCTCCCACATACATTTGTTGAGCAGCTAATATTAACATATTAAGGGTAAATATATTTATTGAGGCTCTACCCTGTACTAAGCTGTAATCTCTTTGTCTCTCTCTTTGTACATATTCAAAAAATCTCTCTATATATGATCTCTAAGCCTCACCAACCCTATAAGGTAGCTGATATTATCTCTATTTTCGATATAAGGAAATTGAGGTCCAGAAATATTAAATACCTTGCCTGAAGTTTTACCTATTGATTCCTGACCTCATGTTCTTTCTTCTGTTCTGTGCCAGGTCAAGGGTCAGACTTGGGGTAGATGGGGGTCAGTGGCCCAGCCTTCACCCGCAGGGAGTCCATAGTCTGGTTAGTAACAAGTGCCCTGAAAGGACTCTACATGTTGGTCTTTGGATCCATGGCGATTAGAGGTGTGCTCAGCAAGGACTCGGGAAGAGGCTGGGTTTAAGAGCAACACCGCATGCTGGTTGTGGGGTATGGGGAAGATCTCAATCCCTTTGACTCTGCTTCTTCATGTTTGAGCTGGGATAAGACCTTCCTGGTGGGTATGTTCAAAAGATGGACAGAAATATATATGTGTGTATTTATGTGCGTTTGTGTCTCTATGTGTGTGTGAGTATATGTGTGTGTTTCTGGGTGGGTGAGTGTTGTGTGTGTGTGTGTGTGTGTGTGTGTGGTGCCCATCACATGGCAAGAACTTAATGAGGGGGACCTGGCATTATTAACTCATTTAATTGCTCATGTGTTTTCATAATTGGGTCGCACAAGCTCTATTTAAGTTTCAAAATCACATCCAGAATCTTCCCTTCCTCTATTCTAAATGCATCATCATTCAGGAGGTGCTAGACTCACGTCGTTCCCAGCAGCTATAAAAGGCCTCTTCCTCTGGAGGAAAACGCTGTCCCCCATAACAGATGCCACCGAGGGCTGTTGAGAGCTGTTTCTGAGCTGTTGAATCTTTGGCTGGTTTTTGTAGGTGTTTGTGGAAATACCCCAAGCAAGGAGAAGAAGAACACAGAGAATTCTGGGGGCTTCTCTACAGACAGCCTGAGCAACGGGCACCAGGGAGGTTTTCCATCACACACACAAGACCAGGAGAGAAATACTGAAGAACTAGAAATGGCTTGGACTCAGAGCTTGATGCCCAGGCTAAGGCCTCAGCTCTCCCCTCTGCCATTAAAGGTAATCTTTCCCTTGGTTCGCTTTCTAGAATTTGCAGGAAAGAGAACAGGCCATGGAGCCCAAGACCCCTGGCTCCAAAGTCCCTCTTTGCTCTCTATTTGTCATGTCAGGTAGATAGAGGGGACTTAACCCCTCTGGCCCTCAGTTTTCTCATCTGAAAAATGGACATCAATGCCTGCACTGCATGGTTGTTGAGAAGGATATCAAGGGGAAAAGGCCAAGCTCCTAGCGCAGCGCCTGGGCCACAGGGCTCCGTGTTTGAGCCTCCAGCATCCTTACTCACGAACTGCAATTATTACCGGTAGTAACTTTGGTTGCTGCCAAGGGAAATGCAGGGACAATCAAGCATCTTGGCCTCCACTTGGTCCTTAGGCTGCAACTCAATGGCTTTGCTCTTGACAAGCACACCCAGGGGGAAGCAGACAGAGGCTGGCTTTGGTGGACAGAGAGCTGTGTGCTTCAGTCCCAGGGAACCCCTCCAGCCATGTCTCCTTGGACACTGAGTGGAGTGGTCTCCTTTTGCCCCTTCAGACCTTTCTCCCTTCTGCTCTGGAGCCCTCAAAGCTGACGTTCATGGACTGTGCCAGCCCTCTGGTTGGCTCTGCCCCGGAGAAGCCCTGTGACTAGAAAAAACTCCCTATTTTCCTTTACTGTCACACTCCTACCTCACTCACAGCACTTCTGACACCAGATGTGTGGGCCTCCCACACCAGGCGATTCAGACACTAACTGACCAGAGTTAGCACCAGATCCCACAGTGTGAGGCTCAGTCCCACAAGACCGCCCCCACTTCGGGTGTCAATTGCAGGTAGTAGATCCCCAGGTTACGCAGACTTCTGACTGATTTGGCCACAAATTGGAGGTTCCCACAACCCCTTCCTTGGGTTTGATAATTTCCTGGAGCAGCTCACAGCATTCAGGAAAACAGTTTACTTGTTATTGCTGGTTTATTGCAGAGGATGTTTTAAAGAGTACGAGTGAACAGCCAGATGAAGAGATCCTTAGGGAGAGGTCTGGAAGGGTCCTGAGCGCAGGAGCTTCTGTCCCTGTGGAGTTGGGGTGCACCATCCTCCTGGCACATAGGTGTGTTCACCAACCTGGAAGCTCTCTGAACCTCGTGCTTTTGGGATGTTTATGGAGACTTCATCATGTAGGCATGAGCCGTCATTAACTCCATCTCCAGTCTCTCTCCCCTCCCTGGAGGATGGGGAAGGGGGCTGAAAGTTCCAAGCTTCTAATCAGGGCTTCACCTTTCTGGTCACCAGCCCCCATCCTGAAGCTGTCCAGGAGCCCCCCAAGAGTTGTCTTATTAGAACAAAAGACAGTCCTATTATCCAAGAAATTCCAGGAGATTGAGGAGCTCTGTGTGAGATGCTCCTGTCGCCCCCATCACTCAGGAAATTCCAAGGGATTTGGGAGCTCTGTGTCAGGAACCATGGTCAAAGACCAAATATTAGAACAAAAGATGCTCCTAGTGCTCTTATGACTTAGGAAATGACAAGGGTTTAAGGAGCTCTGTGCCAGGACTGGAGGGCAGAGGCCAATATATATATATTTTCTATTATTTCACACCCTGGTAGGAGCCTGCAGTTGGGGACAAGTGAGGATAGACTTGTCACTCTCTCCGTGTGCTCAGGTTGGTTGATGTCCCTCTCCGGAAGAGCACAGCTCCTATGAGGTGCTCTTCGCCATGGAACTACTCTTTAGGTTCCATCAGCCACCCCCTCCTCTCCCCTCAGCCTCAGAGAAGGTAGCAGCACCCAATGTTCTAGCCCCGCGTGCTTAGCTCTCCTTGTTGTTTTCTCTAAATGCTGCCAACACCTTTGAGAACAGGCCTTGCATGAGCTCTCCTCTGCCACCCAAGTTGAGTGCGTGCACCTTCTCTTTCCTTCTGGGCCTCTGGTTCACACAGGCGAGTTACCCCACCTCTCTCAACCTCATTTTTATCTTTTATAATAGAGGTGACTGTGCCTGTCCACAGAGCTGTGGAGACAAACGTGCCCAGGGCCTGGCTCGCAGGAGGGCTCCATGAATGTTGGCTCCTTGCTAATTGGCCATGATGCTCACCTGGATGGTGCATCCCATAAAGAGCTGGATGAGGGGCCAGCAAGATAATAATTAACTAAAAGTAGACATTTAGTGAGTGATTAACCATGTGTCAGCCGGGGGCCTGAGTGCTCGTATGTGTTATATCACGTAACCTCCATTACAAGCCTATGAGATAATTACCATCAGCAACCCTTTAATGGGGGTCGGGGGTTCCTGAGGCACAGAGAGGAGAGGAATGTGCCATGGTCTCTCCGAGAGTGAGTGGCATACCTGGGATTCAAATCCAAGGAGTGGGACTCCAGAGCAGGAACCTTCACCCCAGGGCTGCACTCCAGAAGGCCCTGTTTGCAGGAAGCAGGGCCGAGAGGGCTTCAGGTTGGGGCCTCTGGGGCTGCACACCTGTGAGCTGGTCCTTGGCAGGCACTTGAGGGGAGTGATGGTGCTTCAAGGCCACGGCTGACCATGGCATGGGCTGTAGAACCCGTACAGTCCCGGCTCTGCTGGGTCACGTGGCCAGCTCTGTGAGCAGGTAACCTTCGGCGGCACGGTCAAGTTGACACTCTTGCACTTTGGACCTCATCCTCAGTAGTTGCTTTACTCTTTGAATTTTGAAATTTGGACAAGACAAATGGGGTGTGGAGTGTCTCTGGACAATCGGGGGCTTGTCTGTCACTATACCAGTCTCTTTGGAGCCTCTTCTGTTGGATTGATAATTTTTTGCCTTATTTCAGCCTGTTTATTTTCTTATGTATTATTGTATTTTCCAACATGATGCACCAGGAAGCAGCTAAGCAAACGGGGCAGATAGGACATAATGCTGGGAGTGTCAGTGGCTGCATCTTCTGGGGACAGCTCATTAACAGTTTCTCCCCCACTGGACAGTGGTTCAATCTGGGCAGTGTCTTACCACTGCCATCCCCCCAGCAACTTGCACAGTGCCTGGCACTGCATAGGTGCTCAGTTAACGTTGTCACATGATTGGATGAATGAATAAACCAATCATACATAGTTTTTGCCATAGTGCACAGCAAGATGCCTGGCACGTGGTAGATAACTCTTCTCCTCTGTCCTTCCCTCCAGACTTCAACCACTGTAAAGTAGGGACCCAATGCATCTACTCTGGCTAGGGGTGATTGAAGGTCCTCCTGAGGTTCTCTCCTATTTGAGAAGCTGCTGTGTGTCTGGTGTCCAGCATGCCATCACTTGGCCGGTGGCATGTGTGAAGAGACCAGGAAGTGCCTGGATGACTTCACTTCTCGTCATGATATTTGCATCTTGGATGGAAACAGGAGGGGACCTCCATTCATTGAGCCCTGCTGTGTGCTGGGCATCATTCACAGTTACAGTTAGAAGGAGATCTCTCATTCTAGTTTTGTGGATTGGGAAACCCAGGCTGGAGAGACCAAGAGACCGGTCCAGGGTCACACGGGGGGAGCTGATAAAGCTGGGAATGAATCCCTTGTTGGCCCAGCTCTGAAACTCCTGCTCCTTTGGGTGTGCAACGTGGCCGGCTCCTGAGAGCAGGTGAGAGCTAAGAGGTGCCATCTGCTGAGGCGTGGTAAGTGCCTTCATACCTTCTTTATTTTTGTCTGTTTGTTTGGGGCAGGGTGCTGGTTCTTCTCGTCCTCCATCACCTTCAGAAACCGATGCCAGTGAAATCTACTTCGTGGAACTGGTTAAAGAAGATGGGACACTTGGATTCAGTGTGACTGTAAGAGTTATTAGGAGAGCTTGGAAAGTAAACAGTTGAAAAGATGTTCTTCTGGAGCCTTAGTGGGCACTCCACTCATGTGGCAACAACCTCTTCATAATGTGCTCCTTGGGTGCAAGCAGCGCGTGGGAAGTGGGTGAACCAAGAAAGTCGGTGCAGGCCTGCATGGGGGATAGGAGTTCAAGGACAGACTGGGAGACACAGGGCAAATGTGGGGTGAGCAGAAACTCCAAGCAGTATGCGTGAGACTGGGTGAGGGGTCCTGACTCTGAGGTTACCCTGGACAACAAGGCGAGGGCAGCAGGGCTGCGGGGACATAAGCTAAGGTGAGTGGAGTACTCCACGGTCACCCAGCCAGGGTGACCGTGGAGCTCCCACTTCCAAGGCCAGGACAAGTCAGGTTGGCAAGACCTCTGTTCAGGATGGACACTTTGCATTTGGTTTCAAGTTCTATTTGGCAGACCCTGGACGAGAGAGGAAAAAAACTGTACAAGAATGATATAATCCCACTGATGTCAAAATCTGTATTTTTGTGTGTACATATGCATGAAGAAATTAGAAGAAAAAGATAGAGATCTTTATCTAGTGACCCGTTCATGATCTATTGTTAAGTGAAAAAAAAAAAAAAGTTGCAGAATATCGTGTAGTTTAATTCCACTTTTGTATCCACAAAGCAACACACAAGCATACAGGACATGTCAGGCACCAGCCTTTGGGCCTGTGGCCAGACCCAGGGCCTGTGCTGGTCCCTGCTCATGGACAGACGCTGTGGTGCGTTGATGTGACTCTGATTTCTGAGCACCTGCCAGGGGCCAGCGCTGAGGCTGGATACGGCACAGCTGCCTCACCAGCCCGTGTTGTTATACTTCTTGCGAGCACCTAACCTTGCTGCTTGGTGGATAACATGGTCCAAACCAACAAGTGGATGTATAAGATGGTGTCACCTGGAGACGGGTAGCGTAGCAGGCAGTTGGGCTCTCTTGGGAGGTCGGGGAGGCCCTTCCAGGAGGAGGCAGACGGTGGTGAGTTTTTCATCGTGTTTTCTAGGGTGGTGTCAACACAAGCGTGCTTTATGGAGGTATCTATGTGAAATCCATCGTTCCTGGAGGGCCAGCTGCCAAGGAAGGGCAGATCCTGCAGGGTGAGAGATGGAGTTCTGTGGGACTCTGCATTCTGTGGTGTGATGAGCCCTGGCCTGGGAGGTGCAGCCTGAGACCTTGTACAAGCGATTGCTCTCCAGCTCACGGTTTCCTCAACCGGAGAAGGGGGTGATTTGACCTGGCCCACCCACTTGTTAGGTTAACGTGGGGATCAACTGTTTGTAGTGGCACATTGGGAAGCATGAGGTGATTTAGAAATATGAGATTTTCAATAAGCTTGTTGCTGTTTGGCCTTCATGGGAGAAAGTAGTGCTTCCCATGGAGGACAGAGTGCACATCAGTGACCCCCACTAGAGGAGGGGGACACCACAAGCCTCCTCTCTGCCCTTCCTCACATCCACTGCTTTGAAGGAAGGGGGTGATTTTTGCTGTTCTCCAAAACAGCCAGAATTGAGCTAAAAAGGGTACCTGAGAGCTTGCTTATCTCCATTTTCCCTAGAATTCCAGTGTCCCTGGCATCAACCAGGTCTCCTGAACCTTTTCTGAAGTAAAAAATATCCTGGGGATATAAATATTACCCCTAAGCGACTTGAAAAAACTTTCAACAACAGTTTCTCAGGAGAACAGGAGAAGGAGTGAGGTTGTACAGAGCTGGCTCAACCACTCAGTGAGCCAGTAATAGAAAGACTTCTAGACCATTGATCTGTGAAGGTGTTCAGGGAGGCCCTGGCCCACAGGCCCAGGCAGGGCTCCTTGCAGCTCTGCTTCCCGTCCCTCCTTGAGGCTGCGTGGAGGGGCGCGGGGCAGGGGCCTCCCAGAAAAGTTGTCCCTGCAGCCCAGGAGCCCTGGGCTATGACATCTCTCCCCCTCCCAGGTGACCGGCTCTTGCAGGTGGATGGAGTGAGTCTGTGCGGCCTCACCCACAGGCAGGCCGTGCAGTGCCTCAAGAGTTCTGGGCAGGTGAGTGCACCGTTCCTGGAGCTCCCCTTCCTTCTGGTGATTTCCCGACAAGGGGGGCGGGGGAAGAGTCAGGAAACAAAACAAGACTTTTTCTTTGCTTTTTTTCTCTTTCACTTCTTCCTTGTACCAACACTTTTCTATGGGGATGTTAAACCCAGGAGGAAGCAGACAGATGTTCCCAAGCAGAAAACCTCACCATCTATAAATAACCTTGAAGAGCTTCCTTGTCGCTTGCCTCCATTCTGGAGTCAGACAGCTGCACAGGGCTGATGGAGTGAAGTGAGCTCTCCTGCCTGGCTCTGGCTGCCCCTCACACTCTCTGCTCCAGGCCTATCTGACCAGGGCTTCTGTCTGCTCCCAGGCCCTCTCACCCGCCGGCCTCTGCACGTGCTGACAGAGCTCTCCCAGTTCATGCTGTTCCCAACACCCTGTGTGGTTACAGGCCATACTATCCTGGGATTCTTATCACAGTGAGGTAGAAATTGAAACACCAAGGGCTGGAGGCATTCACCATCATGTGCTCCTCATTCTGTGCAGTGCCCAGGCAGCATCGGGATGTTATCATACTGTTTTCCTACCTCTGTCTGAGGGTGGGAGCCTTTGCTTGCCCCATTGTCCTAAGCCACAGGGCTGGCTTCGCCCTCTTGGTAATGAGGGCGTTGGCAGGGACAGAAAGGACTCCTGGGGGCCCTTGTGGCAAACTGAGCAGCAGAAGGAACCCTTTTGCTTCCCTTCCCAAAGCAGTCTTCTGGTCAGTGGTGGGATTTACCTGTATTGGTGACCTTTATTGACATATCTCAAGTACAGAGTCACAATTTATTAGTACTCTCTGTTCTTTAGACTTTTGCTAATGAACATGGTTAGAGAAGGTCCTTGGCCAGCCTACTGGTGGTAATGACAGGTAGGAATTGTCGCTCTGGGATCATGGCTTGGTGCTGAATGACAATTGCAGCAGAAGGATGTTGGCTTCCAGATGCTTTGGGTAACCCGAGTCTAGAGTGCATGGGGAAGAAATAGGGCCTGGGATACATGCTAGGGTGTGGGCTTTAGGTGATGGGAAACATTGGAGAGTTTTAATCAAGAGTGTTCCATGTTCAATGTGTATCTGAGATCAATCCATGGGTACCCAGGAGGGGAGTGGACCGAAGCAGGAGAAGATAGGGTCCAAGAAGCCAAGTTAGCTGCAGCTTGCCACAGTCCAGCCGGGCACTGGCAGCGGGAGAGGGAATGGAGGAGGGGAGAGCCCTGGGGGAGATGTTTCTGATGGAGAACATGCAAGCCTTAGAAACCAGATGGGTGTTTGGAGGGCAGACGGGAAGAGCTGGACCACTGCAAGTGTGGCCCCTGGGAGGATGGTTGAGAGATGCTTCCGTGTTCTATGGCAGCCAGTGCAAGGGAGGAATGTTTTAGGCAGAATAGGGTGGAATAGGGGAAGTGAGGGTGAGTGAAAGGAAGAAGATGAATTTGGCCTTAAATACCCTGAAGTGGAGGTACATGTGTTACTTCCAGGAGTATTTGTCCAACAAGCCATTGGAAATATGGCTCTGGATCCCAAAAACTAGGCTAGATTGGAGATTTTGATTTGACATGCAGACGAAGCAGCTCCTGGAAGTATCAGGAAATTAGGAAGCATTTGCAGGCTAAAAGGAGAGCCTCCTGGTTGCCATATGAAGTGTAAATTGAGTTTGTCCACCCATCCTTCTAGGTTGTAAGACTGGTCTTAGAGAGAAGAGGCCCCAGGACCGCACAGCAGTGTCCTTCTGCTAATGACAGGATGGGAGATGAATGCACGGCTGTTTCCTTGGCAACAGCCTCGCCTGGCAGGCCCGCAAGCTGTGTCTCCGCGACAGATGGTGAGAAGAGAGAGAATTGAGTGTTACTATTGTCATGTCATCCTGTGCTGCTTTTGAACTGTCAGCTCAAAAGGGAAAGCAGGACGGCTTCCTCTGGGTTCTTAAAAGATAGTGAGCAGTGGTGGTCATGACGCAGCCAGCTTTCTGACACGGTAAAAAATCTAATGGAATATGTTTCTGGAAAAAAAAATGCACTATCTCATAATGATTACCAGGCATAATTCTGTCCCTAAGCCTTCTGAGGTTTTCTGATCAGCTGCCAGAATGTTTGTGTTTAAATATTTAGGGATGAAATTGGAGTGAAAGAGTCAGGCAGTTTCTGACCAAAGCTCGATGTTTCAGTCAAGACACTCATAACAGAAGGTCTGAGGAGTGAGGAGGTAGTTGGGGAGAGGGAGGTGCTCAGAACCCTAGCCTTGTTATTAGCATCATTTAACAAAGCAAACCTCCGGTCCATTTCCAGGGGCATCATTGCACATCTTCTGATGGGGTGCCTCTCTGCACCTTCCTGTGATTCTGTTTCCTGCTAGGAAAACTTTTATTTCCTTAGTATATCATGATTTGGAGCTTAGCCATTTTTCAGTCTCTTTATAGAGATTTTCCTGAAGGTGTAAGTCAGGTTGAACGCAAGGGGTAGCCGCAGCGAGTGATGGAGTTGAGTGGAGGGGGAGCACCTGTGCGTAAATCAAGTCTGTTTCCTCTTTCATCGCTCCTCTGCTCACTCCAGGAGGGCCTTTCAGAAACTGACTATAGGACGAGGTGAGGGGCCAGATGGTGGTGATGGGGAAATTGGTCATATGGCACAGCTGAACCTAAAAGCTTCTGACGCTTTCATTCTTACTCCTGATCAAAGTTTACCAGTCAGGGCTCTGTCCCTCTACTGACTCATTGCCAACTGAGTTGGCGATGGCAGACTAGGGGAGACCCAGAGGCCTCTGTCTGTCAGATGACCGAGGTTCCTGGGGCTGTGCCCATCTTTGATGCCGGAGGGTAGCTGTCTCATCTTACGGTCAGTCCACGCGGCTGAACAAACAGTAGCTAAAACATTTCCATAGAGTTGACCATAATTATCTCCACAGACTAATTCCACCACATTTTGTTTCGAGTATACTAAAAAATGATTGAGGTTCAAAGTAGTAATAGGAATATGTGTGAAACAAGTTTTACTAAATGATATGGGCATACTGTGTATGTCTATAAACTGTATCTTTACATATAAACTTTGTTGATTACCTAAAATTGCTCTGTCCAATATGGTAGCTACTTGTCACACGTGGCTATTGAGTACTTGACATGTGGCCAATCCAAATTGATAGAATACATACTCGATTTTTGATGACTTAGTTCATAAGAAGAATGTAATATATCTCATTGATAATTGATTACATGTTTACATGGTAATATTTTAGATACATGGGGTTAAATAAAATATATGATTGTTTATTTTACCTATTTCCTCTTACTGTTTAAAATGTAGCTATTTAAAATATGTAGTTTGCATTTGTAGCTCACGTTCTATTTCCATTGGACAGCACTGATCTATAGCATGTATAATGGACTCTGTCATAAAAATTAGCCACATGAAATCTCTTTATGTAAAACAGAAATGATTTGGGGCTGGCCTGTGGCGTAGTAGTTAAGTTCATCATGCTCTGCTTTGGTGGCCCGGGTTCGCGGGTTCAGATCTCGGGCGCGGACATACACCACTCGTCAGCCACGCTGTGGTGGTGACCCACATACAAAGTGGAGGAAGATTGGCACAGATGTTAGCTCAGGGACAATCTTTCTCAGCAAAAAAAACAGAAAACAAAAAACCCAGAAATGATTCATCTACTTGACAGTTTTCATTTTGAGGCTGATCAACTTCATTTGTAATCTACCGAAGGATTTATCTTGTTCACATCCCACAATACAGGTGCTAAGTTTGAAGTCAAACTGAAAAAGAACGCCAGTGGTTTGGGGTTCAGCTTCGTGCAGATGGAGAGAGAGAGCTGCAGCCATCTCAAGAACGACCTTGTGAGGATTAAGAGGCTCTTCCCGGGGCAGCCAGCTGAGGAGAATGGGGCCATTGCGGCTGGTGACATCATCCTGGCCGTGAACGGAAGGCCCACGGAAGGCCTCGTTTTCCAGGTGGGAGGCCGTGAGTGAGGTAGCCCTGTGTGCAAGCTGACGTCAGCCGTGCTTCTCCCAGGCCCACCCACCGTTGGGAATACTCTGGGTTCTGGAAAATCATATCTGGAGCCTGGACTTGATTACAATTGGCAGAACATTCTCACATTTAACTTTCCATCCCGCTTCTTAAAATGAGGAAGCCTTGCTTTTAATTAGGTTCACAATGAAACTGAAGCTAAACCCCTGGCTTCTGTGCTGGCTAACGGTCTGCTAACATGCATTCCGCGAGATGGGTGAGAGGCTGAAGGGTCTTCATTGGGGCCCTGTCTGCCCTTCTTCCCATTCCTCTGTTAAATTTACAGCTTTTGACATATAGTGTTGCACTGGTTATCCTGTGTATGATAAAACGTATAATTAAAAAAAGAGAGTGAAAAGCGCACTTCTCAATGTCTATAGCAGAAAATCGCAGTGAAATATTGTGCATATCAGCCGGGGTCCTGGCAGGAAGCGGAGTCATTTGAGGAGAGTTGAACACAGGTGTGGGCTGCTTGTTGGGAAGCTCAAGGGAGCGTGTAGAGCCCTGGGGCTGGGAACCGTGGATGCAGTCATCCACGCCCCAAGTCCAAAGGGACATGGGAAGGAGAAATTGGCCCCAGAAACTGGGAGCGGGGTGGAGCAGACCCTGCCCATTTCCAGGCCAGCTCTGGGACATCACCTTTGTGGGAACCGCAGACTGGTGGCCTTGGCTCCTCGCACTTGGGGAAGTCAGGCCCACGGCGGTGTTCTCCAGAGTTCTCTGGGGCTGAGAAGCAGATCAAGGTGAGGGGTGGGGGGCCCAGCACCAGGGAGATGGGGGGGCACAGAGGAGGAGACCCCGCAGCTGTGCCAGCCCCACGTCTAACCGCGGAGTGTGGTTTCTCGCAGGAGGTGCTCCACTTACTGCGAGGAGCCTCGCAGGAAGTCACGCTCCTGCTGTGCCGACCCCCTCCAGGTGCGCTGCCTGAGATGGACCAGGGGTGGCAGGTAAGTTGCGGTGTCCTCTGCTCTCTCCACGGGCCTCATGCTCAGCGCCCCTTTTCCTGTCTGGTGGGTCCTGAGGAGCCCAGCTTGGTGTTACGTCGGGTTCAACACCACCTTCTCTCTCTGGGGCAGGACAATAGCCGGCCCCCAAGCTCCGTTAGTCTGTGACCGTTCAGGAGGCCCTGTGTCTGCCTTCGCCTTCCCCTCCCTGCTCCTGCCTCTCTCAACGTCTGGGTCTTCCTGTAGATGGTTGTATGTTTAGAACTTTAGGCCGTGAAACTTCTAGAGCCAGGCTCCTTGGCAGCCCAAGGATCAAAGTAAGGAAACTGTGAGCAAGGAGAGTAGGTATGAAACCAGACCAAGGGAAAGTAAGAATTTCCATTCTGAGGAGTGAAGTGGAAAACAGGATACATGTCCACCATCCTAAAGCATGAATTAGACACATAGGTCTAGTGCAAAGAAAAGAGGCTTTGGAATCTGGAAAATTCGGAATTTTTACCTTGGTGCCTGTGTTAGTCAGGTTCTCCAGAGAAATAGAACCAATAGGATGTGTATGTGTATATGTATATACAGAGCCTCTACCTCTATCTCTATCATTATCTCTGTCTGTATCTATATAGGGAGAAAGATTTTAAGGAACTGGCTCACGTGGTTGTGGGATTGTGGGGGCTGGCCAGTCTAAAGTCTGTAGGGTAGGCTGGCAGGCTGGAAACCCAGGGAGGAGTTGATGTTGCAGCATGAGTCCTAAGGCAGCCTGGAGGCAGAATTTATTCTTTCTTGGAGATCTCAGTCTTTTTCTCTTAAGGCCTTCAACTGATTATATGAGGCCCACCCACATTATGGAGGATGATTTGCTTTACTCAAAGTCTATTGATTTAAATGTTAATCTCATCTAAAAAATACCTTCACAGAAACATCTAGACTAGTGTTTGACCAAATATCTGGGTACCGTGGCCTAGCCAGGTTGACGTATAAAATTAACCTTCATAAAGCCACCTGTTGGGTGCCTGGGACACAGACTCTGCGGCAGGGATTCAAGCGCAGGAAGTATATAGAGCCAGCTCTTGGGACATCCAGTAAGGGTGAGGGAAGCAGGGCTGGGGGGAAGGGGAAGTTAGTGCGGTGCCGCTGCAGTAGGGGCCTTGGCTGACACAGGGGGCCCTGGAGCTGGGATGGCCTCTCAGAGCTGTCGTGAATTGGGGCAGGAAAGCCTGTGCCTTTGCACCCTGCATCACCCAGCATGGGGGCGTGGGCTGCCCCACAGGGGTGGCTGAACTTTGGCTGAGGCGGCTCCCTTGAGCTGAGCCCGATTCCTGGGGAGGGGCCAGCTGTGAGCTGTCAGGAGCCGGCACTCCTGGCAGCTGGGAGATGAGAGCCTCAGTCCGGGAGGGGGATGGTGTGGGCACCTTGGAACCACCTGCACCTGCTCTCACTTGCTTGCTGCATGGGCCCTGGGCACTTGTCTAACTTTTCCAGGCCTCATGATTCCTCATCTATAAGACGTGGATAAAATCGGTCACTTACCATCACTGAGGGTGACAGTCACTAGAGACGGCATAGGGGATTTGGTGACCTAGATCCTCTTAATTCTTGGACTCCAAAAGTGCATTTGATACAGACTTTGGTGAGAAAAGAGCTATGGGAGGGAAATCAGAAAGTTGCCACTTTGGGAAAGAAGGTAGATGGTGTGTTAAGTACCTGAACAGGGTGGGAGCGGGTCAAGTTTCACACGCAAAGATCAGGCCAAGGGGCTTGTTCCCTGTGTTGTTGTTGAGCCACCTAGGAAATGCCAGGGAAGATGTCCTTCTGTATCCTCCTGTTCTGAGGAGAATAGCTGCTCCCAGGAGAGCCCAGAAAAGCGTAGTGGGGAGGGCTTGGGCTGAGGTGCCGTGAGCTTGCTTTCCCTCTCCTCGTACCTGACGGCCACATGGAAGAGAGTTGTCATGCATTCATAGGGCTCCAGAGGTCAGATTGAACACCAAGGAAGAGAGCGTTTAGTTCACAAGTAGAAAAGCAGTTATGAGAAGGAGGCAGCCGTACAGACATCTGGAGTAGGTCATTCCAGGCAGAAGGGATAGCAAGTGCAAAGACTCTGAGACAGGAATGAGCCTGGACGTTTGAGGGACAGAAGGTAACAGATGTGCCTGGACTAGAGTTACTGAAGGTGAGCGTGGAAGGGGACGACGTTGTGGAGGGAGGCAGGGGCCACATCAGGTAGGGTCTTGTAGGTCTTGGTGATGTGCTGATTCTATCCTGGCTGCAATGGGAAGCCTTAGGGCTGGGACTGCTGGGAGAGTAAAGAGTTGAGCAGGAGCATGCCCTCATCTGGTCTAGACTTTAGAAAGATCACTCAGGCTGCTGGTGGAGGTGGACTGGAGCCAGGAAGCCAGCAGACATTGGGGTACGAGATTATTGTGGCCTGGACTCAGGTTGTAACTGAATAGTTGGTAAGAAGTAGTCAGATTTGGGATATGTCTGGGAGGCAGAGCCTGTGGGATTACCTTTGGACTAGATGTGGGTATGAGGAAAAGGAGCAATCCAAGTTTGGCTTGAGCAACTGGATGAATGGTGGTACGACTTACCAAGACCGGGAGTGCTTAGAGGGAGCAGGTAAGGGTAGTCCGCGGAGGAGAAGCAGTAGTTCCTGACAGCATGCAAAACCAAAATGTGTCTGGAACAGCCACCAGAGATGGCTGTCAGGCAGTCATTTGTGGAGAAGTGGTATGAAGTCAGCACTGGAAAAAGTGGATTTGGGAATTGTCAGCACATAATGCCGTTTAAAGCCGTGAAACGGACCAGATCATCTTGGGAAAGAGTACAGATCAAGTCAAGAAGAGGGCTGAGAAGTGAGCCATGGGCACCCCAACATCGGGAGGCCTGGTTCAAAGAAATGAGACAGCAAATGAGGCTGAGAAGAAGGGGCCTGGCAGGTGCGAGGAAACGAGGCATGGGCAGAGTTCAGAGTAAACCCATGCTTAAGTGAGTAAGTGAGTAAAGGGTGCTCTCAAGAAGGAGAGAGGGACCAATTATGCTGAATGAGATGAGGACAGATAATTGTCCTTTGGCTTTAGAAAGATGCAGGTCGTTAGAGACCCTGATTAGAGCTCTTTCAGTTGAATGATGGGGACAGAAGCCTGGTTGGGTAGGTGCAGGGAGAAAGGGGGAGATGCAGAAATAGTGAGTATAGACTCTCGTTTGAAGAGCAGAGAAATGGGGTGGCTGGCAGGTGGAGGAGGATGCTGGGATGGAGATGCAGGCTGGTCCATGGAGTCTGCCATGGAGAGGAGAAAGGTTCTTATCTGAATGTGCCCATGCTCACTGTGAAGTAAGAGGCAAGGTGGGGTGGGGGGATTGTCGGAGACTTGAGGAGAGAGATGAGAAATAATTTAGAAGGTAGAGAGAACAAGAAACTGGATTTACTGAGGAAGTAGAGAGAGATTATCTGGCAGTCTTGAGTGTCCATTTGACTTCTGCAGTCACACATTTGACATTAGTCAGTGGCTCAGAGGCAGGCCACTGTGAAGTCCACAGATAGTGTCACTAGGACTTGGAATTAAATTATAGCATCTGTGAATAACATATGATGGAGGCAGAGGGGGACAAGAGGATGGGAACTCAGAGTTTTCTTTGTTTTCAAAAGAGTGATTATGGGGCAGAGCCATGGAATCTAAGCAGAGTGAAAGGGAAGTGAGGACATTGCGGGGGAGGGTGAGCCGTGCATCTATTGGAACCTTGAAGAGGTGGAAGGGTTGCTGGAGAGAGAGTACTGGGGATGAGGAGCCAGAGGGAGAGGGACGGTTAAAAATGAGAGTTGGGAGGGCTCCCAAGGAGCATAAGAGAAAATGTAACTGTGCTTACTGTTTCTTTTTTATCTGCTCCATTTCAAATTTTGATTTTTGGTATACCCTTTATAACGTACATTATGTATAGTAGAGTTGTGTTTATGGTTTATAATTAAGTAAAAGTTCATATTTGGGGGTGTATCCCCCTCTCATTGTGGGGAGTGGGCAATCAGAAAGGTAAGGAGACCAGTGTGCTGGGTGGCAGAGGAAAGGTTCCCCTGTTATAGGTGAGGGCGGGGGCAGGGCACAGCCCTGGTGGCACGGAAATCCGTGTGCTCTATGACACCAGGGAGATAGGTCATGGGTGGAAGTGCTAAAAGATAATTTTCAGGAGAAGATAAAATCATGACTTTCACATAGATGTAAAAATGAACACACATTCAAGATTTGACCTAAGTCATTCAGTGAGGAAACACAGCAGGTGTTAAAACTGGTTCAAAAGGGGTTTCAAAGAATAACATGTTTATTTTTGCAGGGTTAAGAACTAACTAAAAGCAACGAATACAGCTAGAATCAGATAACCCAGAACGTTGTGCTATAGACAATGCACAGTTTCCTTTTGAAGCACAGATTTTTTTTTTCTTATAAAAAGTTGAGCAGTGTTAGCACATCATAGTGGGCTATCAAAATCATAGCCTAAAGGGCCCAACAGGGGTGTAAGCAGTTAAGGAGAATCAAGTAACGTCTGGAGAGGTGAGGAGGAGACCCAGGAAGTGGCATCCTGATGGGAAGGGGTTGAGGCTGCGAAAATGGGCTGTCTTGGATGAGGACAGACGCAGACAGAGAGACTTTTAAAAAAATTTCTTATTGGAGATAAAGAGTCATTGTTACTTCTGTTTTCATATTTTCTAAGTTTACAAAATATTTTTTATTTAAAAAAACAATGCTTGCATTTATTGAGAGCTTCTAACATCCCCAAGCTAAGGGGCTGAGCAATGGTTAAGTGCGTCGTTGAGGGCCCGGAGGGAGCTGGGGTCCTGACAGAGGGCACTGACCCCAGGGCCCATCTCTTAACTGCTCTGCTCTATAATCACATTAAAAAAACATTATTTTGGGGGCCAGCCCTGTGGCTTGGTGGTTAAGTGCACGCGCCCCGCTACTGGCGGCCCGGGTTTGGATCCTGGGCGCGCACCAGCACACCGCTTGTCGGGCCATGCTGAGGCGGCGTCCCACATACAGCAACTAGAAGGATGTGCAACTATGACATACAACTATCTGCTAGGGCTTTGGAGAGAAAAAGGGAAAAATAGGAGGAGGACTGGCAATAGATGTTAGCTCAGGGCTGGTCTTCCTCACAAAAAAAACAAAAACAAAAACAAAAAAACATTATTTTTTGAAGAAGTAATTTTTAGATCTTGTTCGGTGTGCACTATGGATTCAGTAATCCTTAGCATTTCTTTTAATAGATACCCATGCTCTCAGCAGACAAAGAACTTACCAGGGCAACGTGCACGGACACAGAGCAGAGCCCCAGCCTGGATCAGGAGGATAGTCGGAGGGACAGTGCCTCCCTGGACACAGGGGAAGGCCTGGGTCTCAAGCCAGAGTCTTTCCAAAAGGCCACCAGAGAGGCACAATGGGACCAAGATGTAGAGAGACCCTGGGCCATTTCCTTGATGTGTCCTCAGGATTCCCATCCTCATCTATGCAGACTTCACCAAGAAATGGATGCATCAACGTTGGCCACCTCTTTGGAAAAGGATGTGAGGCAAAACTGCTATTCGGTTTGTGATATCAGGAGACTTGACAGGTAAGAATCACCACGTCTGCAGGCATTTTGTAAACTGTATGCTTTCCTTGCTAGAAATTACAGTCAAGCAATCAAGGACTATGCTCAGATGCTTGCTGGGCCCAGCACTGTTCTAGGCATTTGGAGAGGAGGTGGAGACAAGAGAAGCATGAGGTCTGAGCTGCTGTAACCACAGCTTGTGAGCCTTTGGGAAAGAAAACCCCACCCAGTGGTCCTCTGATACCCTTGAAGCCTACAGGCGGCAGGCCTCGGGGGTCTTTCCCAGCACACACACCTCTGTCCTGCATCCCGCAGGGCCCCTTAAAGCACTGTGGTAAGAAAGAAAAGTCCCCTTGTATGTATGCACCATCATTTCTATTGCTAATACAGTGCTTTACAATCAACATCAGCTTAAAAAAAACACATCTACATCTTCAAAACCAGGCTGAAACATTCACTTTAATAGCCATTTTTAACTTAGCCTGCATTTGTGTGCCCCTTCCCCTCTGCTCCCCAGCCCCCCCCTGCCCAGTATTTTCAGTTCTCAGTCCTGTTCCGATGGAAAACATACTCTTTGATTCAGTCTGGCAGTATTTATTACAGTCACCCAAAGTGCATGGAAACCTGTTAGGAGCAGAGAGCAGGATACCAATCTTGGGAGAGGGTACGATACTGCTCCTAGGCAGTTATCGGCAGTGTGCTAGCTGGTTCCCCAGGCACAAAGCACGCCGGTAACCAAGAACAATGGTTTGTTTTTGCCGCTATATAAACCCACCAAGATTAGATGGCTCTTTTCTGTTGGTCATCCTAGAAGACTGACAAGGGCAGATCTATAGGGACAGTAGGTGACATGAAGGAGGAAGCAGCCGGTGTGATGCAGGCAGGCAGGGTGAGATGTGTGACACACGGAGCCAGGCATACGTTCCCGGAAAGCATTCACGTACAATTCTAACAAGACTGCTGTGCCATCCAAACAGAGACAAGCTAGTTTACAAAGTAGAACAGAGGGCCAAGCCCCGTCATCGGTGGTGTTCATTTTCATTGTCTGAAAACACATAAACACCAGTGGATTTATAGTTCCCTACAATTGCATTCTAGGCAATAATTGGTATACTTGATCAAATGATAAAGGAAATAACCTTTAGGGATTTATCCAAGGACAACTATTAGTGTGAGCTGGTAGGAAATATAAAAGGAACCGTACTTCCCTGTAGGCATGGGGCCACTCTTTCGGATTTTTAAAGGTTTTACTGCCAGATAGTTTGGGGTGATGGACAGAGACCCTGAGTGCTGCGTTGTAAAGTGACTCTGGGTTTAGGTAATAGCCTGGAGTTTGACTTGTCATGTGCCTGTAATCTAATATAGTTATCAGTTGTTAATAATAGTATTATTATTATTTTTTTTTACTAATTATTAGTATAGGTAGTCACTGTTTCATTTGTGGACTCAGAGTCTCATGGCTATTCAATAAAAAAAAAGATCTAATCCAACTTCATACCCGTGCTGGAATCTGCTCTGTACCATCCCCGAAGTAGGGGGCCTGCCTTGGCTTGAATACCTTGAGAGGTGCGGGACTTGCTACCTCTTGAGGTGGCCCATTTCATTATCATGTAGTTGTTAAGCAGAAAGTGCTTCCTTATATTAAGGGGAAATCTGCCTTTCTCTATCTTCTAAGTAGACACCTATTTCCTCCGATCTTTTTGTCATTCCTTTGTTTTTTTTCCCAAGAAACATCATGTTATTTTATTTTTCTGGATCAAATTAAATTTGGCTTAGTAGTTCTACTTGCAAGGGTATACCAGATGTCCAAAATCTGCCATCCTTGGAGGGGGTTGTCCCATCTCAGAGTTACGCAAGAGTCCTGAGGGCTTGATTTTTGCTGTATCTTCTTTTCCCCACTCAGGAACGTTTTTATCTCCCTGAGGGAAGGATTCAAACCATGTTAGCATCTTCTCCAACGAGACATTGGCTTGCCCTTAACCACACATAGTTAGTGACTGCCCCCTACAGGAGGAAAAGCACAGCACATGCCCAGCCATCTCTGAACACAGCTTCTCCAGCTCCTGGTGGGGGTGTGGCGCTTTGCAAACCCCACTTAGAAGTGTCTGCAGCTCCCTCCTGAGGTTGCTGTCCCAGGCAACTGCCTCTTTGTTTCTGGCATCTGTGAGTCAAGCTCTCTTTCTGCAGCTTAGAACAAAACGAGCACGGACTTCTTGATCACATAACCTTGGTTTCAGCTTTACCATTTACTAGTGTGCCTGGAAAGTTGACCTCCCTGAGCTGGAGGCTTCTCAAATGTAAAGGAAGACTGTGACAATTCCACAGGGCACTGTGCAGGTCAACAGCAATGACAGCGCAGAGTGCTGTCACAGCACCTGGCACACAGCAGGAGCTCAACACCAGTCAGTTTTCTTTCCCTGTCCTGAGCTATTTCCAGCTAAAAGACAGGTCCCATCAATCAAAATTCTCAGCAAATTGCCAGAACTTACCATCTGCCAGGTGGCTACTTCCTAAAGCCAGATGGGCTGCCCGCACCCTGGTAAACCCAGAGTGTTCATAGAGAAGATGAGATATTACCTTTTCTTCCTTGTTCTCTTCTTTTACCACATTGCGTGTCTGGAGACTCTACCATATAGTAGTAGATCTTTATGAACCATGTTGTAATAAAGAAGCATAGTACATTTTCATGGAGGGACGTCGGAATTATGTGCCTGTCGGAGGGATGACTTGGCACTAGGCATCAGTTACATCTGATGCAGGGTTAGTTTCTAAAGTTAGGGCATAAGGCAAAAATCACAAGTCACGTTACCTTTGGATGTCACGTTGGAAGGTGTGATGTTATTTGCTCCCCTTGTGTGGGAGCAGATCACATTTTCTTTGGTAGAGCCTCAGAAGAAGTCTGGTGGTTTGTGTTTATGGGCCATGCTGTCTGCAAAGTGCTTATCTTTACATGCTGGCCTCATAGGAATGAGGGGATGGCAGATTCAAGTCTCCCGCTCGTGTTCACTTCAGGGTCCATATTCATTGAGTGGAAAGTTGGTCATTGCAGAATGTTTAGGGTTACTCTCTCTCTCTCTCTGACTAGCACATATAGTTAAATTTGTATTATTAACATATGTGTAGTTTCAGCAAGTATCATTTAGTGAAAGTGATGATATAGGTCTTCTTGATTATTAAGAATGCAAAATGAAGCTGGAGTCCTTGAAAGGAACCTAAAGTTACTGTATACCTTCTGGGAGGCGCTGTTCCTGGAACAGCAAAGGATGATTAGGAGGCTGAAGGTCTAACTCAGCTGCAGCTGCCACGCCAGCTGTGACATCAGGGTAGCTGGCTGAGGCATGAGGCTGCCAGGTGAGTGGGGCTGTCACTCAGGTGGGAGGGCACAGGGGACCCCTGTGAAGTGGAGGGGAGTGCGTGAGGCAGACGCCTGGCCAGACACAGAAGGGGTCTAGCACAGCATCAAAGATCCCACAGTGGGCTGGGGTCTGGGTGCCGCCTTCAGCAGGGTTCTCTCCACACACTTGCTGGCTCCCCAGGGAAACCCCTTGCCCCAGTACACACCCAGCCAGGCATGCCACTCTGACACCTCCGAAATATTCATCTCCAGCTCAGGATTGTCATTTGAGCTGCACCCAGCAGTCCACTAGACCTCTCTACTTGATGTTGTAGAGACGGCAAACTCAACCTGCCGAACTCTGAACTCGGCACTGGCAGGAGCAGAGGTCTCAGCCCCAAGCTCCCGGCTACACGCGCGGGGCTAACGGGGACATTGGGTGGGGCCTGATGCTAGAGAACCGGAGAAGGCTGAGCCTCACATGAAGAGAGACAAAACCTGAACTTTGTTATGAATTTAACCACAGTAAACAGGGCAATTACAATACCTAGTATTTCAGGCCTGAAATGCTGTCTGCTCATTTGACTTGTCTTCCTAGGAGGTGGGCATGATTTTGGTGGCTCAAGTCCTAAAGGACAGCTGTCCAGGGAAGTTGGGCACAGTGTCTTCTGTGCTCAGTTAATATCCTATAGTGAGCAGAGGCTTCACAAGGATTCACTGACCTCAGAGCTGAACTGGGTCCCTTTCCTTAAAAGCAGGCGCTGGAGAGTTGCAGGATTTGGAGGGGCGTGGTTCTGGGGCCCTGCCAGCTGGTGTGGGGGAGGTGGCTGGGCAGGGAGCCCGAGTAGGGTCTCCAGAGTCTCCTCTAGGTCCCATCTGTCTATAAAAGTCTCCTTTTGTCAGACAGATTGGTAGGGAGGGGATGAGGGCAGGGAGCAGCTGAGGTCATTAAATGTACTTGAGGGCGAGCAGAGAGCTCCGAGCATCCTGAGCCCTTCAGGCTCTAGATGGCAGTCCTGCCGCATTATCCCCAGAAGCCCTGAGCGGGGCTTGAGCCCTGGGTGAAGGACTCTGTCTCTTTGCCTGGTGTGTCCACCTGCCACAACATCTGGCCTTGCTCTAAAGCGATGCTGCTGTCCTCACGAGTCCCCAAATCTCCAAGTGTTGCCCCCTCCATGAAATAGGTGCTGCCTGAGGACTCCCAGGGACCTTCTTGTGCCTATTGTTTCCCTGCTCACCTTTAGCCACACCCACAATCAAACTCCAGGTCAGATCTCCATGAGCAGCCTGGGGCGTGTGTGGAAGGAATGCCTGGTGGCATTCTCCCTGACTGGTGGCAGGGTTTCACCCTGGGGACCACTGAGCCCTCTCCGGACAGGCTGAGCACCTTGCCTCTTGCCCCTCAGGCTGACAGGTCTCTGTCAGGGCAGGGCCAGTAGCGGAGGCCCGAATCAAACCCTGAGAGCAAGGAGCTCCTTAGAAAAGTTGGAGGAGTTTGGTGGTGGGAGGTGAGGCGTGGGCAACAGGGGCTGCCCTGGCAGATGGGCACATGTTGCCTCCTGCTTCTCCTTGGCAGGGAGGGATAGGGGGAGGGAGAGGCTGCTGCGGGGGTAGGGGGTGATGGCAGGTGGGCCTGGGCGACAAACTTCCACAGTGTTCCCTTCCTATGTTTATAAGAAAAACATTTTTGACACAATTCATTCAAGTACTTTAAGGTTATAAACCAATTTTCCCTCAAAGTGCTTAGCAAGTTTTAAATATTTTTTGCTTAAAGTGAATGTTCCTCGTAGCATACCGTCTCCTTTTTATACAGGAGTCTATTTACGTGAAATGCTTTTTTACATATACCCTGCAGCTCTCATGTGCAGAAATATGTTTCTTTGGCAGTGAAACTCAGGTTGGGACAGATACTTGGGCTCTGTAGGGGGGAGAAGAGCCAGCTGTATAGGGGTTTGGGAGGTGCCCGAGATGATTTTAAGGGAAAGAGGCATTTCGGGAAAGGGGAAGGGAGGGCAGGGGGCACGTAACAAAGCCAACCCATTGATCTGGGGGTGGGGAAGAGGCTGATAAGCAAGGATTCATATATTTGGTAAAAAGCTACATCTGTGTGCATTTTTTTAGCTTTTCCTATTCATCCTCTCTAACCAGACTCTCGACAGATATTTTCTAAGCACCTTCTCTGCGTGTTTGAAGCTCTGTGCAAAATGCTCCGCCATCTGCATGGACTGCTCTTTCTAATCAAAAAGCATGTGCGATGACCTTCTGGCAGCCCCTGGAAGGTCTGTTCTTTCACCGTGGCATCTGCGTCTTCATCGCCAGACAATGAGCCTCACCGTTCATCTGCTTCCTGTGTCACACAGGGAGTAAATGTCACTCTAGCTGGCTGCCTCTCCAAATAGGCACTTTTTCAGCGCTCAGAAAAGGATGTGATATTTGCACAAAGTGCTTTGAAGGTCACCTGCTTGAGTTGCTCCCAACCTCTTGCTTTAGCCCTTTCCATGTAATTTCATCTGTTGAAATACTAATCGTAATCATGGTAGTAATAATGACATCTCCTACTTACTGAGAACTTACCCTGCACCAGGAGCCATGCATGTCTGTATCAGAATTATTTAATTTAAGCATCCCAACAATCTTGTAAGTTTCTTGACCTTCCCATTTTTCAGATGAGAAAACTGAGGTCCCAGAGAAGTTAAGAAACTTGCCCGAGATCTGACCGACTCCCCACGTGCAGGGGAGTCTTAGAACTGGGTCATAGCTCTGGTTCAAAGCCGTGCCCTCTGGCAAGTCGCCCGTGGTCTCCTGGGCTTGGTAAGGAGCTCCCCCTGCTCCTGTAATGCTGTGCTGCCTCTACCCTAGCCCATACTACCTGGATTGTAGCATTTGTTCACTGCTGGCTCCTCCCATTGACTCGGGCCTCCTCAAGGATGGGGGCCATGCCTCATCCACTGGTCACCTTCTGGTCCCAGAGCAGTCTCTGGCAGGAACTGTTTGAACCCTGCCTGGTTCTCATCGTGCATCATGATGAGCATCCTCAAAGGCAAGGGAAGGCGGGGAGAGGAATTTTTGATCGATGCTGGAGGATGCATGGGTTTCTGTTTTCTAGTCCTGAATTGGACATGGGTGATGAAGAAGGTGACATGTGCCGTCCATGTGAAGCCTCTTCTCCCACCACGGAGGATGAAGTGTATCTTACCGTCAACTCTACATCAGAAGGCCAGCTGCCCTGTGGAGAATGTTTGGAGGCAGATGCAGGGACCATTCCCTTGCCACAGTTCTGTTCTTGGGGTGCTCTCTCAGAGTCTTTGCCTCTGGAAGAGTCCCTTGATAGTGAGAGCGAATGGGAAGATCTAGAGGAGGCTGTGGACCCAGATGATGGTGCCTCAGGTGGGTATCACTCTGTCTGGGTGGAATGCAGCTGGGCTGAGTTCTTCTAGTGGTACTTTGTTTTCAGTCCACTTTGGGAGGATGATGGTTCACGGGCATCATGCATTCCCCTCTAGGGGCCACACATTATCATGGCAGGCGTTTTCACTGATCACTTACCATGGTCCATGTTCTATGACAACCCTATAAGTTAGAGTTATCACCATCCCCCTTTTACAGATGACACATTTGGGACTTTCCCAGGGTCATACAGTGAGTAAGTGACAGAGTCAGAATTCAACCCCAGGTCTCCCACTGCACGGACCAGGGTTCAGTGCTGTCCTCTGCTGCCTCCAGCACGTGGCTGGGTGCACGGTTTCTCCTCAGGCCTCTCTCTTTTGGTGGGTTGCTTGTCAATTGCCGATTCCTGTTTGGTCTGCCCCTGCCTGCCCCTGGGCTAGATAGATTTCAGAGAAGAGTCTTGGTATCACGTAATGGGAACCTTCGTGCTGAGCCGCTGTGGCTCCACAGTGAGCTCTTTCTTGATCAAGAAAGTCGAACTGTTAACACAAGACGCTGCCAGAAGTTGGGCCTAGGTCACCAGGCTAGGGCCGGGTCATGCTGAAGAAGACATGGGAGGAGTAAGTGCAAGGAAAACTGTCAGACTGCGAGTAGGCTGGGTTAAACTCTTGACAGGTTGGTAAACCACACCACTTTCTGTTAAAGTGCCTACAACATATGTATTTCCAGTTTTTAAAAAGTGCTGAATGTTCAAGAAACTTTCACATAAACACATTTTCAGGGCGCATTGACACTTACCGAGACATCGGCTCATGAAGATTTAGGTGTAATTGAAACACACTCATTCACTTTCATTCCATGGTGTCTCAGCTACGTTTTCACCACGAATGATTGAACTGGATTCTTAGAGGACAGTGGCAGGTGAGTTGATAAGGCGGGTGGATATTTGAAATTCAAATATAACAAAAGGCTGGTTCTTATCTGAAATAGAAAGCAACAGGTTAATAGAGGGGATGTCATGGAGGCTTTGAAGACCATGCATGCTATTTATGGGGAAGTTGAACACTCTGACAACTTTGGGAATGATGCATTATGGATTCACAAAAGTGTGGACCAATCAGGGATCAGCTTCTATGTGGAGGGCAATCTTCCTAGAGGGAAGAGAGTAAGTGACAGAGTCAGCCCTCCTCAGGGCTGGGAAGCTAAGAGAAAATAGGGTCAGCAATGCTTCAGGGACCCACAGGGACGCAACTAAGGAGCACAAGTGTCAGTACTTATGAAATGTCCCAGGAGATCTGCAGTGCCCTGGAGGGAGCTGTAGAGAGCAGAATAGAGAGAGCAGGGTTTTGCAGTAGGGGGCGCTCAGGCTCCAAGCCTGGCTCCGCCACTTACTAGCTGGGTGACCTGCAGCAAATGGCTTTTAAACCATCTAAGACTCAGCTGACTGACTGCCAAACGGCGATGATGAAACCCACCTCATGCTGATATCATAAGGGTTAGAGGACATTGTGTGTTGGGTGTTTAGCAAACTGCCTGGCATGTAGTAAAGGCTCCAAAGGTGTTAGCTATTTTTATCATAAATCATAAAGGAGGAAGATGACGCAGGGATATGACGCAGCTTTATTAAAGCACTCGATCCTGTTGGGTTTTTCCATGTAGACAGGAACTAGGCAACTTTGTCAGACCCGTGCCCTAACATGAGGGGTGGGGTGGGGAGGGGGGAATACTGCCTTATGGCAAGAGTGTCAGGACCTGGGGTGAACTGCATAGCCCTCAGCTATGGACGGTGGTATGGGTGCAGTTAGGCTGAGTCCCGTCGCAGTCGCTTGTCCTCCCTGCTGGTGAGAGGCTGGTGGCAGGTGTGAGCACTCAAGGAGTGAGCAGCCTGCAGACGTCCTTCAAGGCGTCCTGGACCTCTGCTCCTAGAACATTGACTTACTTGCTTCTTTTGGACAAAGCAGCTCTTGACGTTCTTTAAATTCTCTGAGAGGTCCACAACTCCCCAAAACTAAGGACCTCTGTTGTCTATATTCCCTCTTTCGTCCTGGGAGTGGGGAGACGTCTTGGAGGGTATGAAGACGACTTTGCTTATGGATGCAGTAGTGCGTCCTTTAAATCTATATAACAAATTATTTTGTTTGGTCATTTTAGACATTAAGACAGTAATAGTACACAGCTAGTTTCTATGAACGATTTAATTTAATTCTCACATCGACTTTGAATGGTATTCTAATTTCTCTTTTACAAAGTTTATTTAATTTGTCTGAGATCCTACAGCTAGGAGGGGCGGATTCACCCTGCATCTGTCTGATTCTACTTTTGGTGCATTTTTACATTTCCTCTAGAATGTGTCTTTCCACATGGACTTGTGTAACACACAGGTCTTTCCATCACGTGTCAGGAGTCCTACTTTTTCCCTCACATAATGTTTCTCTCTGATGAGGCTAAACCAACCCTCGCTGTCCGGTGAGATTAGGAAGGCCATCCAACTGTTCTATTTAGGGAAGGCTGCTGGTCAAATGGTGAGGTGACCCGGTAAGAGCTCCTTGTTGTTTTAGGTGAACACAGTCTTCAAAGGCAGAATCCGAGGATTTCCGCACGGACGTCCTTTTGACCGTGATCACGTGGGAGAGCCCTCAGATGTCCTTGGTCCAGAGAATGTACCCACAGCCTCCGCCACCGGGAAATAAGCCTGTGGGTCCCTGAGAAGATGATCTGGGATGGAGGGTCTAGCCCAGTTGTTAAGAACCAACTTCAAATGATCATGCCTGTCACTTCTGAGACTCATTTTGAATAGTGGCCATGACCTCTGTCAGTTCTGGGGTTTATGTCAGTAAAGCTTTGTGTGGGTGTGTGAGTACTCTTGTACTTATGTCTAGGGGGTGGGGGCTCGCTCTTGTGAAAGAACTTGAGAACCAACCTCCTATATCAAGATAAACCAGGACAGGGCCAGGTCTCGCTGCTGCTATGGTTCACACTTTCTGGGATAGATACAATGATCCAGTTTGCACTTTTTAGATCTCCATTGGTTGAAGGAGTGTCCACGGTTTTCAAAGTGCCCCAGTTCCCTCAAAGGAATCTGCTGAGGGACTTGGCTCAAAGGTCTTGGGAGTAACTTGTTTTGAGATCTTTCTGTGTTCTTCCTATGCAACTCCATTTGACTATAAATTGTTTTAAAAGCATTTTCCTTTTGGACTCAACAACCTGATTCTAAAGATTATGTGAAGGAAAAATAAGATGGGAACATCTAATAAAAAAGGAAGAGTGAAGTGGGAGATCCAGCGTTACCAGACATTAGGACACACAGCCACCACCATAACAAAAGACCAAAACCATGTGGGATTAGCAAATGCACAAAAGAAATAGACCCGATGGACCACAGTGTGAGCCAAGGAACACACTCAGTGCTCTATACTGGGGGACACATGGCAGTCAGCATCTCAGCATGGGGGAGGGAGAGCAACTTCATAGCTGGAACTGTGATAGCTGGAGAAAATGATTTAAATTCAACCTCACTTCAATTACTAAATCACATACAGATTGATTAAATACAAAAAAACACATCAGAGAAAAACTGGTAAAAAATGGACTCTAGTTTTATCAAATCGACAGAGGAATAATAAGCTTCCTCTGGCTTACGGCAGTAGACAAAAAGCATAACAAAGAAGAACTACAAAGTTGACAATATTGAAAAAGTTAAAACTTCTGTACAATAAAAAAATTAATGTAAAAATAGGAGCAATGGTTTGGGAAAACATTTATATAATTGTGAGTAAAGATTAATATCTATAATATTTAGAAAGCCCATTATAATTTATAATAGATTAATAAAGGATTTCAATAGACAGTGTATACAATAAAAATACAAATCATGGACAAAAACATAGTCTAATCAAAATAATGTCACTGTACTAATTTGTGTTCACCACATTTGCAAAATTTTAAAAAACACAATCCAATTCTGGCAAAATTTTGGTGAAGCTAGTGTACTCAGAAATATCAAAAGCCATAAAAGTGCTTATGCTATTCCTGAGAATTCATCCCAAAGAAATAATTCAGAATAAGAAAAAAATCTGTATATTTTAAGATGTTCATTGCAGTGTTCTTGATAAAAACGACAAATTGAAAATGGTGAAAATGCCTTAGAATATGGTAATATTAAAGGCAATTATGTCAACACGGTGAAAAAAATGAATAGAATAGAATAAAATAGAAATGGTAATAGAAAAAATATGGTAATATTAGAGACAATATGGTGAAAAAAACACAGTTATAGTATAGTAACATAATGGAATATTATGCAGACAAGAAAACAATAAAAATAAATAGAAAAAAGTCACAACTTAGAAGTGTTTGATATAATAGCTCAAAATTGTGCCCAACTGATTACAGCAACAGAAGAGCATGTGTGCAATGGAGACGTGCAATGAAGACACGAGAATGCTCAGCAATGGGACAGAAATCACCCAGTGTTTGGGTGATGGGATTAGGAGAATAGATTTTATTCTCCTAATAAAGGAATAAAAATTCCTTTACTTTTACAGATTTATCACTTAAATAATGAATTTTCATTGAAATGAAGAGACTAAAACAGCAAAAAGAAAAAAGTAAGAAAGAAAGCAACAACAGACAAAAGAAAACTAAGACAAAGGTTTAGAAAAGGCTGTGGTCTAAAACCTAACTTATGAACTTTTCTCTATGTGCTTTTATTCCTAATTTCCTGGTCTCTTGACGATAGAAAGGTCTTATAGGTCACTTGGCTTGTTCTGCTGTTAATAAAAAAGAAGTTTCCAGGCATCTGAGCCCTCTTGTTTCAAATGCTCTCAGGGCTGGAGCCAGCTCTCTTGGTGCACCATTACACAGTTTCATGGGCCTCGAGGTTAGGGAATTAATCAAGTGTGCAATGAAGTGAATAAATAACAGTATTTACAATTTCAGAACTGCTTGCACTCTGGTTGCTTATTTCCTCTTTGGAAAAGAAATACTTGGCTACAGGTTTGAAATGAGTCTAGTCCTCCTCCTTGTGGAAGAGGACCCCCCCGACTTCCCGGCCTGTTTACGCATTTTGAGCCATATCTCATGAAGAACCTGTTAATTTGACATAGACGGTCTTGATCGCAGCTGCCCCTTGCTTTGTTTCAGGGCAAATGTCAGAAAGAACAGTGCAGTCCTAAGGGACTCAGCTCGTTGCCTGCAAACTGTTTCCATGTCTGGCTTCCACATCATACATTCTCAAAGCTGGCTGTACCTAAGAATCAACTATAGAGGGTGTTAGAAATATAGCTTCATTGGCGTCACTCCTGCAGACTCTGAATCAGCAGGGTTGGGGTGAAGCCCAGAAATCTGTACTTTTACCACACTCAGCAGAAGATTGTATGTGAGGCCAGATTTGAGAATAACTGATCCAAATGCTTCAAGATTTTGCTTGGCCCTCCCATCTTCCCTCTCTGCCGTAAATATTTACGAAGCTCCTATTATGTGCCAGCACACCATTTGTATGAGGTTGCTCAGACATAGACATGTTCACCACTAAATTGTGGAGCAATAAGGGGCTTCCCAGCTCAACATAGTAAAGATGTCAATTCTCCCCAAATTAATTTATAGGTCTCATGCGATTTCTATCAAATTCCCACCAAGATATTTTGTAGACATAGACAACCTTATTCTAAAATTCGTTTTTTTAATTTAATATTTTAAATATAGTTTACCTTATACAAATAAAAATATGTTCTGAAATTTATAGGAAAAGGCACAAGCCCTAGAATAGCTAAAAAATCCTGAAAAAGTAGAATAAAGTGTGAGGAATCACTGTACCCAATATGAAAGCTTACTCTATAGCTGCTGTAGTGAACATGGTGTAGTATGGCAGAGGGATAGACACATAGATCAATGAAATAGAATAAAGAACCCAGAAATAGACCTACACAGATATTCCCAACTGATTTTTGACAAGGTACAGAAAAAATTTAATGGAGAAAGAATAACCTCTTAACAAATGGTGCTGGGATGATTGGACATCCATAGGTAAAAAAATGAACATTGACCTAAACTTCACACCCTGTGCAAAAGTGAACTCAAAATGGGTCATGGACTTAAATGTAAATGGAAAATTACACGACTTTTAGGACAAAAAAGAGAAAACCTTTGGAATCTAGGGCTAAGCAAAGAGTTCTTAGATTTGACAGCAAAAGCACGATCTGTCAAAGGGAAAATTGGTAAATTGGTCTTTTGCTCTGAGAAAGATGCTGTTAAGAGGATGAGAAGTCAAATTTCAAACTGGGAGGTGTTTGTAAACTACATGTCCTACAAAGGAGTAGTATCTAGATATATAAAGAACTCTTAAAACTCAACAGTAAAACACCTAAAATCCAATTAGAAAATAGGCAAAAGACATGAACAGACATTTCACAGAGGATGATACGCAGATGACAAGTAAGCACATGAAAAGAGGTTCAACTTCACTAGCTGTTAGGGAAATGCAAACTCAAACCACAGTAAGATCTCTCTATACACATATCAGAATGGTAAAATAAAAACTGGTGACAACACCAAATGTTGGTGAGGATGTGGATAAAGTGGATCACTCATACACTGCTGGCAGGAATGTAAAATGGTACAGTCACTCTGGAAAACAGTTGGGCAGTCTTTTATAAAAAGTAAACGTGCAATTACCATAAGACTCAGCAATTGCATATTAGGCATTTGTCTCAGAAAAATGGAAACATGTTCACACAAAAACCTGTATGTGAATGTTGATAGCAGCTTTATTTGTAATAGCCAAAAACTGGAAACAATGCAGATGCCCTTTAGCTAGGTGAATGGTTAAACACACCGTGGGACATCTGTACCAAAAGAAGGGAACTATTGATACATGTTTGGATGGACCTCCAGAGAGTTATGCTGAGAAAAAGCCAGTTGCAAAAGCTTGCACAGTATGATTCCATTTATGTAACATTTTTTCCCCCATTGGGGGAAAGGATAGTCTTAAAAACAATTTATGATGGAACAACTAGATACCCATAGGTGGGAAAATGAATTTCAGTCCTTCCTCATACCATATATAAAAACGAACTTGAATGGGTCACAAACACAAACTAAAAACTAAAATATAATACTCCTAGAAGAAAACATAGGAAAATATCTTCATGACTTTGACATATACAAAGATTTCTTAGACAGGATACTGCATAGATTTTTTTTGTGTGTGAGGAAGATCAGCCCTGAGCTAACATCCATGCTAATCCTCCTCTTTTTGCTGAGGAAGACCGGCTCTGAGCTAACATCTATTGCCAATCCTCCTCCTTTTTTTTCCCCCAAAGCCCCAGCAGATAGTTGTATGTCATAGTTGCACAACCTTCTAGTTGCTGTATGTGGGACGCTGCCTCAGCATGGCCAGACAAGCGGTGCATCAGTGCGCGCCCGGGATCTGAACCCGGGCCGCCAGTAGTGGAGCGTGCGCACTTAACGGATAAGCCACGGGGCTGGCCCCTGAATAGATTTTAAGATTCAAAGGGTTTTGGAGTCAGGTAGACTCGAGTTCTGGCACTGATAATATTTAAGCCTTTAGTTGACTTTTTTATTACTCTAAATCCAAGTTTCCTCTTTAGTAAGCCTTTTCATAAGGATTAAATGAAAAGTTATACAGTCATGCACTGTGTAATGTTTCAGTCAATGGCAGACCACATATATGATGTGGTCCCATAAGGTTAGCACCATATAGCCCAGGTGTTCAGACGGCTCTACCATCTAGGTTTGTGTAAGTACACTCTATGATGTTCACACAATGACGAAATCTCCTGATGCATTTCTCAGAATGTATCCCCATCGTTAAACAATGCATGACTGTATGTGAAGTACTGAGCATACTGCTTATTGCATAGTATACCCACAAAATTATAGCTATTAACATAAACAAAAGTGGCTGTCACATTCATGGGCTTTTGTAAGATTTGTCTGGATTCTAGCCCAATTCTGCAATTTTCAAGCATCTCACGTGAATAACAGACATGTAGCAAATTGAAGCTGATGCTCTCATTTTCTTAAGCTAGAGTTCTTAAAGTTCTGGTCATTTAAAAAAGTGATATATTGGATGTCATTAAAACTAAAAACTTCTGCTCTTTGAAAATCACCTGTAATAAAATGAAAAGGCAAACCATAGACTGGGAGAAAATAGTCACAATATATATATCTGATCAAGAACTTGTATTTCAAACACTTATCATTCTATAAGAAGACAAACAACCCAATTTAAAAATGGGCAAAGTATTTGAACAGATACTTCTCAAAAGACATACAAATGGCCAATAAACACATGGTAGTATGCTCAAGATCACTAGTTATTAGAGCAATGCAAATTAAAACACAATGAAATACCACTACACACCTACTAGAACAGCTAAAATTCAAAAGAGTGGGCATACCAAGTGCTGGCAAGCCAGTGGAGCAGCCAGGACTTTCATATATTGCTGGAGGGAATGTAAAATGGTACACCCACTTTGGATAATAATTTGGTAGTTTCTTATAACTTTAAACATACATACAGCAATTCCACATCTAGGTATTTGCTCAAGAGAAATGAAACATATATCCACACAAAGACTTAAATATGAATGTTAATAACAACTTTACTCATAAGGGGCAAAAATTGGAAACAGAATCTATCAATAAGTAAATGCATTAAAAAATTTTAGTAAAATTGGAACTACATTGAAATTACTCAGTAATAATAAGGAAAGAACTACTAATGCACATCTCTGGAGACATTTCAAAACTTTTATTTTTTAGTTAAAAAGCTAGACACAAAAGAGTACATGCTATATGATTCCATTTATCTGAAATTTTAAAACAGGAAAAATTAACCCATAGGGACAGAATGCAGAATAATGTTTGCCTTTGATGGGGGGTGGAGAGAGAATGACAGCAAAGGGACATGAGTGAATGTTTTGGGTGATGAAAATTTTCTTTATTTTGATTGGGTTAGTAGTTACATGGGTACACTTGTGTCAAAACTTGCCTAACAGTACACTTAAGTGAATGTATTTTATTATATGTAAATCATATATCAATAAAGTTGATTTAAACTGCAAAAACCCAAACTATATAGTATATGTTCCTCTGACCATAAAACTAATTCCAAATTTATATTCCCTCCCCACCCTGGACCATATAAGCATATCTATTTTTTTCTACACTGATAACACCACTGGAGATGATAACTCTTTTTAGATCTTGTTCCATTTGCTATGCAAAAGAAGATACCTAACTGACTTGTGTTGCCCAGATATTAGTGACTTGTCTGAAATGCTAACTTTTAAAGGGGCAAACAAAGGAAGTTAAAATGACAAAAGTATAGAAACGGAGAACAGATTCATGGTTACTGTAGGTTAAGGAGGGAGTAGGGGCGGAGGGGGGCAGGAGGGAGGAAAGTGGGTGTGGTTATAAAAGGGCACCAGGAGGGATCCTTGTGGTGACGGAACTGGTCTGTATGTTGACTGTGGTGGTGAATACTTGAGTCCCCATGTGATAAAATTGTACAGAACTTAACACACACACGCACACACACACACGCACGAGTACGAGTAAAACTGAGAAAACCTGAACAAGAGGCATGGACTGCATCCACGTCAACATCCTGGTTGTGATATTGTGCTAGTTGTGTAAGATGTTACACTGGGAGAAACTGGGTAAAGCGGACAGGAAATGGTCTGTATTATTTCTTATAACTGTGTGTAAATCTATAATTATTTCAAAATAAAAAGTTTATTTAAAAAAATGGTCTTCCCAGCTCTGCTTCAAGCATGCCATGGCTGTTCCACATGTTGGCAGGGCGGGTTCTACACAAAGTGACACGTCCATAGACGGAGATTGGGCGTGCCCAGCCTCTGCTACCCACGTGTCTGAATTGCCCACGACTCCCAGACAGCCCGTCTACAGTCAGTGCCACCACTGTGGCACTTGTGGTATTTTTTCATAAATTACAATTCTGTCCTTCAGCTACACAGATCTCTGCTGTGGAATAAAGAACTCAGCTTCCGAGTCAAACAATCACGGAGAAAAGGAAACAAGAAGAATACTGGAACAGCTCTACACGTCTCTGCCCCATTTTCAGTTTGACACCCACTCATTGAGCACTTCCTGTATAGCGGGCTCTGGGCAGGCTCAGGGGATAGGGATAAACGTGGATGCTGATTGCCCACCAGGAGCTCGCATCCTGTGAAGGAGGTAAACTACAAATACATGGCTATAATCAATGGGAATAATGCTGTAATGATGGTATAGAGATGAATGTTGTATAGAAAACAGGGATTTTTCCCAGAATGGAATACTAATCCTGCCTGAGGGGAGGGACAGGGATGGGATATCAAGGCCTTCCTCTGAGAAGAGTGGTGTAGGCAGTGAGGGGCATGGAGAGGAGGCAATGAAGATGCAGCATGTAGACAGAGCCAGCAGGGGGCTGAGAGGCAGGAGAGGAGCCAAGAGATGGGATGGGGACAGAGAGTGAACTGAACTTGGCTTTTCAGCAGGTATTTGTTATAATCAGAACTCCAATCAGAAGATTAGTCTGGTCTGAGAGCTGGAGAAGGATTGGTGTGGGAAAGACAAGAAGTAATCAGATCACTTTGGAGACCACTGCTGATTCCAGAGCAGAAGGAATGGTGGGCCCGTCAAGTGAAACGGGGATTGTGGAGGAATAGCATATTTGGTGATCAGGTTGGTTTTGTATATTCTGAATTTGAGATATCTCTGGATATGAGGTACCCCAGAGGGACATTTTCACTAAGGTGCGATCGTCTTTAATTCCATTGCAAGGGGTCCAGTAACTTGGGACTCAAAGCAATGCTATGACGTGGCTTTATCTACAAGAGATTCTGTAGAACGGACCCTAAAGATAGCTGTGCTATAAAACTCTACCACATAAAGGGAGCAGCAGGTGGAGGCAGAGTTTAAAGGCAAGTGTAGATGGACACATCTCATGGTTGTGGGTGGATGAAGAGAGGAGAGGGAAGGATGTGGAGTCTCCTCTGTGCTTCTTCATCAGACTCCTCATTGATTGATAGACACACGCTACCATGTCACCCCGTCTCTTTGATAACAATCTTCTAAGATCAGCAGTCAAAACCTTCTATCTCTGAATCAGTTCCTAAAATCAGACCTGCTTATTCTCAGTGGGTACAGAGTAGACTATTAGTTGTTTATTCAGCATCCTTTCCTCCTTCTTTCTGCCAGGGTAAGACCCAATTGGTTTAAAGGCAACTCCTTTTGCTAGTGATAGAACTAATGATTAAATTTAAGCCAATGAAACATAAGCAGATATTTTGCAAGAGCTTTCAAAGAAGTTCCCCATGCATTTTTATGGAAAGTTTCCAGAAAGCAATTATTTATCTACCCCACTGGATAGCTTCTGACAGCCTTTCCATGACCTCAAGAGGAACCAGTCTTAAGATGAAGCCAACTGAAATCAACATTGTGGATGCTGGAGCAAAAAGATCGAAAGAATCTTGGTCCTTATTGACAAAACTGAGTTGCTGAATCGACCAACCTGGAACCCTGCCCTGCAGTAGGCCTTGGCATTCTCATGGCAATAAATTGACTCATGTTTAAGCCAGTTGGACTTGCAGCCGAAAATCTTCTAACTTACACAAGAGTATCAACTGCCTTTCCCCAAATTCTATCCTTGAGGGCCCTCTATGTCTATGACTCAAAGATAGAGACATTCGCCAATCCTGATCTCTTTGCATTTCTGTTTCTCTACCAAGCTTTCCTTTACTGGAATTTTTGAATTTCCTATTATCG
Source organism: Diceros bicornis minor (assembly GCF_020826845.1). NCBI lineage: Eukaryota > Metazoa > Chordata > Mammalia > Perissodactyla > Rhinocerotidae > Diceros > Diceros bicornis. The sequence goes on along the minus strand of NC_080745.1, from coordinate 11,973,734 downwards.
TTTTGAAACAGAAGCCTCAATGTCTACCTGTGTTATTGAGGATACAATCCTTTTCCTCAAGGACTTAGTGAGAAGCTGGGAGTCCTAACTATAACTGTGGGTAGAGGCTGCTCTTCATAGAAGAGCTTTGTCAGAACCTGCTAGGTTTCAAGCTCTGTGTCAGGTACTTTGTGTTTGTAACTACCTTTATCCCGCCTATAGCCCCGCGGGGCAGGTATCTGTGGTCGTCACACAGGGGCCCTTGGTGCTGGAGTGGGGCTGTGTGACTTGTTCTGACCAGAGTTGTGAGCAGAAGTAATTCGAGCCACTTCTAGACTGGGACATTTAATTGTAGAGCCCTCCAGAGCTCCCTTTCCATCGGCTGCAGTGACCACAATGTGTGAGACGCTGGGTGCTCCATCAGCCTGCAGTTGAAGTCAGGGGGCATGAGCAGAGCTTCCAGCTGACCGACACTGGACATGCCCTGAGAGCAAGAATCCTACCCTGACTGCTCTAAGTGACTCAGATTTGGGGTTCATTTATTGTAGCAGCATAATCTAGTTGATTTTGCCTCATATATCATTAGGGTCATTTTTACATATGAGGAAACTGAGACTCAGAGAGGTTCAATAATTTGTCGGAGGTAACAAGAGTGGTACTGGAATAAAACCCAGGTCACTCTGAAATAAAGCCCATGCCCTTCTCTCTCAGTCACGATGCCTCCTTAAGGACTTGGCAAAACAAGGACAATGAGTGGCTTTCAAGATTGTATTAGAAAGATTGAGAAATGAGAAAAAATTAAGAAATTATTTCACTCTGCTTGGAAGATTCTCTGAACATTTCTTATCAATATTCTTAGCTCTCACCAAAAAAGTCTCCCCTTTCACTGTGCCTCTCTGCACTGCTCCCAAAGACAGCATGCTAAGAGGCAAATAAAAACAGGGACTCCCTTGTTAATATCCTTTGATGGCTAGTCCTACAAGATAGCATTCAAAGTCCATAGCATAGTAGGCAAAACACCCCAGGATCTGGCTGCAACTCAGTTCTCCAACTCCAATTCCACCTCTTTGACCATCCCTTAGACTCTATCTCATGCTGTCATATGGAGTGGCTTGTGGTACCCTAGAACATGCCATGCTCTCTCATGCTCCTTCCTGTGCTGCTCTGTGCCAGACACCTCCATGTGGCACACTCTCCCTTCTTCATTCAGTTGACACCTACTCATGCCTTAAGAGTCACCTCCTCTGGCAAGCCAGCAGCACTGGTGATCACTCACCCATAGTCTATAAGGGTTTGGAGGGTAAGGAAGCCAGAAACGGAAAATTCCTCTGAAAAGAGTTACTGGAATGCTATGGCATTTCCCTTTCCACACCTGTTTCCCCTCCTTGGGGAGGGAAGGGGAGAGGGAGAGCAGTGCTTCTCCTTCACCTCTGCCCGCATGAGAGGAACTTTAAGAGCATAATTTATAAGGCTTGACATGTATCTCCTGCAATTTGAGGGGGACACAAGGCCTTGGTGTCTGACCCATAGCTGAGCAATCTAAAGGTGAGAGGTGATGGCTGAAACAACATGCCTGGTGGGAGAGCAAAGAGAGAGAGGACTGTCCCAGGAGAGAACTGCCAATACCCTTGGTAGGGCAAGGATGCATAAGTCCTTATTATAGTTGGGTGGACCTATGAGCGGGGCACAGCTTGGAGCTGCTGTAAAACACGCAGGGGTTACATGGACCCAAACAGAGAGAGCCAGAGCTTCAGCTCACACGGAGGGTGCATTGGTGAGAATCATAATAAGGCACCTTCCTGTGGCTGATGAATCACACGAAGGTGGCCCTTCCTCCTTTTGAGAAGCCCCTCATGGAGGGATAAAGCCAAGTCTGCATTTTGGCCTCCACTTACCCATTTGTCTGATGCCTTTATTTATGACAAAAACTACGTAAATACACTGGTACCCAGGGGCCCAGGGAAGGCAGGAGTAGGGGAGGGTGTTGTAAACAGCTGGCCAGAGGCAACATCACCCAAGCAATGGAGTTGCACTTGGAGACTTCTCACAGGAGAATTCTTGGGGGAAACCATGAGATTCTTTCTCAGGACAAACAGCCAGCTCAAAACATCTGCCGAGCACAGAGGGCCCAGAGCTGGATTCCCGTTGCAGAGGTGTCAGACGCTGAGCCTGGAGGGTAGGATGTGGGTGTGAAGCTGGGTGAGAAAGGGGAAACTGACATGCCCATTTCCCAGGGCTGTTTCCAGCCCAACGCAGTCCTGGCCTCCAGGTGGAAAGAGCCTAACAGTTAGATCAGAAGTCAGAGGGAGTCTGACACTGAAATGGGACTGTTCTGGGTGCTCAAAGTTATGGACCTGCCCAAGGTTTTATATGCAAGGGCCCAGAAAAAAATGCACCCGGGCATTGATTTTGTATGGCATGGGAAAGAAACAAAGAAATTGTCTTTTGCATGCACCCTATTCTGTCCAGCTAGCAAGATGCAATAAGATGGTGACATCTATATTCTTGCTGGAAAGCCCAGGGCTTGGCACGGACCAAATGGTAATACAGGAGGACTGAAAGGCATGAATCCAGCTCTTCTCCCAGAATCTGGCAGTGTTTGCAGTTCACTTTCTGCCACATCCTCATTTTACTGTTAATAGGCAGAGCCGGGAGTGGAAGGCAGGCATCCATGTACAAGAGTTTCTGGACGACTCTCCCGCCAACTTAGCAGTACTCTCCCATCGAAGGCTAAGGAGTCTCTCTCCTTGTGGCGTGTGCATGGAGAGCCGTGGGCTAGCTGAAGCTCTGCAAACGACTTTGCTCTCCTGAGCAAACTAAGGGATCAATCAATTCATATTTATTGGGCATCTACCATGTGCCAGGCTCAGGGACCAGGCAGCTGGGAATTCACAACAAGGTAAGTGCATGTCCTTCTGCTCTTTAAATAAAGTCATTTTCAGCCTCCATTGGGATTTTTATTGGCCTTCGACTTTCCACAATTTATTTTTATAGAGTCTTTTATGTGAAGTGTTTCAAAGCTGAGCAGAGAGAAAGTTAACACACAGAAAAGGCCCCACAGCTTCTTCCAAGCTCACGGTCCTCGTCCATTCACACTTGGTGGTGCCAGATGTGAAGAACACCATTCAAAAATAAACCGGGCTGCAAAGTCGAGGACTGTACCACGCTGGATCCTGTGGAAGGGTAGTGTCACTGAAATCATTCTTTTTTTTCTGTCAGTGTTTCTTGTTCTTAGTCATCTGCTCTTCCCTGGCCCCAGGCCAGGTTTAGAAAACCCTGAACTGAGCATGGGCCTTAGGGACTGTGAAGAAATGACTTTGGGTTCTGAGTTCCTGGGTGTGAGCTGTCCACTGGGGTCTGGGAGGCCCTCACAAGTCCTCTCTGTGTCTGGAGACCCATGGCTTGGGGTGAGGAGCCATTTTGGTAGTAAATTCTTGCACTTGAAAGGAGCATATGGGCCCCATCTCAGCAGAGAGCAGACATTTGCCTGGCCCTCGTGGTGCATCCCGAAGGGAGTCTGGATGCCCAGATCGGAGGCAAGGATGCAGACTGTGAGAATCCAGAATCAGCATGACTTCTCTGTGCTATCAAGCTGCTTCCCCATGTGAGGTTCCCCAGGCATCTGCAGTCAGCCTAGGGCCAAGCAGGACATGAGGAGATGGTGTCTAGGGGGCAGCAGGGAGGCGACCACTGAGAGACTCTTCAGCTCGGCTAGAAAGGGGACCTGGAGAGATGGACTGAGGAGCCCAGAGGAGAGGCAAAGCTGAGGCCTGGGCTAGAGGAGCAGAGTGGCATCAGGTCTGCTTTGAGGAGCGAGGGCCTGGGGTTGCATTGTGGAAAGCTCTGTGAGGTTGAGTCCTGGGGCCAAGAGGAAAGGTAACTTGAGCAACCTGGTCTTCTGGACTCTGCTTTTGGAATGCCTGTCTGGTGCATGAATACCTCTGGCCTGATTTGTGAATGGCATCCAGCCTTACCCACAACAGGACAGAGACCGTGACTGCAGTGCGTCCTCTGCTCAGAGAGAAAGAGGGAGTGAGAGATAGGAACAGTGAGCACAGACACCCTGGGAGAGCCACAACCCTAGGGAAATGTGTGCATCTAACCTCCTGGGAAAGGAAAGCAAGATTTACCGCCAGACATGGTGATGGATGCTTCTGTCCTTTGTCTGATTAAACACTCACAACCCTATGTCTCCATTCTTAAAAAAGAGAAACTGAGGTAGAAGTTGGGAAGTAACTTGCCTGAGGTCACCAGCAATTCACTAGCAGAGCAAGACTCCCTGCACTACTGGCAATTGGCAAGACATGAGGGCTTGAGAAGGCCTCCAAGGAATGGTAGAAACTTTGGTAAAGTGCTAAACTTTATAGTTCTTTGAACTTTTCACTGGTAAAAACAGAAGCAGCCAAGGAGAGCCTTCTGGGTCGGTAGTCTCTGGGAGTATTGTGTGGTTGGTTTAGCAGGAAGTTGGGGGATAGGATGAGACCTCAGGGTCCACTTCCACCAAGTGTTCGTTTAGTCTCCATTCAGGGATTTCCAGATGCTGTGGGTGGGAATTCTTCCCTCTGTGTGTCCTCCAACAGCAATCTATGTAGGAAACAATATTTATAACATTTCCATTCATTCCTGCTGCTCATGTTTGTGAAATGGTGACCACATGCAGAGTTCTGATGTTAGACACTGTGAGAAACAAAAGAAACATCAGACATGGAGTCCATCTTTAAGGAGAAATCCTACCCTGGCTCTGGTATGGCTCGCCAGGGCGTGCCTTGGCTGCTGAGGGAAGGGGAGGCCTCTAATGGAGAGAAGGCATCTATGGTCAGTGACTCAGGCAGCAGGGAGCTGACCCCTTCATGCCTGGACAGAGGGTGGCCGTTTTGGCTCAGTCTCAGTTGGGCTGAAGGATATGGCTCTCTCCTTGGACCAACACTGAAAGCTGTGGGCTAAGTGAGGCAGGTCTGATCATGCCTTCAGGGGAACTGGATCCGCTAGCCAGCTCTGGTCAGGACCAGATGGAGAAAGGTGTGCTCATCAAGATTAAAAGGTTCTGGCTTCCTGTTTGCGGTGATGTCTATACCCTGAATTCTCCCTACACTGACCACCCTACCTGAAAGTATCTCGGCTGATCCAGTAGCCAATTGACCTCACATTCCGGCACAGGCAAGTGACTCCTTCTGCAAAAGTCTATCCTGTCCAAAATGCCCAAACACTCTGGCCCCACTCCCACACTGCAAACCGATCTCCTACCCTGGCCCCTCTGGGACTCAGGACCGGGCTTAGGGAAGGTGTGAACCAGGTGAGCACTCCTAGAGAACACAGTCCTCAGTGGCTGAGGATGTGGGCATGGCTCATAGAGTTGTTGGCATTATGAGCCTGGCTTGGGAGAGGGGCAAGGACTGGGCAGCGGATCAGCGACGGCAGGGCGCCTACCGCTGGGTCCACGGTGGGCGCTGCAGTGCCTCGGACGACCAGCAGAGGAGGCACTGCAGGCTCCGGCCCGGCCAGCAGAGGGCGGCGGCGCGGCGCGAGGCTGCAGTGCGCAGGCTCGCGGGCGCCTCCGGGATTGGACAGCACCGACTCCGCCGGGCCTGCGGGCTCCCTGCGCGTCCTAACCGGCCAGGTGTGCTGGGGAGGGCGGGTACGGGCGGTTGGGGCCGGGCGGGGCATGCGGGACATGTGCAGGTGAGGCTAGGTGACTGGGGGCCAGGTGAGACGGGGGCGGGGAGGGAGACCGCAGCGCTGCGGCCTGAGAGGGTGGACTTGGGGGAGAGGAAGTTGCCATTGATGCCCAGGAGCCGAAGGAGTGGCCTGGGGCCCCGGACACCAGGAGACCTGCCTGGGCTGGGTTTGGACGGCCCTGGGCGTTGTGAGGCCAGAGTCCGCTGATGCCTGCGGGGAGACTCGGCCTGGGCAGGGTGATGCCCGGCTGTACTGTGACATGTGTTTTGGTTCCTGTGTGTGACAGGTTTGGGACAGGAAACACTGGCTTTGTGGTAAAGAAAGGCCTTGAACTCTGGTTGAGGAGCATAGAGCTGATATGATTGGTAAGAAGCCATAATCGTGTCCTAAGACATGGGCTCCACTGGCCCGGGCTGGGAAGGTTTGGAGACCAAGAACTCCGTTCTCACTCAAGGACCAGTGAGGGTTGAGGGGCCGAGAGAGAAACAGAGTATTAATTCATCATTTAATGCAACAGCTATTTTTTGAACACCTCCTGCTGCCAGGTACTGTTCTAGAAGTTGGGAATATCGATGAACAAGATAGGCAAGGTCCTTGCCTTCATGGAGTTATATTCCAGGTGGGAGATAACCGTTCAAGGCTGAGTCATGGTTTTTTGCTTTGCTGTTTAATGAGAAGAGGAAAACTGTAGATGGGGGTTAGGTTTCATTTTTGGAAGAGGTGGAATCAAGAATTCTGTTATGAATATGTTAGGTTTGAGATGCCTAGTGGGTTTTTTCCAGCACACAACATATGAACAGTATATTTGGAAAGATTGTACAGTGAATTCTGGACCCTCACAACCTACATCCTTCCATTAACACTTAGCTACCCTTGTCTTTTCACATATCTATTCATCTCTCCATCTCTCTCTCCATCTGTCATGGTAGATTTATTTTTTTGCTGTGGTGAAATATACAAAACATAAATCACCTAGTAGATTTTTCAGTTGCGATGTCAAATAGGCCATTGGGAATTTGAGTCTGAAGTCCTGGGTGATGTCAGGGCTAGAGTTGGTCTTTGAAATCATCACTATATAGATGGTATTTAAACTATGGGACTGGATAAAACCACCTAGGCTGAGAGCGTACACAAACAAGAGGAGGGGAAGCCAAAAAAGGGGGAGGCGGTGGGCAACCATGGTGAATGCTACTGTGTAAGATGGATTTGGCGATTAGGAGGATTATAATCATTTTAACAGCAACTTTAGTGGTGTAGAGGGGCGTTAAGGTCAAGTGGAATTGTTTTTTAAGATAGAAGGAACTAGAATATGTTTATATGCCAATGGGATTGAATTTATAGAAAGGGAGAAATGATGCAGATGAGAGAAGGAAACATTGCAGGTAGAAGTCTGTGAACAACTGAGAGGGGAGGAGACCCCAGAGCAGGTGGGTAGCTGGCTTTGAAATGAGCAGGAATGCATATTCTGTTGTAAGTAGAGGGGAAGCTGAGACAGTGGGTGCAGAGGCAGATAGGTGTAGAGGCACCGTCTGTCTGAAGGCAATTACTGGCTGAGAGTAAGGACAGCAGGGGAGAGGAGAAGAGATGTTAGAACTCGGAGGAGAGACATGTGACATAGTCCTCCTGGAGAGTGGGAAGGTGGACTAACTAGGGAAGTGGATTGGATTGCCAGGCAGTGTTGAGTCCCCGTTTGAGATGTGTAGTCATGAATTTAAAGTGAGATCAACCAGCAGGGTTGTGTGGTTTTCTATGGGAATGTTCAACCTTGGAAGGATGTTGTAAGGATTAAATGAGATCATACATGGAAAGTATTTAATACGGTGGCAAGCACATGATGAATGTTACCTACTTTTGTTTGAGTTCTCATTTTGTTTTTTTGTTTATACAAATGTGACAGGAGGGCAGACATTTGCCACCTGAAAGGGTCTTCTGTGGCATGTTCTCCAATCAGACCCCAGAGTCCACTGCAGTTTGCAGCTACTTGGACGTCTGACTCCTGGTGTGGTTACATTTATACAGCTTGATAATTGAGGATGTTTGCTAAAAAGAGCCAAACTGTAGCAAATAGAGCTCTCTCTTGTCAGATCAGTTCATAGTCTTGGGCTGATTGGGCTGGGGGGGTTGTCACAGTGGCAGTTTTTAAATTTTTGTGAAAATCTTTTACTACTGCATTTCATATTGGATCTGATGTAGTGGGAATCTGTGGAATCTAAAGATCTAAGATTACCAGGGGAAATTTTCAGTTTAATAGGTTCTCATTTCTTCCTGACCACTTGGGCTGTATTATGATTCAAGTAATAATAATGGCTGACATTGGCAGCTCTTAAAAGTGCAAAGCACTGTTCGAAGCACATCATGTGCATAATCTTGTTTAATCCTCGCCTCACCTCAATGAGGCAGGTACTATTATTACACCTATTTTTTAGATATAAAAATAGGCTCAGAGAGGTTAAGTAACTTGCCCAAGGTACACATAGTCCGATCTCCAGTTTCTGCTGCAGACGAACTTTTTTAAAAGACTTTTTGGCCATCACTTGTCTGCACTCTCCTGGAGAAGTTAAGGTAACCGACTGCAGCAGATTGCCTGGCTTCAAAAACTGCCATTTACTAGCTATGTGACTTTGGGCAAATCATTTAATCTCTGTGTGCCTTTGTTTCTTTATTCATGAAATGGGAATAATAATAGTCCTGCCTGATTGGGTTCTTTTGAGGATCTCATGAGTTAATGTATTTACTAAGCCTGAAATAGTGCCTGGTTGTTTAAACGCTGTTGTTATCATCTCCCTGGTCATGTAACCATAGTGGTATGTGTACTGATTGATTGACTCCCCTAAAATCATTCTCTGAGGGTCCCGGTACAGTAGCTAGGTAGAGTTTGAAAATTGCAGGGCACTCTACTAATGCTCCTAACTCAGAGATCACCTTTGTTTCCTTTAATTTTATCATCTCTCTGAGGGAAGCAAACATAACAGTTTGCTTCTAGGTGCAGAAAACAACTTGGACTTCATTCAGAGTCAGCTGACCCATGAGGTTCATTTCATTAGTCCTGCACTGCATATCACTTAAAGGGAAGTAAGGCTGGCGGGGTAATGTGGTGCCATTTTGCCGTTCCCAAATCGGGAGCCCATTGGAGGGATTTGATTGGAAAGGCCGATGGACTGCATAGCCAGTGCTGGGCACAGCGTACGGTAAATGATGTGGGTCAGGGGGCTACACGTGAAAATGTTCTGAAAAGATCTGTAAAATTCAGACTTACTATGATGTGTTGCGTCAGTTACTGATTAGAAGGGACTGGGCAGACTTGGCGTGGGACGCCAGTGGAAGTTCTGATGATCTTGCTGGTACACAACAGGGAGAGTAAATGCATGATATAAAGTAGTTGATTTGCATCAGAATCACCGGGGGGAGTTTTATGAAGCTTTGCAAAATGACAAGGTCCACGTCCACAGATTCTGGAATCAATCTGTTTTTTAGGAGCTCCCTGAGTGACTCGGATGTGCAGTTAGCGTGGGATATTGTTAGTGCAAATCAGTGCTTTTCAGCCCTGACTGTGTTTTAGAATCATCTTGCAATTAGCTTTTTAAAAAATACTGATGCTCTGGACCCACCCCAGGGATTCTGATTTCATTGGCCTGGATGAGGTCTGGACATTTGGTATCAGTATTTTTAAAAAAGCTTCTTAGGGGATTCTAGCCTGCGGTCATGTTTGAGAGTCACTGATATAAATAATCAGCTAGATTTCCCTCCATAGTTTAGTTACTCCTAGATTTAAAATAGACATAGCTTCAGGTGGCATCTTATCAGGAAAGCCAAAAAAATGAGCATTGCTAAACTTTCCCAATGCAAATGTTCAATTTAATAATCAGGTAACAATGAAAGATATGAGTTGATGATTGAATTAGCATTTATCACACTAAGCCATAAAGATTTCATCAAATTTGCCTGGGGAGGAGAATTAACATTTACTGAGAGCTTTCTATACAATTGCAATCTTATAGCAACTCGGGGAGGTGTGTATCATTCTCATTTTGTAGATGAGAATTTTGGGGCTGAGGGAGGTTAAGTAGCTTGCCCAAGATTTACACACAGCTGTGTACAGTTGCAAGGCCTAGATTCCATTTCCTCAGTGCTTCTCAAACTTGACTGTGCAGTTGGATCACCTGGGGAACTTTAATGATCAATGCTTGGGTCCCATTCTCAGAGATTCTGATTTCATTGGTTTGGAGTAGCCTGGAATCAGGATTGTGCAAAGCTCTCCAGATAATTCTGATGTGCAGCTGAAATGGGCAGTCTCTGCGTTACGCCATGTAGCCTCCTGGTGGTCTAAATTCATTTTCTTTTACGCCAGCAGGTTGTCCTTCTGTAGGGTGCAGTGACTGGGTTCCTTGCCTCCATACATTCACTTATCTTAGTGTCCTTTCTGCTCCTTCCTGCCTTTAAATTTAATAATAAATATGTATTAAGTGTCTACTTCGTGCCATTCTTCTTGGTGCTGAGGTGACACATGATGACAGACAGATGAGGTCACCAGCCTCGTGGCATTTACATTGAGGAAGAGCAACAGTAAATGTGAGCAGAGACATATGGGCTTACATACACAGGCAAACTTTAAGGTAATGAAAAGTGCTTTTAAGAAAAATAAAACAGGGTAATGAGTAGAGTGATCCTAACAGCAATGCGTGAGAGTTGCAGTTGCTCCACATCCTCACCAGAACTACTTGGTGTTTTGTGTGTGTGTTTCATTTTAGCCATTCTGATAGGTATGTGATGCTGAAAGCTATGCCACTAGTATTTCAAATGCCAGCAGAGTCACTCATGGGGGACAGGTTTCAGCAGACCTTCTAGACTGACAGACTGGAAGAAGGAGCCCACCCACTTCCGAAAACATTGGCCACGAACACCCTGTGAATAGCAGTAGAACATTGCTGCAGCACCGGAAGGTGAGAGGATGGCACAGAAAGACCGGGCCAGGCTCTGCTCTGCTGTGCACGGGGTCGCTAGGAGTCGGAGTTGACTCAAGGGCACTAACAACAATAGGTATGTAGTAGTATCTCATTATTGTTTTCTTTTGCATTTTCTGTTGACCAGTGGTGGTGAGCATCTTTTCATATATTTATTTACTATTTTTATTTCTTCTTTGGTGAAGTATCTTTTCAAATCTTTTGCCCATTTAAAAAAAATTGGGTTGTTTTTCTTCTTTTTGAGTTATAAGGGTATGTATGTGTTTGGGATACAAGTCCTTTTTCAGATACGTGTTTTCTCCCATTCCATGGCTTATCTTTGTATTTTCTTAATACTATCTTTTGAAGAGCAGAAGTTTTTAATTTTTGTGAGTCCAGTTACCAGTTTTTTCTTTTGTGGTTTGTACTCTTAAGTGTCCTAAGATATGTTTGCTCCCACAGTTCTGGAAGCTAGCAGCCTGAAATCAAGGTGTCAGCAGGGCCACACTCTCTCTGAGGGCTCTAGGGGAGGGTCCTTCTTTGCCTCTTCCTTCCTTTTGGTGGTTGCTTACAATCCTTGGCAACACAATTCAGTTTGTTGACACAATTCAAACCAAAATAATCTTCCCTCTACCCCCAAAAGTCATGTCCTTACCGTGTGCCAAATACATTCACTCCATCTCAACATTCTCGAGCGTCTTGACCCCTTCCAGCATCAACTCTGAGTCCAAAATCTCATCAAAATATTATCAACTCAAAATGTCCCAAATCTCATCTTCTAATCATCTAAATCAGATGCGTGAGATCCTGGGTATGGTCTATACTGGGGCAAAATTCATATACATCTGTTTTTCTTGAAACCTGGAAAACATTTTATCTGCTTCCAACAGAAGCAGATATAACAGAATGGTATAGGATAGGATAGACATTCCCATTCCAAAAGGGAGACATTAGAAGGAAAAAGGGGGTTACAGTTTCCAAGCAAGTCCTGAACACAGCAGGACAAATTTCATTAGATTTCAAGGCCTGAGAATAGTTCTCTGGCTAAGTCCACCCTCTGGGCCCACAGAGGCCCTGCTGGCCTCTGAGCTGCCCTCAGTGAAGGTGACCCCGACTTGGCTTGCAGCAGCAGAAGCACCCTGCGGGCAGCCTGTTTCCTGTTTGTAGAATACCAGAAATCTGACGGCCTTCCTTCATTTCGTTCTGGCTCTGTCCCCTTCAGTCCTAGCTAGCAGTTTTTCTGCTGAGAGGGCTGACTGGATCCATGAGTCACACACCTAATCTCTTTGGTGAAAGTTTGTCCGGCCACACCCTTCGTCCTTTTCCAGAGCGTATCTTGGTTAGGTTGAGAATTTTCCAAATCATCCAGTGCTGGTTCCTTTTTGCTTAACAATTCCTTCCTCAATTTCTCTCTTTCGTCTTGCATTTTGCTATAAGCAGTGAGGAAAAACCATGGTCGCATCTTCCACACTTTACTTAGAAATCTCCTCAGCTCAATATCCAAGTTCATTACTTACAAGTTTGACTTTCTACCCAACAATAGAACATAATTCAGCCAACTTACTGCAGAGATCACTTCTTCCGTTGTCCAATAATATGTTCATCATTTCCTTTAAGGCCTCACGAGACAAATCTTTAAGTTCGTATTTTTAGCAACATTCTGTTCTTGATGATATAGATATTCTCTAAGACACTAAATACTTTCCCCACTATTCCCCTCTTTTCTTTCTGACCCCTCACCAGAAATGCCTGTAACGTCCATATTTCTACCAACAGTCTTTTCAAGGCAATCTAGGCTTTTTCTATCACGTGCCTCAAAACCCTTTCAGCCTCTACCCATTACCTAATTCCAAAGCCACTTCCACTTTCTTTTGGTATTTATTACAGCAGTACTACACTTTCTGGTACCAAAAAATGTGTTAGTTTCCTAGGGTTGCCATGACAAAGTGCTACAAACTGGATGGCTTAAAAAAACAGAAGTATATCCTTTCACCGTAGTGGAGGCATAATTCTGAAATTAAGGTGTCAGCAAGGCCATGCTGTCTCTGAAGGCTCTAGGAAGGATCCTTCCTTGCCTCTTCCTAACTTTCCGGGGTTGCCAGCAGTCCTTGGTGTTCCTCAGCTTGGAGACATGTCACTCCAGTTTTTGCCTCTCTTGTCATATGGATTTCTTCCTCTGTGTCTGTGTCCAAATTTCTTTTGTCTTCTAAGGACGCCAATCATTGGATTAGGACTTCATCTTAACTTGATTACACCTGCAAAGACCCTGTTTCCAAATAAGTTCACATTCACAGGTACTGGGGGTTAGGACTTCAAAATATCTTTTTAGGGGACGCAATCATCCACAACAGTCACACAGGAGAAAATCTAGGTGACTTTGGTTTTGGCAATGAATTTTAGGTACAATATCAAAAGGATGACCCATGAAAGAAAAAAATTATGAATAAAGACAAACCACAATGGAAGAAAATGTTTGCAAAACACATATCTGATGAAGGACTTGTCGTATAGTTGGAATCATACAGTATGTAGCCTCTTTAGAGTGGCTTCTTTCCCTTGCCTTCGCTTAGAGTTCTCTGTATCTATTTACGGCTTGATAGCTCATTTCTTGGTTGCTTTCAGTTTTTATTCCCCAGTTTTTGATGATTATAAATAAAGCAGCCAGATGCAGGTTTTTGTGTGGACATAAGTTTCAAATCAATTGGGTGAATACCTAGGAGTACAATTGCTGGATCTTATGGCAGTCCTGGGTTTAGCTTTGTAAGAATCTGCTAAACTGTCTTCCAGAGAGGCTGTACCATTTTGTGTTCCCAGCAATGAATCCACATCCTTATCGGCATTAGGTATTGTCAGTTTTTTGGATTTTAGCTATTCTAATAGGTATTTAGTAACATCTCGTTGCTTTAATTTGCAGTTCTCTAATGAGATATGATGTTGAGCATCTTTTCATATGCTTGTTTGCATCTGCATATATTCTTTGGTGAGGTGTCACTTTAGATCTTTTGCCCATTTTTAAATTGAGTTTCTTTAATTGTTGAGCTTTAAGAGTTCTTTTAAACCATCCAGTTTGTGGTACTTTGTTATGGTAGCTCTTGGGCACTGATGCAGTTATCTTCTAAAAGTTTTATAGTTTTGTGTTTTACATTTAGGCCTGTGATCCATTTTGAGTTAATTTTTGTGAAAGTGTAAGGTCTATGTATAGATTTTTTTTTGCATATGGATGTCAAGTTGTTTCAATACCATTTGTCAAAAAGAATATTCTTTCTCCACGGAGTTACATTTGCTTATTTGTCAAAGATCAGTTCACTGTATATGTGTGGGTCTATTTCTGGGCTCTCTGTTCTGTTCTATTGATCTATTTTGTCTATTCTTTCACCACTACCATGCTGTCTTGATTACTGTAGCTTTATAGTAAGTCTTGAAATCCTGTAGTGTCAGTGTTCCAACTTTGTTCTTCTTCAGTATTGTGCTGGCTATTCTGGATCTTTTGCCTTTCTGTATACAGTGTAGAATGAATTTATTGATAACCGCAAAATAACTTGCTGGGATTTTGATTGGGATTGCATTGACTTTGTAAATCACATTGGGAAGAATTGAGATCTTAATAACGTTGAGTCTTTTTATCCATGAATATGGAATAACTCTCCATTTATTTAGATCTTTTCTTTCTTTCATCAGTTTTGTAGAGTTCTTCATATACATCCTGTAACTATTTTGTTAGATTTATACCTATGAATTTTATTTTAGGGGAAGCTAATGTAACGGTACTGTAACGGTACTGTGTTTTTTATTTCCAACTTCAGTTGTTCGTTACTGATATATAGGAAAGGAATTGACATTTGTATATTAACTTTATATCCTGTAACCTAGTTGTAATTGCTCATTAGTTCCAGGAGTTCTTTGTTCTTGTTGTTCTTTGTCTTTGTTGTTGTTGATTATTTGGGATTTTCTTCATAGACAATCATGTCACCTGAGAATAAAGACAGTTTTATTTCTTCCTTCCCAATCTATAATCTATATACATTTTATTTCTTTTTCTTGCCTTATTACATTAGTTAGGATTTCTAATATAATCTTGAATGAGAGTGGTGAGAGAGGACATCCTTTCTTGTTCCCCATCTTGGGGGAAAGCATCCAGTTTATCAGCATTAAATTACCTGTAGATTTTTTGGTAGATTTCTTTATCAAGTTGAGGAAATTCCTCTCCTCTAGTTTGGTTTTCTGAGAATTTTTATCATGAATGGAGTTTGGATTTTGTCAAATGCTTTTTCTGCATATGTTGTGATCATATGATTTTTCTTCTTTGGCCCGTTTTGTTGCATAACGTTAATTGGTTTTCAAATGTTGAACCAACCTTGCATACCTGGAATAAGTTCTGTGGGTCATGGTGTATAATTCTTTTATACATTGTTGGATTCAATTTGTTAATATTTTTATTGAGGACTTTTGTATCTATGTTCATGAGTGATGTTGGCCTGTAGTTTTTCTTTCTTCTAATATCTTTATCTGGTTTTGGTGTTAGGGCAATGCTGGCTTCGTAGAATGAATTAGGAAGTGTTCCCTATGGTTCTATTTTCTGGAAGAGATTTGAGAGAATTGGTATGATTTTTTTCCTTAATTGGTTGGTAGAATTCACTAGTGAAACCATCTGGGTCTGGTGCTTTCATATTGGAAGTTTATTAGTTATTGATCTGACTTCTTTAGTAGACATAGGCCTATTCAGATGATCTACTTTTCCTTTTGTGAGTATTAGTAGTAACTATTTTATAAGGAATTAGTCTCTTTAAGTTATCAAATTTTGGAGCATTATAATATTCTTTTATTATTCTTTTAATGTCCATGGACTCAGCAGTGATGACTTCTCTTTCATTTCTGATATTAGTAATTTGTATCTTCTTACTTTTTTTCTTGGTTACCCTGGCTATAGGTTTATTGATTTTATTTATCTTTACAAAGAGCCAGATATGGTTTCATTGATTTTCTCTATTGATTTTCTATTATTAATTTCATTTGTTTCTGCTCTAATTTTGATGATTTCTTTTCTTTGCTTGCTTCAGGCTTACATTGCTCTTCTTTCTCTAATTTCCTGAGGTGGAAGCCTAGTTGTTGATTTTTATATTTTTATTTTTTCTAATATATGCATTCAGTGCTATAAATTTCTTTCTAAGCCCTGTTTTTGCTGCATCTCACAAATTTTGGTAAGTTGTATTTCCATTTTCATTTAGTTCAAAATACTTTTCAATTTCTCCTGAGACTTCTTTGACCTATGTGTTATTTAATCACATGTTATTTCATCCCCAGCTATCCTTCTATTTTTATTTCTAGTTTAATTTCACTGTGGTCTGAGAGCGTATTTTGTATGATTTCTACTTTTAAAAAATTTATTAGAGTGTGTTTTATGGCCCAAGATGCAGCCTATCCAAGATGTGGTGAATATTCCATGTAAGCTTGAGAAGAGTGTATATTCTACTATTGTTGAATGAAGTATTTGATAAATGTCAATCAGATATAGTGGATTGCTGGTGTTGATCACTTCAACTGTGTCCTTACTGATTTTCTACCTGCTAAATCTGTTGATTACTGATAGAAAGGTGCTTAAGTCTACAACTATAATAATGGATTTGTTCATTTCTCTTTGTAGTTCTGTCATTTTTTACCTCACATATTTTGACGCTCTGTTGTTAGGTGCATACGTGTTAAGGATTGTTATGTCCCTGTGGAGAATGGACCACTTAGCGTTATGTAGTGCCACTCTTTGCCTCTCATAATTTTCCTTGTTCTGCAATCTGCTTTGCCTGTGATTAAAATAGACATTATAGCTTTCTTTTGATCAGTGTTAGCATGCTACATCTGTTTCTTTCCCTTTACTTTTAAACTATCTTTGTCTTTATATTTAAAGTTGGGTTCTTGTAGACAACTATATTTGGGTCTTTTTAAAAAATCTACTCTGACATGTGAATGTATTTAGAGTATTCACATTTAAAGTGATATTAGTATAGTTGGTTTAATGTCTGCTGTATTTGTAACTGTTTTCTACTTGTCCTTGTTCTTTGCTTCTTTATCTTCCCCATTTTTCTGCCTTCCCTGATTTTAATTTATCATTTTTATAGTCAATTAAATCATTTTCTCTCCTCTTAATTAAAAAAATTATTTTTTTTAGTTGTTACCCAGTGTTTGCAGAATACATTTACAGTTAGTGTAAGTACACTGTCAAATGATACTATGCTGTTTCATGGGTATTTCAGTTACCTTATAACACAGTAGTCCCAATTTTTCCCTCCTGTCCCTTACAGCATTGCTGTCCGTCATTTCACTTAGCCATACGCTGTAATCACCCAATACATTGTTGCTATTATTACTTTGAAAAGTTATTTATTAAATCAATTAAGAATAAGAAAAATAAAAGGTTCTATTTCACCTTCATTTATTCCTTCTAAGATTTTCTTCGTGTATATAGATCTTGGTTTCTGACCCATAGAATTTTCCTTTTGTCTGAAGAACTTCTTTTAATATTTCCTGCAAGGCAGGTCTACTAGTGAAAAAGTCCCTCGGTTTTTGTTAGTCTGAGAAAGTCTGTATTTCTCCTTCACATTGGAAGGGTAATTTCATTGGATACAGAATTCTAAGTTGGTGATTTTTTCTTTCAACATTTAAAATGTCCCCCTCTATAGTCTACTTGCTTGCATAGTTTCTGACGAGAAATCCGATGTAATTCTTATCCTTGTTTCTCTATAGGTAAGGTATTTTTACCCCCTTCTGCCTTCTTGTAAGATTTTCTCTTTGTCTTTGGTTTTCTGCAGTTTGAATATGATATCCTTTAGGTATTTATCCTGTTTGGTGTTCTCTGAGCATCTTGGATCTGTGATCTGGTGTCTGTTATTAATTTTGGAAAATTCTCTACCATTTTTACTTCACTATTTTTCCTTCCCTCCCTCCTTTCCTTCCTTTCTTTCTTCTCCATTTGGTATTCCCATTATGCATATACACCTTTTAAAATTGTCCAATAGTTCTTGTATATTCTGTTCTGTTTTTTTTTTTCCCCCTTAATTTTCTCTTTCTTTTTAGTTTGGGAAGTTTCTGTTGACAAATCTTCAGGCTCTCTGATTCTTTCCTTAGCCATGTCCGCTCTACTGATGAGCCCATCAAAGGCATTCTTCATTTCTGTTGCAGTGTTTTTGGTTTCTAGCATTTCCTTTTTGTTCTTTCTTAGAGTTTCCACCTCTTTGTGTATGTTGCCCATCTGTTCTTCCACATTGTCTACTTTTTCTGTTAGAGCTTTTAGTTATTTTAAATCCTTGTCTGGTAATTCCAATATGTTCACCATATCTGAGTCTGGTTTGATGCTTGCTTTGTCTCTTCAGATGGTGAGGTGTTTTTTTTAGCTATTTAGAATGCTTTGTAATTTTTGTTGAAAGCCAAACATGGTGTATTGGGTAATAGGAACTGAGGTATTTAGGCTTTTAGAGTGAGGTTTTATGTTAATCTGGCTGGAAGCTGGGCTCTGTTTCATATTTCCTATAGCTGTAGGTACCAGAGGCTACAATTTCTTTTAGTGTCCTTGTTTGTTTTTTTTCCTTTCCCCACCTCTTTTGTCTTTGGGTTTCCCTAAGAACTCCTTCTTAAATAGAGTTTGTGACTTGCAGCTTTTTCAGTTATAATCCACTGCTAACATACTGAAGCCCAGTTTATATGGTAGGGTTTTGAGGAAGGGAAGCATTGCATAATCTTATGATTAAATCTTAATTTGTTAGTGGGTCTGAGTCCTTGGAATGTGAGATTCAGAAGTGTTTCTTAGTCTCTTTTTTCCCCTTACATAAGACAGGATGGCTAGAAGGGGCTAGAGTTGACCAGTTTCCCTTCCTCCAGGTCAGGTAAGTCTCCAGTCAAGAACTTTTCCTGGGAGAGCAGGTCTCGATTATAGAGAACTCTCTAGGTGCATTGCAAAATGGTTACTCCATCCCCACCCCCCCACCGCCCCCACTGTCTGAAACACAAGGGTCATTTTCTCCATTCTTCCGCATGAGAACCTGGTAGAGTTCCTGGAGGTAAAATCCATACAAGTGTGGGGAACCCTCTAAGTCTGGACCCTCAAGTTTTTTTTTCCCCACTTCACTCCTTTTTATTTTGGAATAGAATTTCAATCAAGCATATGATTATACATTCACCTGATGAGGGGAATTTAGGCTGTTTTAAGATTGGAGTTATTATGAATAGAGCTGCTATGAGCATTGATGAACACATCTTTGTGTGCATCTAAGTTTTTGTTTCTCTTGGTTAAGTAGATAAGAGTGAACATGTTGCTTCTGTGGTAAGTACATGTTTCATATAATAAGAAACTTCCAAACTGTACTTAAAAGCATTTGTACCATTTTACATTCCTCAACTATGAATGAGAATAAAAGTTTCTCCAAATTATTGCCAACATGTAATTTTTCCAAATCATTGCCAGAACTTACAATTTTTATCTTTTTTTATTTTGGTCTTTTTAGTTGATGAGTAGTGGTATCTCATTGCAATTTTATTTTGCATTTTTCTGTTATTTAATGGTGTTGCGATATTGTCACATGCTTGTTGGCAGTTTCTTTTCCTCCTTTGGTCAGTGTCTGTCTTTTGCCCATTTTTTTAAAATTGTGGTATAATTAACATATAACATTATATTAGTTTCAGATGTACAACATAATGATTCTTATATGTATATGTTGCAAAATGACGACCACAGTAAGCCTAAGTAACATTCATCACCACACATAGTTACGAATTTTTTTTCTTGTGATGAGAACTTTTAAGATCTACTCCCTTAGCAACTTTCAAATATACAGTGGAGTATTGTTAACTATAGTCACCATGCTGTACGTTACATCCCCAGGACTTATTTATTTTATAACTGGAAGTTAGTAGCTTTTGACCACCTTCCCTTCAGGGATTTTTAACTCTGAAAGTAGTCCATACTCAGCCTCCAGCACTTTGTCAGAGTTACTGTTTAATTGTTCCTACTCCTTACGGGCTCTGGTACCTTGTGCTCTAGGTAAGCCAATCTCAGTTGTGAGTCTCTGTATTTGCCTGTATCTCCAGATTTTGGGGTGGTGGTTTGCTCAGCAACCTCAGTTTTCTGTTGGCATATGTAGGGTTTTTTTTTTTTGGCCCTGCTCGGGGTTCTGTATGTTTCTTTGATTGGTTATTTTTTATCATATATTAATTTTGGAAACTTCTCAATTACTATCTCTTTTGGTGACTCCAATGATACATAAATTAGGCCATTTGGTATTGTTCCATAAGTTTTGAATGATCTTGTGATTTTCACTCATCTTCTGCTTGTTTCATTTTGGATAATTTCTATTGACCCATCTTCCAGTTACAGCTTCTTTCCTCAGCTGTGTTCAGTCTTCTGATAGGCCTGTCTAAGAAATTCTTCATCTCTGATATTATTTTTTATTTCTAGCATTTCTACTTGGCTTTTTAAAGTAGTTTCTGTCACTCTACTTAAATTCTCTACTGGTTTGTATATGTTTTCCACCTTTTGCACTTGATCCTTTAACATTGTCCAGTAACATGTTCTTCATTTTAGTCTGAACCTCATCAGAATCGCCTTTACTGTCCATATTTCTACCGACGTTCTGTTCATGGTTACTGAGGTGTTCTCTAGGAAGATGGAAGCTCTCTCTCCAGCTCTCCTCTTTTCTTTCTGAGCTCTGACCAGAATTGCCTTTAAATGTCTGTTCACAGAAATCTAGGCTTTTTCGAGCATGCACTTCGAACCTCTTTCAGCCTCTACTCATTATCCAGTTCCAAAGCTGCTTCTGTGTTAAGTATTTGTTACAGCAGCACCCCCACTTATTCCTACCAATTTTTGTCTCAGTCACTTTGGGCTGCTATAACAAAATACCATAAACTGAGTAGCTTAAACAACAAACATTTATTTCTCACAGTTCTGGAGGCTAGAAGTCCAAGATCAGGGTGCCAGCATTGTCGGGTTCTCTTCCAGATTGGGTGAGGGTTCTTTTCCAGATTGCAGACTGCTACGATCCTGTTTTGTATCTTCACGTGGCAGAAAGAAAGCTGGCTAGCTCTCTGGCCTCTTCTTATAAGGGCACTAATCCCATTTATGAGGGCTCTACCTTCATGGCCTAATTACCTCCCAAAGATCCCACCTCCAAATACCACCACATTGGGATTAGAGTTTCAACATGTGAATTTTGGAGGGACACAAACATTCAGTCCTTTGCAGGAAGAAAGATGTGCAAGCTTCCCAGAGTCCTTTCTTAGTGGAGTCACACAGGATGCACTTAATTCCCCAGCAACAAGTTGTGACAGCTTGTGTGAAGTGTTGTCTACCAAGGATGCTCGCCTGAGGCTAGGAGTCCAGGGTCTTTCTCAGGGGTCAGTTATGGAGGCACACAGTGTCTGTGACTGATGCAGTCACTGAAATTCCAGACGTCCAGAAGGAAAGCAGGTGTTTCATAGTCTAAGCACAGTGGGCTGCTCATATCATTTAGGGAAAGTTTTACCAGGCAAGTTCACAGATGCCAGTCAAGGGCCAGCCTTGCAAGCAGGCCTTTCTAAGCATTGCAAGCTCAGGCCTGCTATGTTAACTCTTGTCAGCACACATATGTAATGTGCATATGTTCCAGACTGACATGATCTCAGTTATGGAAAGGTTCAGCTGTACCCTATGAATAAGTAGTTCTTAGGGTTATGCAAGCCAAGGTCTACTGATTAGAGGTACAGGAACTATATGTTTTGAAATAAGAACTCTCGTGTAATTACTGGCGTACTGCCAAAAGAGAGAGAGGAAGGTAGGAAGGAAAAAGGAAGAACAGACAGATGGACAGACAGATGGACCTGATTTCAGGTGCTTTGAGGGAATATGCCAAAGCAATTTATGTCATGAGTTAAACAAACAGTAGATTGTTTATCTTGGCGTCTAAATAGCAGAAGCATTCAGATGATGGAATCATTTTAAAATGATATTTTTAGTGAGTAGTTATTTTCACTAATTCCATTCTAATAATTGAAACAGTATTTGCTTAGAACATGGCTCCTGGTAACTGTGTCAGTCCCTGGGTTGCGAGTGACTAAGTGTTGTTGACGTAGGGTTCCAAGGATTGTAATGCCAACAGCATGGTGAGGACCCAGGAGGGATGACAGTTCTCTCTTGTTTCTATGATTCGTGGTAACAACTATTTTTTTAATGTTTAAACTTTCATTAATAACTTGATTATTTTTTGATTATTTTTACATTTTATTTTACTCTTATTAAAGTAGATTAATTTTTTATAGCTTTTTAAAAATCAGCTTTATTGAGGTATAATTTTGTACAAAAATTTTAATCTTGTGAATAAAGACAGTTTTATTTCTTCCTTCCCAATCTGAATACCTTTCTTTCTTTTTCTTGCCTGATCGCACTGGCCGGGACTGCCAGCAGCTCTCGAGGCAGCACTTGAGCCCTTCACTCCTCCTGCCTCACACACACACACATTACAGAGAAGGACCAATAAACCACTGATCAAAAGGAAGTTTCTTAATGGTAACTTTACTTTCTACGTGAATATTGGTTACCTTTATAATCAGAAAAAGCAACAACACTGTTCCTTTAAAAAAATGACTAAACTAACAACAATTCTTAAAAGGTATAAAACATGCTAAATAATTACTAATAGTCCAAGAAGCTTATACTGGGAATCACTGGAAATATAGATTTCACAGGAAGGAGCTCTTAGCCTTCAGGTGAATTCAGGTAGGGGAAGATTACTCTGTGTCGGGCATTTGGAGTTTCTTTCGTCCCTTTCTTTCCTGTCCAGTACAGGTCTCAGAGAGTGAGGCATGATAGAACTTTCAAAAGAATTGGAAGTAGCCTTAGCTCCAGAGGTCAGAATTTCCAGGGCAAGGTGCTGAGAATGTCATTTCAAATTCTATATTTTGGCATCTTGCATCCAACATAAAGTCCAGTATGAAGAAATGGTCTTTGCTAGCATCTGCTTTAGTTTTGAGAGAGTTTGAGATAGACTGAAAATAGTACCCCAACTGAGTGTTTGAGAATACGTACAGCATTAATTGGCTCTTCTTTATGTCATTCTAACTCCTGAAGAAAAATGTCCTGCTTTTACAGCCTGGGTAAACCACATTCTTGTGTTTTCTTCCTCTTCTGATCAGATGGGACTACGTAGTGCCATATTAGAGCTTTTTTCTCTGTCCTCAGCGCTGTATCGCAAAACAAGTAATAATTTTTTTAGGTCTCCCGCTTCTCAGAGTTCATTCCCTGATTTTCTATACTACAGCACCTTCCCCAGGAGATGGAGGGAAGCCTTTAATTTAGAGATCTGACCTCCAGGACTTCCTGGAGTTCTTGACATGGTTATGCAGATAACCTGCTGATGCATACACTCTTTTCATGGAATTAACTAATTAGTTAATCCATCAAACATTCCTTTTGTGTCTAGAGTGTGCTAGTCACTAAAGATGCAAAAATGAAAAAGTTACAGTTCCTGCCCTCGAGATGCTTATGGTCCAACTATGGGGAGATGAATCCAGAGATCGTTATAAAAAACAGAAATTATAGGAGAACTGGCGGGGCTTACTTAGCCAGGCACGGGGGGACGTGAGTAATAAGGTAGAAGCTTTCACTATATTTCCTGAAAAGTTTTCTTTTGCTTTATAGTAAATGAAGATTCAGTTTTTATTATATAATTTACTTTTGTAGACTTTATAGACTGTCTAGGCTGCAGTAGACATTTTTTGATGATGCATTGTATAATCTTACACTATTGCTGATTTACTATAGTAGCTACAACTCAAAAATTGAATTAAATGTTAATCAGCTTAATATTGATATTCTTTTGTATATTTGTTCTAAGATACACTAGATAAAATGTAAGAGAAGAGAAATTCATCCAGTTCGATTTTGTGTTTCTATAGGGTTATTTCAAACTTACTGTACTAACAAGCACCAGAAATGGGCATGTGTTTCTGATCAGAGCTGTTTGCTCTGGAAGCACTGCTAACTTATGGAATATTTGAAACTGATGACTGTTGGTATGGATTAATATGGATTTCAGTCTGCTCACCTGTGTGCTAGAGAGATCTTACTGATTTGTGTGTGTGTGTGTGCGTGTGCGTGTGCGTGTGCGTGTATTTGTATAAAGAGGATAGGTTGTTTGGGTGCAAGGCCATTCACGTGTTTACTTGGTGGAATGCAGAGATAGCATCTTTAAACCCTGGTAATTTAAATAAGTAAGAGTATCTTCAGTTATCAAGGAGTATTTAAGAATTGTCTGACAAAATTTCTAAAGGAAATTCATTTAAATTGTCTTTAAGATTGTATTAGTTTAAATATCTTCAATCATGTATTTGGGAGGCAGAAGCTTGTGCGTCACTCTTAATGGTTCTTAGTTAACAGTGAGGTCTTCAACTTCTCGGGTCTACTTCTATCACTTAAGTCAAGTATCTCCGTACCAGTCACAAGGCCATTGCTGTCCTTCTCTTAAAAAAGGATATTTTTTTCCCCTTCATCAAAGTAGAATTTTCAAAAAATTAAAAATGTGACATTAAAATTTGACATGAAACCATGTTAAAGATTTTATTCAATTTATTAATTAATGAAGGAACCAGGAAGGTGGCAGAGGTATTTCAGAGAATATTTTGAGGATCTAGGTTTTTGTAGGCATTTTAAACCAGTGTTAGGTTAAGAATGCCAGGTTAGATTGAAAAAGCCTGGTTAATGTCCGACAGGGCAATAAATTAGAATCTTGGGTGTTATCTTTTCTATCAGTCAGAAATTATTTGTATCTCCATTGGACAAAAATCTGTAGGCTAACATGTAATTTACTAAGTCTAGGACTTTTAGTCAACAGTAAACAACGATTTGAACAGGTACAATTTCTCTACATAATTAAATAATCCTTAGGAGGGCCTGTTAAACATCATCATCATATAACATTGAAAGGGCGTGCTACCTACCTTTCTGCCTTACTTCCATGTTTTAAATATTCTTTCTTAGCATCCTACATCTCAAAGTTTTAAAATATATAAAACGTTAACTTTTAGATTCAGATTATAGTAGTCCCGTTTCATTTGCAAGTAAATAATGGAAAGATCACCAGACAAAAACTACTCTAGGTTTTCACCAGTGACAGTAATGTGACATGACCTTACAGGCCTATTATGGCAAAGATTAGAAAAGAAAAAACATACTTATCCTGTGAGGACTTTTTATAGTCTGAATATGAACTCCTTGAAGACAGGCTCTGTAGTTAATTCTTATCCATTTGATATTGAATCCTCAGTACCAACATCAGCATAAGTGTGGCATTAAAAGAATTAAGTCACTGGGTGACAGTGACTGAATAAATGAGTCATAGTATGTCAAAGCTGTGAAGACTCCAGTTGTCTAATGGAAGTGCCTTTGCATTGTGTGTTTGACCAGGTGAACAGCAATTATGTGCTGGCCACAGGATGCTAATTAGACTTTCTTTCTGCCTGATTCTCAGGACACAAGGCTCCAGTACCTGCAGAAGCCTTTTACCCATCTCCTCCGGGCATGGGGACAACATGTCTTCCCCCAGGAAGGCTGCAGCAGATTCTAGTAAGTTCTCACGCATCGCACACTTTGGGGGATGTGGGGACAGGAGGAGCCAGAGCAGTGCTTCTCAGACTGTAAATATGCGTGGGAACCGCCTGTGGATTGGGAGCCTGCAGGTTCTGATTCACTGGGTCTGCGATGGGGCCCAAGATTCTGCGTTTCTAACAAACCATCACACTTAGAGAAGCAAGGATTAGACTCTTGTGTTTTATTTTACTCTTTTCAAATAACATTTTTTCTGATTATATATAAATGTAATATATATTTGTTGAGGAGAGTTTGGAAAGCACAAAAACACAAAGAAGATGGCTTTTGGTACTTAACACTAGTACAGTGTTTTCATTAGATGCCACCTGTCTCCCAACTGACTCATATTGTCATTATCTTGCCTCAAGCATTAATAGCTTGCCATCATTTTTCAACATTTCTTTTATACCTTTCCTCATTCCTTCTGTGTTCAGCTCAGATCCTGGTCCCTGTTCTACCCTGCCGCCCTTGTAATCAGTGTCGCTTCCTCCTCTAGAGGTTTAAGCCAGAGCTTAAAGTCCCTGCCAGCTCCTTCTCTGGCCTGCACTCCAGACTCCAGAAGCCCTGGTCCTGTGTACACTCTGAAAGACCTGCATGTATGTTGTTTCCAGTCTTTTTTCCTTCTATTAGAAGCATTACTCTTGACAAGATGTTGATATTTATAGATCTTATTCTTTGGTTGAATTCTTTCTTTAGGATAAATTCTCAGCATTGGGGTCCCAGAGCTAATGAGTTTGAATTTTGTATTAATTTTACTATCTATTACCATTTTGTTTTCTAGAAGAGGCTAAGCATGCTACCAGCAGTATACCAGTTATACTGTAACCTCACCAGCATTTGGTATTATCATAGCATGAAGAAATGTTGCTAATTTAGTTGTTATGGAATGGTGCCTTGAGCTTCCTCTAATTTACATTTCTCTGATTACTATCCAGGATTATTTATTTCCTTTTGTGTAACTTGATTTTTTTAAAAATCTGCTTGTTACTTTTTCCTTTTTGAACTAACTGTGAGCTAACAGTTCTGTCAATTAGTTATTGTCTCACTTTCTACTCAAGAATCTGATGAAGTTATAAATTGTACTGGAGTCTTTTAAAATATAATTTTGACTCAGCTTCGAAAGAATAAATAAGAATAAATAAATAAATAAAATAAGAAATTATTTTATGTCCTAAACACTCCTTGCCTTTATTTTAGCTTCTGTGAAAAGGATAGAAACAGCACACAAAAAGATAGTTGAGGCACCCATTTACTTAAGACATTTGCAAATTAACATGCAAGTGGCCAAAATGGGTGGGTTTCCTTTTGTGAAAGTAGCAATTCTCATATTTTTATTGGAAGAACTTTTTAGATTCTAAATATATTTTTCTATATTCAAAAAGTACTACATTGTGTTATGGTAATTTATAGTTTTGATCTTTATTGCCACCTCTTTCAAGGAAAGAGAATGCTTTGCAAAATTGAAAAGTTAAATATATAGATGAATTTAAAGTCCAAAATAGAGAGAGAAAGAGAGAAACAGAGAGAGCAAGCACCAGATTACTTTAAATGAATTAAAATTTTTAGCCACAGACATAGTTCCAGAATCACTTATTAAAAGCGTTTATAGTTTTCATGGAATCCCAGCTGGAATTTGTATTCTCTCTTCTGGGCTCCCATAAGGCTTTATTTATATCTTTATTAGAGTGCTCATTGTCTCGTATTACAGTTATTTTTATGTTTCTTGCAGACTCCTTGAGGATAAAAGTTGCGTCTTGTTCCTCTTTGCTTAAGCAAGCTCAGTACTTTGTATGTTGCAGACGTTTAGTAAATGTTGAGTTGAACGTTTTCTCAGACCTGTTCTTAGTGGTGGAAGAAAGAGACAGAAGAGGTACTACTGATCTGTAGTTTTTACAATATGTTGTCCTTTAGGAAAAGACAGATTAGCAATTTTGAATTATGGCAAATTTCTGTTACCAAAGAGATGGTTTGTGGGCCCTTAGGAAACAATGAAGTGATCTTTAAGAACTGACTGAGTTTGACTAAGACAAGACAGGTTAAACCAGCCTCTACCTAGAGCTGTCTAGAGCAGCCCCAGATCAAGAGGAAGCTCTTCTCATCCTCTTCTTCCTGGCCACCCTAAGGTTAGGATGACCCAAACCACCAAACCTCAGGGAATTCTTTGCTTGGAGCACTTGGTGGCCCCAAAGCCTCCCTTGGAACCCTATTGCAAGGCCAGACAAATAAGCACTTGAGCCTAGCAATGGTTGCTGGAATCAGAAATCATCCTTTTATGATTCTGAAAATGGCGGAATACACAGGGGATTCATTTACTAGTTTAACTAGTTTACCAGTCACTTAGATATCCCATTGGCGATATCTATGTGTGTGAAGATCCTCAGCCTTCTTCATGTTTAAGGCTCCTTTAAAACTGAACCGTGATGACTTGAAATTTCTGGTGACCTTATTGCATCAGGTCCAGTATTCTGAATTTACAGAGCCATTAGGACCTAAGCTAGCTAGCCCAGGGTTTATGCTGCTTTCTGTCAATGCCTGAGTGTCCTGGAAGAGAACACAATTCTCATTATAGTAAATGTCCATGACAAAACAGACCACTAGGTTCTTTGTGTTGGTTCATCTTTGGTTCCCCAGTCAACCCCGCTTTTTCTTGAGAGATATTTCTTTCTGACCTTCCCACTCATGTGTTAGAGAGAGGGCCACATTTGTATCTTGTACTTTTTAAGGCCCTCTTAGTTCATGTTTGCCTATCAATAAGCCAGATATGGAGTATTTAAAGGAGTCACTGGGAAGTACTTTTGGTACTGTGCCTTGTATGGGTAAAGTGACAGGGTACATAGCTCCCAAATGCTGTGTTAATGTACAACAAGTACACAATCAGTCCATGCATCTTTCATGGTAATTATGTCCTTCATTCCTAGTTCTATACTCTATCTAGAGCCATCCTGACTCTGGCACTTGGTCACGGAGTCTCAATCCACAAGAATGATTTATTGGATACCACACCAGGGGCTGCTCCTAGGCCTCAACTGGTACAGCATTGCTTACTCACTCAATTCCAATAAAATATCTATCACCTGACCTTTCAGTATGCTTGAAGACTGCATTCTGGGTGCTTCCTGCATCACTCAAGTTATGAAGGTTGCTACCTGTTTACTACCAGTACTTCATCCATTCACATTTTCCTTATCTTTCACTGTTTCTTACTGTCCCCTTATGACCGTACTCAGCCCGTGGGGCGTTGCCATGCAGCCTGGACTTTCAGGATATGCTCCACGAACAGCCTTCACCAAGGCCTGCTCCAGTGCTTCAGCCAAGGAGAAAGGCTGGACACCAGAGGAGTTCATAGGAACTTGAGGCTCAAAGAGACTTTGTTGGGGAAGGATCTCAGATTGGGCAAAAAAGGAACATCCTTGCCTTATCCCAAGGGTATGGAATCTGTGAATGAGTAGGATGGGAGAAGGGGGTGTTCTATCCAGACTGGTACTTTTAAACTTTCTTATCTGCCCCTAAGCCACACATGTGCACACATAAAAATGAGTCTCTGATGTCTTTTCATTTTTCATGGATCCCATTAATTTATGGCTTCGTACGCCTTGTGTGACTTAGTCCTGCTCTTCTAGCTTTCCACTTCATATTTCATTCCTTGAACTGATGCTTAGCACCCCTTCTCCAGCTTTGACCTGTTACTTTCCTTCTTTGATTCTGATTTTGACTCTTCTTCTGGCCAAGTGATTGTCATGATTTTGAGAAAATGCCTTGTTCATTCTAGTCTACTAATCTAGAATCCATGATGGAAGGGCACCACTCCACCCCCTCCACATAACAGAAAAGCTTTCCATGTTGTCCAGCACCTTGCATTTGTCCAAACCTAGGAAAAGTACTCTAACTGCTAGAGAAACATGTAATATGATGGATTACACAATGACAATTGATAACAAAATTCATTGTTTCATAGACATTTATCTAGTGCATGTTCTGATCTGGGCACTGTATTCTGGGTTGGAAATAAGGAAGTAGATAAAGCATGGCCTCTCCAAGGAGATTACAATATACTGTGGAAGTTTGTATGTAGGTAAATTGTAATATAAACGGTAATCCTGTAATAGTTGAGTGGGGAAAGTGCTATAGTAAAGGGACCTCAGCAGATCTGGAAAGGTGAAAAATAGTAGGAATAAAGTTTTTTGTTTGTATGTTAAAAATCCAGCTCTAGAAGGATGTGACCACATAAACTGTGCTTAAAATATATTCAGGCAGACAAGGACCTAAGAGATCCTTGCACTAAAGCATGGCAGATTGAGCACATGTGTTAGTGCATGCTCCCTTTAGAAATCCTACTGAAGAGATAATGAAAAGATGTAAACCCACAAGAACATCTTAACAGGAGAGGGAACAATAGCAGATGAAAAAGGCTAACCATTTGGAAAATGTAAAGCAGATGGACAATGACTTTTGCAGAGCAGAGGAGAAGAAACCCAACTGCCAGGGGGAGGGGAAGTAGCCAATAAGAAACTACATGATTTTCACGTTAGACCTATGAAGTGTTCAGGAATTGCAGGTACTGAGTGAAAGTGAAGCTAAAAACAGGATGATTGGTTTAAAGTCTGTATTAGAATTTTTTAGACACCTAGATCCCTTTTCTCAGCTTGTGCAGCAAGATAACTGTTCTTCCCTTCTGACAGAAGACAGGAGGCTTGCTCCATAGGGAGGTGGAGGTGGAGGAGTTCTTTTGGATTGGAGGTTGGCTGAGCTAGGAGTGGGAGTGGGATATTAGACTGAAAAAGGGGGGAAGTAGTTGTGAGTCTGCACTTAACACAGTGATAAGACTCCCCCTCACTCCTTCCCCTCAACTGTCCTGTTTCCTCCCCTCAGCTCTCAGAATGCTAGCAGCCAGATTTATACTCTCCAGGCAGAAAATGAGAGGATTTCTCCCTGGGGAAATTGGCTTGCCCAAGAGAAAAGATCTACAGACTTGGGGAAGTCCACAATTAAAGGACAATGTGTGTGTGTCTCTCTCAATTATCATATACAGTCTACGCCACATAACGACATTTTGGTCAATGCCGGACCACACATACGATGGTGGTCCAATAAGATGAGTACCATATAGCCTAGGTGTGTAGTAGGCTGTACCATCTAGGTTTGTGCGAGGGCACTCTATGACATTCGCATAACAACAAGATCGCCTAATGACGCAATTCTCAGAACGCATCCCTGTCGTTAAGCAACGCATGACTAGTAGTAAGGACTACTACTAGTCAAGGAGCTACACACACACACACACACACACACACACACACAGCTCCCAATCACCTTCTCAGTATCTCAGTGTTATGCATGAATGTATGGCCAAAGGTCACTGAGTATTTAAGGAAAGCCTTTGAGTGAACCAAATAAACAAATGGGGGGCGGGGTGGAAATGAATTCAGAGGCAATGCAGGTAGAAAACAAGTAGATGCTGTAGTTAATATTCTCAGAGAACTAAGAGATGATATTGCATTGAGGAACATGCACAAGGTGTTCAAAACAAGGACCATCCAATAAACAAACAAGAGCTCTCAGAAATTTAGCACGTGTTAGCAGAAATAGAAAATTCAGAGTTTGAAGATAAAGTTGGAGATACCTTTCAGAAAATAGAACAAAAAGATAAAGAGATAGAAAAAAGATAAGATTAGAGGATGAATCCAAGACAGGCTACATTTAACTAATAGGAATTGAGAAGGAAAAAAAAAGAGATTGAGGAGCTAATTATTATTATTTTTTTCAATTATTTTATTGAAGTCATATTGGTTTATAACATTGTGTAATTTCAAGTGTACATTATTATTGTCTATAAAGACTGCATCGTGCTCACCACCAAGAGTCTAATATTTATTCATCACCATACATATGTGTCCCTTTATCTCTTTTGCCTACCCCTCAACCGCCTTCTCCTCTGGTAACCACTAATCTGTTCTCTTTTTCCGTATGTTTATCTTCCACATATGAGTGAGATTATATGGTGTTTGTCTTTCTCTGTTTGGCTTATTTCCCTTAACATAATACCCTCAAGGTCCATCCATGTTGTTGCAAATGGGATGATTTTGTCTTTTTTTAATGGCTGAGTAGTATTCCCTTGTATATATATACCACATCTTTTTTATCCATTCCTCAGTTGATGGGCACTTGGGTTGCTTCCACTTCTTGGCCATTGTGAATAATGCTGCAGTGAACATAAGGGTGCATAAATCTCTTTGAATTGTGGATTTCATGTTCTTTGGATAAATACCCAGTAGTGGGATAGCTGGATTGTATGGTATTTCTATTTTTAATTTTTTGAGAAATCTCTATACTGTTTTCCATAGTGGCTGCACCAGTTTGCATCCCACAAGCAGTGTATAAGTGTTCCCTTTTCTCTACATCCTCTCTAACATTTGTTATTTTTTGTCTTGGTAATTATAGCCATTCTGACAGGTGTAAGGTAAATCTCATTGTAGTTTTGATTTGCATTTCTGTAATAATTAGTGATGTTGAACATCTTTTCATATGTTGGCCATCTGTATATCTTCTTTGGAAAAATGTCTGTTCCTATCCTCTGCCCATTTTTTGATTGGGTTTTTTTGTTGTTGAGTTCTATGAGTTCTTCATACATTTTGGAAATTAATCCTTTGTTGGTTATGTGATTTGCAAATATTTTCTCCCAGTTGGTGGGTTGTCTTTTCGTTTTGTTGATGGTTTCCTTTGCCTTGCAGAAGCTTTCTAGTCTGATGTAGTCTCATTTCTTTATTTTTTTCTTCTGTTTCCCTAGCCTGAGTAGACTTGGTATTCGAAAAGATGCTGCTAAGACTGATGTCAAAGAGTATACTATGTATATTTTCTTGAAGGAGTTTTATGGTTTCAGATCTTACATTCAAGTCTTTAATCCATTTTGAGTTAATTTTTGTGTATGGTGTAAGATAATGGTCTACTTTCATTCTTTTGCATGTGGCTGTCCAGTTTTCCCAGCACCATTTATTGAAGAGACTTTCTTTTCTCCATTGTATGTTCTTGGCTCTTTGGCAAAGAATAGCTATTCAAAGATGTCTGATTTTATTTCTGGGCTTTCAGTTCTGTTCCATTGATGTGTGTGTGTCTGTTTTTGTACCAGTACCGTGCTGTTTTGGTTACTATAGTTTTGTGGTATATTTTGAAGTCAGGGATTATGATGCCTCCAGCTTTGTTCTTTTTTGAGGAGCTAATTATTGAAAAGACATTTCCAGACTGAAGGACACGAGTTTCTAGGTTGAGAGTAAGTTCAAGTACCCTGCAAAATGAAAGGAAGAAGAGACACCACACCAAGGCACATTACTGTGAAATTTCCCAACAAGGGAAACGATCCTAAAAGCTTCCAGTGAGGGAGAATAAAACAGGTCACATGTAAAGGAGTGTTTTCTAGAATCAGAATAGCATCAGATTATCAGCTTATCAAATTATCTAACCGGAGGCTAGAATAAAGCATTTCTCCGGCATGAAGTGAGCGTCATCACATTTATTTTCACTGTAGGACAAGTAAGGATTCTAAGGGAGTGGAATAGGAACTAGGGATGTTTACCCTGGAGAAGAGAATGTAGCAGTAGATAGTACACCAGTGTGCAAATGCGCCAGGAGCCCTTGTGAAAGGACCCACCCTGTGGTGCTCTGGAGGCAGAAGCGGGATCAAGGATTACAGAACGAGGCCGTGGCTTACCTTGTTAACAGCTGTGCTGTGCAAGGATGAAGTCATTATTGTCTAATACAAACCTATATAACTTTGAATAGAATTATATAAGGGAATCTCTTGAGGGATTATTGCTAGACTATTTAATGCAAAATCTAACTAGACAATAAGATGCCATTATGATAATAAATACCATTTTATTGTGTAAATTTATAGAGAGGAAGCTGTCTGGCATAAGGAAAAAAAATGGGTAAGTCTAGCAACTTTTTGTTTTATAGAAAAATTAATTCTTAACAGAGCCTTGCATTCCTTTAGAGAAGTTAGGTTATTTAAAAAGTACAAAGTCTAGTAAACTTGAGGGTTCTTCGTTTACTCAGATCAAATTTTGCAAGCTTAAAATTTGGCAAAATTCTCAAAAGCATTGTAGACAAGTAGACACAATCCTTTTTTTTCTAAAGGTTAAAATCATATATGCTTGAAAAATCACTCTGCATTTAAGTGTCAGTTCATTTAGCTACATTATATTAGAGGAAAACCCATACAAATATAGAAAGAACCTGTCTCAAATAATTTATTCAAGTCATTAAATAATCAGGGAATAGTGAGAGAATAAAGCTGGTTGAAAGAACATTTTAAGGAACTGAGTATGTATCACCCATTAGGAAAGGCATTTTGAAATAAGTTTGCTCAATTAGAAATAAAACTGGTTAACGTTCTACAGGGCATTGAAATGGTGACCTTTTCTGTCAGACAGCCTAACAGAATGATATTATTAAGTTAACCACTTTACTTCTAATATAACTTACAAATGTATGACCCACAACTTTATTCTTTAATTATTATTTATAACTAATTGTGTTGTACTTCACAAACTGTTTTGACTCAGTACAGCTTGATCAAGTTTGAAAGCCTTTGAAAGGGCATTGGGATAGAAATTAGGGGAATTTAGGATAGTATCTGAAAATCTAGGACAGGAGTCAGTGGTGAATACAGCAGAGATGAATTGCTTGGAATGAAAGAATTATTGGGAGGCTGCTTAGAATTCCATTTTATGGATGTGCCCTAATTAATTAATTAACTTTAATTTTTGTTATTGAGATAACATTGGTTTATAACATTATGTAAATTTCAGATGTACTTCATTATATTTTGACTTCTGTGTAGACTGTGTAGTGTTCACCTAGTTTCCATCTGTCACTGTACAGATGTGCCCCTTTACCCCTTCACCCTCCCTGCGCCCCCTTTCCCTCTGGTAACCACCAATATGTTCTCCATATCCATGTGTTTGTTTATCTTCCACATATGAGTGAAATCATATGGTAATTGTCTTTCTCTGTCTGACTTATTTCACTTAACATAACCCTCAAGGTCCAACCATGTTACTGTAAATGACAAGATTTCATCTTTTTTTAACAGCTGAGTAGTAGTCCAGTGTGTGTGTGTGTGTGTGTATACCACGTCTTCATTATCCATTCATCTGTTGATGGGCACTTAGGTTGCTTCCAAGTCTTGGGTATTGTGACTAATGCTGCAATGAACATAGGGGTGCATATGTCTTTTCGAATTAGTGTTTTTGTGTTCTTTGGATAAATACCCAGAAATGGAATAGCTAGATCATATGGTATTTCTATTTTTAATTTTTTGAGGAATCTCCATACTGTTTTCCACAGTGGCTGCACCAGTTTGCATTCCCACCAGCAGTGTATGAGGGTTCCCTTTTCTCCACAACCTCTCCAACATTTGTTATCTCTTGTCTTGGTGATTACAGCCATTCTAACGGGTGTAAGGTGATATCTTAGTGTAGTTTTGATGTGCATACCCCTGATGATTAGTGATGTTGAACATCTTTTCATGTGCCTGTTGGCCATCTGTATATCTTCTTTGGAAAAATGTCTGTTCATATCCTCTGCCCATTTTTTTTTTTGTTGATGTTTTAATGGTTTCTAACATTGTGAAATTTTGGGTTGTACATTTTTGTTTGTCCATCACCATATATATGACTCCCTTCACCCCTTGTGCCCACCCCCCACCCCCCACCCCCCACCCCCACTGCCCCTGGTAACCACAGTCCAGTTTTCTCTGTCCATGTGTTGGTTTATATTCCACATATGAGTGAGATCATACAGTGTTTGTCTTTCTCTTTCTGGCTTATTTCACTTGACATAATACACTCCAGGCCCATCCATATTGTTGCAAATGGGACGATTTTGTCTTTTTTTATGGTTGAGTAGTATTCCATTGTATATATATACCACATTTTCTAAATCCAGTCGTCAGTTGAGGGACACTTAGGTTGCTTCCACTTCTTGGCTATGGTGAATAATGCTGCAATGAACATAGGGGTGCATAAGCCTCTTTGGATTGTTGATTTCAGGTGCGTTGGATAGATTCCCAGTAGTGGGATGGCTGGATCATAGGGCATCTCTATTTTTATATTCTTTGAGGAATCTCCATACCGTTTTCCATAGAGGCTGCACCAATTTGCATTCCCACCAGCTGTGTATGAGGGTTCCTGTTTCTCCACATCCTCTCCAACATTTGTTGTTTTTTGTCTTGGTGATTATAGCCATTCTAACGGGCGTGAGGTGGTATCTTAATGTTCTTTTGATTTGCATTTCCCTGATGATTAGTGATGTTGAGCATCTTTTCATGTGCCTATTGGCCATCTGTATATCTTCCTTGGAGAAGTGTCTGTTCATTTCCTCTGCCCATTTTTTGATCGGGTTGTTTGTTTTTTTTGTTGTTCAATTGTGTGAGTTCTTTATATATTATGGAGATCAACCCCTTGTCAGATATATGTTTTGCAAATATTCTCTCCCAGCTGGTTGGTTGTCTGTTCATTTTGATTCTGGTTTAATTTGTCTTATAAAAGCTCTTTAATCTGATAAAGTCGCACTTGTTTATTTTTTCTTTAGTTTCCCTAGTCTGGGTAGGCATGTCATCCGAAAAGATTCCTTTAAAACCAGTGTCAAATAGTGTATTGCCTATATTTTCTTCTATGAGTTTTGTAGTTTCAGGTCTCACCTTCAGGTCTTTGATCCATTTTGAGTTAATTTTTGTGAATGGCGATAGCACATGGTCCACTTTCATTCTTTTGCATGTGGCTGTCCAGTTTTCCCGACACCATTTATTGAAGAGACTTTCCTTTCTCCATTGCATGTTCTTAGCACCTTTGTCGAAAATTAGCTGTCCGTATATGTGTGGTTCTCTGCCCATTTTTTGATTGGGTTGTTTGTATTTTTGTTGTTCAGTTGTGTGTGTTCTTTATATAGCATGGAGATTAACCCTTTGTTGGATGTATGATTTGCAAATATTTTCTCCCAGTTGGTGGGTTGTCTTTTCTGGCTGGCCCTCATGGTTTTGATTTGCATTTCCCTAATAAGTAGTGATGTTGAACATATTTTTATGTGCCTGTTGGTCATCTGTATGTCTTCTTTGGAAAAATGTCTATTCAGATCCTCTACTCATTTTTAAGCAGTTTTTTTTTATTGTTGTTGAGTTGTATGAGTTCTTTATATATTTTGGATATTAACCCCTTATTGGATATATGATTTGCAAATATATTCTCCCACTTGGTAGGTTGTCTTTTCATTTTGTTGATGGTTTCCTTGCTGTGCAGAAGCATTTTAGTTTGATGTGGTATCATATGTTTATTTTTGCTTTTGTTTCCCTTGCCTGAGTAGACATATCCAAAAAGATATTGCCAAGACCGATGTCAAAGAGTGTACTGCCTGTGTTTTCTTCTAAGAGTTATTTGGGTTTCAGGTCTTACATTTAAGTCTTCAGTCCATTTTAAGTTAATTTTTGTGTATGGTGTAAGAAGATACTGGTCTGCTTACACTCTTTTGCGTGTGGCTGTCTAGTTTTCCCAACACCACTTACCAAAGAGACTTTCCTTTCTCCATTGTATATTCTTGGCTGCTTTGTCATATATTAGCTGTCCATATATGTGTGGGTTTATTTCTGGGCGCTCAATTCTGTTCCATTAATCTGTGTCTGTTTTTCTGCCAACACCATACTGTTTTGGTTACTATAGCTTTGTAGTATAGTTTGAAATCAGGGAGTGTAATTCCTACAGCTTTGTTCTTTTTTTTCTCAGGATTGCTGTGGATATTTGGGGTCTTTCGTGGTTCCATCCAAATTTGAGGATTTTTTGGCTCTATTTCTGTTAAAAATGCCATTGGGATTTTGATAGGGATTGCATTGAATCTGTATATTGCTTTAAGTAATATGGACATTGTAACAGTGCTGATTCTTCCAATCCATGATCATGGAATATCTTTCCATTTCTTTGAGTCTTCTTTAATTTCTTTCAGTAAAGTCTTATAGTTTTCAGTGTACAGGTCTTTCACCTCTTTAGTTAAATTTATTTCAAGGTATTTTATTCTCTTTGTTGCTATTGTAAATGGGATTGTGTCTTAATTACTTTTTCTGTTATTTTGTTGTTATTGTATAGAAATGCAACAGATTTTTGTATATTGGTTTTGTACCCTGGAACTATACTGTATTCATTTATTATTTCTAATAGTTTTTTTATGAGAGTCTTTAGGGTTCTCTCTATATAAAATCATGTTGCCTACAAATAGTGACAGATTTACTTCTTCCATTCCAATTTGGGTCCCTTTTATTTCTTTTCATTCCTGATTGCTCTAGCTAGGACTTCCTGTACTATGTTGAATAAAAGAGAGTGGGCATCCTTGTCTTGTTCCTGTGTTCAGAGGGATAGCTTTCAGTTTTTCACCATTGAGTATCATGTTAGCTGTGAGTTTGTCATATATGGCCTTTATTATGGTGAGGTACTTTCCTTCTATACCCATTTGATTGAGAGTTTTTATCATAAATGGATGTTGAATCTTGTCGAATGCTTTTTCTGTATCTATTGAGGTAATCATATGATTTTTATCCTTTAATTTGTTAATATGGTATATCACATTGATTGGTTTGCAAGTGTTGAACCATCCTTGTATCCCTGGAATAAATCCCACTTGATCATGGTGTATGATTCTTTTAATGTATTGTTGTATTCGGTTTGCTAATATTTTGTTGGGGATTTTTGCATCTGTGTTCACTAGCGATATTGGCCTGTAATTTTCTTTTTTTTGGGTTGTCCTTATCTGATTTTGATATCAGGGTAGTGTTGGCCTCATAAAATGAATTAGGAAGCATTCCCTCTTCAATTTTTTGTAAGAGTTTGAGAAGGATAGGTATTAAATCTTCTTTGACTGTTTGGTAGAATTCACCAGTGAAGCTGTCTGGTCCTGAACTTTTGTTTTTTGGGAGGTTTTTGATTACTGTTTCAATCTCTTACTAGTGATTGATCTATTCAGATTTTCTGTTTCTTTATGGTTCAATCTTGTAAGGTTGTATAATTCTAATAATTTATCCATTTCTTCTAGATTTCCTATTAATTGTTTGTAGTAGTTTCTTATGATCTTTTATATTTCTATGGTATCTTTTGTAACTTCTCCTTTTTCATTTCTGATTTTATTTGAGCCTTCTCTTTTTTTTTCTTAGTGAGTCTAGCTAAAGGTGTGCCAATTTCACTTATCTTTTATAAGAACTAACTCTTAGTTTCGTTGATCCTTTCTATTGTCTTTTGAGTCTATATTTCATTGATTTCTTCTTTGATTTTTATTATTTCCTTCCTTCTACTGACTTTGGGCTTCATTGGTTTTTCTTTTTCTAGTTCTTTTAGGTATAAGTTTAAATTGTTTTTGAGGTTTTTCTTATTGCTTGAGGTAGGTCTGTGTTGGTATCAGTTTCCCTCTTAGTACTGCTTTTGCTGCATCTCATAGATTTTGGTATGTAGTGTTTTCATTTTTATTTGTCTCCATGTATTTTTTGATTTCTCCATTGATCCAATAGTTGTTTAGTAGCATATTGTTTAATTTCCACATATTTGTGACTTTTCTAGTTTAATTCTTTTAGTTGATTTCTAGTTTCATACCGTTGTGGTTGGAAAAGATGCTTGATATGATTTCAATCTTAAATTTATTGAAACTTGCCCTATGTCCCAACATATGGTCTATCTTTGAGAATGTTCCATGTGCACTTGAGAAGAATGTGTGTGCTGTTGTTTTTGGATGGAATGTTTTATATATATCAAGTCCCTCTGGTCTAATGTATCATTTAAGGCTGTTATTTCCTTGCTGGCTTTCTGTCTGGATGATCTATCCATTGATGTAAGTGGGGTGTTAAAGTCACCTACTATTATTGTATTGCTGTCAGTTTCTCCTTTTAGGTCTGTTAATAGTTGTTTTATTTTGTTGTTTGCTATGTTGGGTGCATATATATTAACAAACATTATGTCTTCTTGATGAATTGTTCCTTTTATCACTATATAATGTCCTTTTTTGTCTCTTATTACCTTTTTTGGCTTGAAATTATTTTGTCTGATATAAGTATGGCTATACCTGCTTTTTTTGTCTACCCTTTGCTTGGAGTATTATCTTCCATCCCTTCACTTTGTGTCTATGTTTGTCTTTAGGGCTGAGATGAGTCTCCTGAAGGAAGCATATAGTTGGGTCTTGTTTTTTAATCCATCCAGCCACTCTGTGCCTTTTGCTTGGTGAGTTCAATACATTTACATTTAGGATGATTATTGGTATATGAGAATTTACTACTGCCATTTTTATCTATTGTTTTCTGGTTTTTCTATATATCCATTGTTTCTTTTCCCTTGTATTTCTGCCTGCCATTTTAATTTGGTGGTTTCCTATGATCTTTTTCTCAGTTTCCTCTCTTTTTTATGTTTTGTGTCTCTGTTTTAGATTTTTGTTTTGTGATTACCATGAGGTTTGTATAAAACATCTTGTAGATAAAATAGTCCTTTTTCTGCTGATAGTGTCTTCTCTTCATTTGCCTATACAGGTTCCATCCTTCTCCTCCTCCCCTTTTTTGTTTTTGTTGTCACAAATTATCCTTTTTTATGTTGTGAGTTCATTACCATATTAAAGTAGCTTTAGTTATTTTTTAATGCTTTTTCCTCCTTAATCTTTATGCTATAATTAAGTGTTTAGCATCTTATTCTGTAATAGCTCTGGAATGTTCTGGTCTATTTATCCCCTTACTGAAAGTTTTGTGTACTTTTGCCTTTTTGTTTCATGTAGAAGAGCTCCTTTCAACATTTCTTGTAAGGAAGATCTAGTGGTGGTGAACTCCCTCAGCTTTTGTTTGTCTGGGAAAGCCTTTATTTCTTCTTCATATGTGAAGGATAGCTTTGTTGTATAGAGTATTCTTGGCTGGCAGTTTTTATCTTTCAATATTTTGAATATGTCGTTCCACTCTCTCCTGGCCTGTAGAGTTTCTGCTGAGAAATCTGCTGATAGCCTAATGGAGGTCCTTTGTAGGTTACTGTCTTTTTCTCCCCTACATGCCTTTAAAGTTATTTCCTTGTCATTTACTTTTGACAGTTTTAATATAACATGTCTGGAAGAAGGTCTTTTTGCAATTGAGATAATTGAGTGTTCATTAGCTTCATGGATTTGTATAACCAGTTCCTTCCCCAGGTTTGGGAAGTTCTCAGCTATTTTTTCTTTAAATAAGCTCCCTGCTCCCTTCTCCCTCTCTTCTCCTTCTGGGATACTCATTATCCTTTTGTTGCTTTTTCTAATAATGTCAGATATTTCTTGTACACTATCTTCATTTTTTAAAAATCTTAGTTCTTTCTCCTCTTCTACCTGAATCATTTCTAGATTTCTATCTTCAGGCTTGCTAATTCTCTTTTCCATATAGTCTGCTCCATTTCCAATGCTTCCTACTGTCATCTTCATCCTGTCTATTGAGTTCTTCAGCTCCAGAATTTCTGTTTGGTTCTTTTTTAGAATTTTAATCTGTTTGGTAAAGTATTCCTTCTGTTCATTAATTTTATTGTTAAGCTCATTGAACTGTCTTTCTGAATTTTCTTGTAGTTCATTGAGTTTCTTCATGATGGCTCTTTTGAATTCTCTGTCAGATCACAATCATCTATGACTTCAGTTTGGTTTCTGGAGAATTGTAATTTTCTTTTTGTAATACCACGTTACTATAAGTTTTCATGGTGCTTGATGAAACCTTT
The DNA here is from genome assembly GCF_020826845.1 of Diceros bicornis minor. NCBI lineage: Eukaryota > Metazoa > Chordata > Mammalia > Perissodactyla > Rhinocerotidae > Diceros > Diceros bicornis. The sequence continues at coordinate 11,932,809 of NC_080745.1, read as the reverse complement.
CTTATTTAGGGAAGGCTTTGTTTACTTTGATTCTGCTGTTTTTGGATGGTCTCTGGTTATATCTGAGAGCTTGCACTTTTCACCCTCCACTACCTCTACCAGAGGTGTCATTGGTGCTCTTGTTGTTGCTGCTTGTGACTCTGAGTTCACTAGTGTCTTGCTGCTGCCAGTGTTGCTGTGGTCATGGGCATTGCCGCTGGTTCACCATGCTGGCAAGTGCCTCTGCTGCTTCCTGGGTCACCTGTGTTGTGGGCTCCACTACCATGGCAGGCAGAAGGGGAGTGTGGGGTGTGAGCTGGGGTCACAGGTGCCTCTACTGCATCCAGGGTTGTCGGGTTGCCAAGTGCCACCATCGGGGGTGGGGGAGCTGGGGTGGTGGGTGCCACTGCAGCTGTTTCTTGATTGTTTGTGGCCTTGGGTGCCACAAACTGTGGCCAGGGGTCTGGAGTTACATGTGCCACCTCTGCTGTTGCTACCAGGTTTTCTGGCAGTGCTGGCATTGCCACTGCTGGGGGCTCTGGGTTCATGGGCATTGCTGCCACTACCAGGTGGGTGAGATTTGCAGGTGCCACCACCACCTCCACAGGAGTGGAAGGTCGGGTGTACCTGGGTCACAGGTGCCACTGTGGTTCCTGGAGCTTTTGGTCATGGGTGCCACTGTAGGTTCCTGGAGCCTTAGGCTGCAGGTACTGCCACTGCTGCCGGGGGCACCAGGGTCTTGGATGCAGCCCCTACTGCCGACGGGCCAGGGTTGCAGGCACCACTGCTGCTGCTGGAGGAGAGGAGGGCTGGGTCATGAGTGCTGCCACATTTCCAAGAGTCTCTTATTGCTGGTACTGCCATGGTTCCTGTTGCCTCTGGTCTCAGGATTTGCCACAGTTCCTGGAACTTCAAGTTGTGGGTGCCACAACCGCTGCCCAGGGCACTAGAGTCTTGGATTCAGCCCTGGCTGCTGGGAGGGCCAGGGTCTCAGGTCCTGTTGTCCCAGCTGGGGAAGGAGAGCTGCTGGGTCACAGGCATTGCCGTGGTTCCTGGGGCCTCTAGTCGTGGGTGCCACCACGGTTTCTGGAGCCTCCAGTCTCAGGAGCCACTGCTGCTGATCCCCTGGTTCTGCTGCCCCCACAAGGTGTAATCCACCCACGTTCAGATGTACAGATGTATGGATCTCCCTGGCATCCTCGTGTGCTATGCAGGGGATCCTTTGTTGTTCTGTGGCCATTCTACTCATTGTAACTTAGAGCGGAGAGACAAAAGGAACAACTCATGCTGCTTTGTTGCTGACATCATTCTGAAATGGAGGCCTCTTTGAAGTGGATGCCTCAACAATCAAAGCTTGCTGGGCACTTGCATTATAAAAAAGAAAAAAGACAATTGTCAGGGCTTATACTACCCTACCACAATAAAAAAATGTGGAGAGAGTGCTAATGTTAGAAAATCATCATTTTGCATCCATCATAAATGACTGAATCAGGCAAAAATCAACAATAGATACTAAATCTAGGTGGAAATTTTGATGAAGAGCAGGATGTGTGTATGGTCGCAAAGTGTCTCCCCACCATCTGCTTATTAATGGTAAGAGAGGATAAAATCGTATAGGAGAAAAATTGAATGGCACTTTGAATGAGTGTCAAAATTAACATCAACAATGAGGTAGAGATGGATGGTATAAGCTTTCAGATGTGAAACCCTGAGAAAGGAACATCACCTATGCGGTATTCCAGTTAAGAACGAATAACCTGAATTTAATAATGAGAAGATCTCAGATAAAACTAAAATAAGGAGCATTCTATTAAAAACAAAAAATGGTGGGGCAGAGGGACTATATTTTATTAAAATGCCCATGTACAAAAAAAAATTTTGTCTTTGAAGAAATTTATTTCCTTAAATTGTTAATTTTGTTAGCATAGTTTTTAGTAATATTTCCTTATTGTCCATTTAATGTCTGTAGGATCTGTAGTGATGTCCCCTCTTCCCATCCTCCCAGGCAATGCGAACCTTGGTACCTTTTAACTCTGTTTTCTTCACCAAATTTCTCTAACTTTCATGCCATGTATATATCCTGTTTTAATTCCATACATATATTGTTATTATTATCATTGTTTTAGACTGTCAATATTTAATTGGCTTGACCTACGTATTTACCATTTTTACACCTTTTGACATCTTTGACCTTTCATGTGAGTTTCATTTTTCCTTTTGCTTGAAAATACCATTTACTGTTTCCTTGACAGCAGGTCTGCTGCTTATGAAGTCTCTCTGTTTTGATACATCTTCAAATATATATGTTTTTCATTTTTGTATTTGTAGCATATTTTCCTTGGGCATAGAATTCTAGTTTGGCAGTTATTTTATTTCAGCGGTATCTTCTGGTTTCCATTGTTGCTATTGAGAAGTCACCTCAGTCTAACTGTTGCTTTTTTAAGGTAATTTGTCTTCTTTTGGGGGGAAAAATCTTAGTCTTTATATACTCACATGTTATTTCTGTCATGTTTCTCTCCTCTCCTTTTCAGATTCCAATTTTACCTATATTACACCTTCTTACTGTATGCTCTGTTTCTTCCCCTCTCTTCTGTATTTTCTGTTTTTTGTCACTCCATGTTTCTTCTGACTTTTTTTTAGGTAACTAATTTTCTGTTTAGCTCTTTGCAATGTGCTGTTAAACTCACCACTGACATCTTAGTTTCAGTTGTTATATTTTTTAGTATTAGTCTTACTATTGGGTTCCTTTTTAACCACAGAAGTCTTTCCATTCAGTTCCTTTCCAAAACTTTCAA